>NC_081216.1:5911910-6222660 GCF_902713425.1 Acipenser ruthenus | reverse complement strand
GGCCAGACATGATCTAATAACCATTTCATATGAAGGGGTGTGTACTGTGAAGTTATTTGCTTATTCTGTTTTGTTTGTTTTCTTTCTTTGGACCTTGTTTTAATGTGCCTTCTCTTCTCACCCCTTTCTGTAGGTGTTGATATTGTGCTGGACCCCCTTGGTGGATCTGACACCTGTAAGGCCTTTAACCTCCTCAAACCGATGGGCAAACTCATTGCATACGGTGAGGGCTGCATCTTTCTGCTTCCATCACTTCTTCTTGGTTTATTTCCAGTAGTCTGCAGAACACCCCATTGCTTCGGTTTTGATTTTTGTGCATTTGAAATCAAACCACCTAATTAAAGCACAAAGTGGTAAAACATTTTTGCACACAGGTGCTTATTGTTTCCATATCACTGATTTACAGACCGAAAATTGAAATTCTCACATCCCGAGATTTTAATGCAGGGAGGTATATAAATGACAAATCTTGAGGTGTTCTAATACATTTGCACACTACTGTATATCCTACAGGGGATGTAGTGGGGTTGGTTGTCTGTCACACTTTAACTGTCTGGACACATCTTTAATGCATTGTGCCTGAGTCTTGTCAGCATTTTGTGACCTGAGTGTAAAAAAATAAATTAATAAAAAAAATATATAATTGCCAGCGCTAAAAGTTTGCTTTAGCCGTATGTGTATTGTGTACCTGTGTATTTTGCAAAGTTTTAATCTTTAATGTGCATATTGTTGGTACTACACTGTGGAAACAATGCTACTCAATTTCAAAACAACAAACTGGTTTTAGTGAAAAGCTGCTCACATGTTATCTTTTCTTTTTTTGGTATCTAGAGTTAGAAATTAGCAGTAGAAAACAATTTAGCAGTGGTATTGCTCTGAATTTAAATATATGAAACCTGTTTCTGAACCCTGTTCTGTAGTTTGTGTGTAAAAGTTCCCTGCACTTATTGTATTTAAGGTCCACTGCAGTGTTTCTCAACCTTTTTCATAACAACATCCTCTAAGGATCAACTGAACTTGGTCATCACCCCCTTGAAACACAATAAAAATAATTTTGCCGATTTTTAACAATGCTGTTTTAATTAACATCAATTATTAATTACATTTAATTCCACTAGTTCCGAGAATTACAGAGAAATTATTTATGAAGAGAAAAAATAATTAAAACCCAGTCACTGGTATAATCAATCAATAAACTCTAAACTATAAACTCTTAAATGCATTCTTTTTTTTTGGGGGGGGGGGGGATGGGGGCAAGTCTGATGCACACGACCAGTCAGAGATAGGGAGTTGGACCAATGAGTGAGGAAGGGGGAGGGCTTATTTCATTTATTTATTTATTTCTTAGCGGACACCCTTCTCCAGGGCAACTTAAAATTGTTACAAAATCATAGTACAAAGTATCACATTACAAAATGGTTTTGGCATGAATCTGTGTTTTGCTTAAAGGTACAATTACTTTTGAGACCGCTGTTTTATAATGGCTAAGGCTAAAGCTGCCAGAATTTCAGTTCACTATGTATGAACTAAAGCCCGTACTTTGGATGAGATGTAAAACCAAGGTCCTATTGTAAGTGACTCTGCAGCAGCAGTTGTTGATACATAGTACACCCCTTAGTCTCCAAGTCGCTTTGGATAAGAGAGTCTGTCGGCTTTCTGGTCTGGGACATCATCACTCATTTTAACAGAGAGGCAGACGGGTACTTGCAGGTGAAAAGCACTGGTGCGCTGTGTTTATTTAAAAATGAAATTATTAAACAAAAACAACCCTCACAGAGCCAAAATAAAAGTTTAAACAAAAACAAATCTCTAACACAATCACTGAACAAATACCGTGCTGGTCTGCCCAGCACGAGTAGCAATTGCTTTTACTTTATTTCACTTTTTATTTTCTTTCAGCTCGCTCACTTGCTCGCTCACGTTCATCCTTCCAAACACAGAAAAGCTGCAGGTTTTTATACATGTGACCATCTCCAAATTAACACTAAATTATTCAATTCTAGTGGCTCCCGAGTGGCGCATCCAGTAAAAGCACTCGCTAGAGTGCAGGATGCGCTCTATAGTCTGGACGTCGCCGGTTCGAGTCCAGGCTATTCCACAGCCGACCGTGGACGGGAGCTCCGAGGGGGCGGCGCTCAATTGGCCGAGCGTCGTCCGGGGGGGAGGGAGGGTTAGGTCGGCCAGGGTGTCCTCGGCTCACCGCGCACCAGCGACCCCTGTAGTCTGGCCGGGCGCCTGCAGGCTTGCCTGTAAGATGCCCAGAGCTGCGTTGTCCTCCGACGCTGTAGCTCTGAGGCAGCTGCACGGTGAGTCTGCAGAGTGTAAAGAAGCGGGCGGCTGACGGCACATGCTTCGGAGGACAGCATGTGTTCGTCTTCGCCCCTCCCGAGTCAGCGCAGAGGTGTTTCTTATTCTGTGCTTTTTATGTACATTACTGGCATACTTGAAGTAAATATTCTTTTTTTTGCTAGAACCAGGATTAATGGTAGATATTCCATCTGACCTGGTGATATAAAAGGGGGGAAGGGTGAACTGACTGGGAGCTGTTTGCTTGTGTTGAGCAGTTTAGTAGGCAGCTGAAGCATGCATGGTAAATATTAGCTCTGCAAGGCTGTTGAAAGTAACGACTGCTTGCCAGATAATTCTACATGCTCATTGAGCTGCTATCAAAAGCATGTACAAACCAACAATTGCTGTTTCATACCAGTGAATGGAAATGTATTTCAGTGTGGCATATTCCCCTTTCTTTGGCAGAAAGCAGTCTTCGATCCCTTTGTCCCGTAGCTACAAATATAGCAATGTTTGGCATGTAGGAGGGAGATGGAACTTGCTTGTGACTCCAGGCTTTATCTCCCACACTTTAAATGGAGAGGGGATTTAGACAAATGTGGCTTTTGATAGTGAAGGGCTAATGGTGAGAGAACTACAATGGGTTATGGTCTTTTAAGGGGTCAGAGTCCTTCTTATTCAATGCTGGGGATATAGTCTCTCTGTCTGTCAAGCATGAGTCATTCTTTCGTTCTGTCTCAAACTGTGGGTTTTTTTGTCATTTAAGACACAGGGTGGACTAAACAATTTTTATAGTTGTATGGATGCAAAATAATGAAAAATCACCTACTGGTTTAAAAAATAAATAAAGCAAGAGACTCCTACTTTTTATTTTTTGTGAAGTTGGTATATAGCCTTTGTTTATGTTTGCAGGGAGCTATCACTTTTGATATCTTAATATAATATTCCTAGAACTATGGATACAGTATATGTAGCTAATTATTCCCTGTATGTGCAGATTAAGCCAATACATACTTATTTTTTGTTAACTTGGTTAATGGAGGTGGATTGGTGACGACTTCAATTCTTTTAAAATATTTTATGTAGCATACAGTGTGCTGTTTACCGTGCTCGTTGTTTTATGCTCCTTATCCTTTCCTGCACCCTGATGATGAAACCGCAACTGCGCTTCCGTCCCTCTGAAACCACATGCTTCACAAACAGCTGAATACAACTACTGTCAAATACTGACACTGTTAGTTTGCTACTAGTCAGACGACCATGTTATGTATGTCGTTTTACTGGCAGTAAAATACTGCTCTGCTGCTTTGAAATTGAATAACTCTGACGTCACGTGACATGCAGTTGGTCGTCTACCAGTTTCTGAGGTCGCCACCTTTAGCAGCAATAACTGCAACCAAACGCTTCCTGTAGTTATTGCAGTCTCTCACAGCGCCGTGGAGGAATTTTGGCCCACTCCTCCATGCAGAACTGCTTCAACTCAGTGACATTTGTGGGTTTTCGATCATGAACTGCTCGTTTTCAGGTCCTGCCACAACATCTCAATGGGGTTTAGGTCTGGACTTTGACTAGGCCATTCCAAAACGTTAAATTTGTTGTTCTTCAACCATTCTGATGTAGACTTGCTTGTGTGTTTTGGATCATTGTCTTGCTGCATGACCCAGCTGCGCTTGAGCTTCAGCTCACAGAAGGATGGCCTGACATTCTCCTGTAGAATTCTCTGATTACAGAGCAGAATTCATGGTTCCTTCAATGATGGCAAGGCGTCCAGGTCCTGATGCAGCAAAGCATCCCCAAACCATGACACTACAACCACCATGCTTGACCGTTGGTATGAGGTTCTTACTGTGGAATGCAGTGTTTGGTTTTCGCTAGACATAACGGGGCCCATGTTGGCCAAAAAGTTCCACTTTTGACTCCTCTGTCCATAGAACATTGTTCCAGAACTCTTGAGGATCATCTAGGTGCTTTTATGCAAACTTGAGACGAGCATTCATGTTCTTAGTGAGCAATGGTTTCCGCCTTGCTACTCTGCCATGAATCCCATTTTTGCCCAGTGTCTTTCTGATGGTGGAGTCATGAACACTGAACTTAGCCGAGGCGAGAGGGGCCTGCAGAGATTTTATATATATAATATATATATATATATATATATAGCTCTGGAAAAAATTAAGAGACCACTGCAAAATTATCAGTTTCTCTGGTTTTACTATTTATAGGTATGTGTTTATGTAAAATGAACATTTTTGTTTTATTCTATAGACTACTGACAACATTTCTCCCAAATTCCAAATAAAAATGTTGTCATTTAGAGCATTTATTTGCAGAAAATGACAACTGGTCAAAATAACAAAAAAGATGCAGTGTTGTCAGACCTCGAATAATGCAAAGAAAATAAGTTCATATTCATTTTTAAACAACACAATACTAATATTTTAACTTAGGAAGAGTTCAGAAATCAATATTTGGTGGAATAACCCTGATTTTCAAGCACAGCTTTCATGCGTCTTGGCATGCTCTCCACCAGTCTTTCACATTGATGTTGGGTGACTTTATGCCACTCCTGGCGCAAACATTCAAGCAGCTCGGCTTTGTTTGATGGCTTGTGACCACCCATCTTCCTCTTGATCACATTCCAGAGGTTTTCAATGGGGTTCAGGTCTGAAGATTGGGCTGGCCATGACAGGGTCTTGATCTGGTGGTCCTCCATCCACACCTTGATTGACCTGGCTGTGTGGCATGGAGCATTGTCCTGCTGGAAAAACCAATCATCAGAGTTGGGGAACATTGTCAGAGCAGAAGGAAGCAAGTTTTCTTCCAGGACAACCTTGTACTTGGCTTGATTCATGCGTCCTTCACAGACAAATCTGTCCGATTCCAGCCTTGCTGAAGCACCCCCAGATGAGTCAAATTTTCACCTTTGCCCAACACCTGGTCATCTAATGGTTAGACGGAGACCTGGAGAGGCCTACAAGCCACAGTGTCTCGCACCCACTGTGAAATGTGGTGGAGGATCGGTGATGATCTGGGGGTGCTTCAGCAAGGCTGGAATCGGGCAGCTTTGGCATGAATCAAGCCAAGTACAAGGTTGTCCTGGAAGAAAACTTTCTTCCTTCTGCTCTGACAATGTTCCCCAACTCTGAGGATTGGTTTTTCCAGCAGGACAATGCTCCATGCCACACAGCCAGGTCAATCAAGGTGTGGATGGAGGACCACCAGATCAAGACCCTGTCATGGCCAGCCCAATCTCCAGACCTGAACCCCATTGAAAACCTCTGGAATGTGATCAAGAGGAAGATGGGTGGTCACAAGCCATCAAACAAAGCCGAGCTGCTTGAATGTTTGCGCCAGGAGTGGCATAAAGTCACCCAACATCAATGTGAAAGACTGGTGGAGAGCATGCCAAGACGCATGAAAGCTGTGCTTGAAAATCAGGGTTATTCCACCAAATATTGATTTCTGAACTCTTCCTAAGTTAAAATATTAGTATTGTGTTGTTTAAAAATGAATATGAACTTATTTTCTTTGCATTATTCGAGGTCTGACAACACTGCATCTTTTTTGTTATTTTGACCAGTTGTCATTTTCTGCAAATAAATGCTCTAAATGACAACATTTTTATTTGGAATTTGGGAGAAATGTTGTCAGTAGTTTGTAGAATAAAACAAAAATGTTCATTTTACCCAAACACATACCTATAAATAGTAAAACCAGAGAAACTGATAATTTTGCAGTGGTCTCTTAATTTTTTCCCGAGCGCTATATATATATATATATATATATATATATATATATATATATATATATATATATATATATATATATATATATATATATATATATATATATATATACAGACGTGCTCAAATTTGTTGGTACCCTTACAGCTCATTGAAATAATGCTTCATTCCTCCTGAAAAGTGATGAACTTTAAAAGCTATTTTATCATGTATACTTGCATGCCTTTGGTATGTCATAGAATAAAGCAAAGAAGCTGTGAAAAGAGATTAATTATTGCTTATTCTACAAAGATATTCTAAAATGGCCTGGACACATTTGTTGGTACCCCTTAGAAAAGATAATAAATAATTGGATTATAGTGATATTTCAAACTAATTAGTTTCTTTAATTAGTATCACACATGTCTCCAATCTTGTAATCAGTCATTCAGCCTATTTAAATGGAGAAAAGTAGTCACTGTGCTGTTTGGTATCATTGTGTGCACCACACTGAACATGGACCAGAGAAAGCAAAGGAGAGAGTTGTCTGAGGAGATCAGAAAGAAAATAATAGACAAGCATGGTAAAGGTAAAGGCTACAAGACCATCTCCAAGCAGATTGATGTTCCTGTGACAACAGTTGCAAATATTATTAAGAAGTTTAAGGTCCATGGAACTGCAGCCAACCTCCCTGGGCGCGGCCGCAAGAGGAAAATCGACCCCAGATTGAAGAGAAGGATAGTGCGAATGGTAGAAAAAGAACCAAGGATAACTGCCAAAGAGATACAAGCTGAACTCCAAGGTGAAGGTACATCAGTTTCTGATCGCACCATCCGTCGCTTTTTGAGCGAAAGTGGGCTCCATGGAAGAAGACCCAGGAGGACTCCACTTTTGACAGAAAAACATAAAAAAGCCAGACTGGAATTTGCTAAAATGCATATTGACAAGCCACAATCCTTCTGGGAGAATGTCCTTTGGACAGAAGTCAAAACCGGAGCTTTTTGGCAAGTCACATCAGCTCTATGTTCACAGACGAAAAAATGAAGCTTTCAAAGAAAAGAACACCATACCTACAGTGAAACATGGAGGAGGCTCGGTTATGTTTTGGGGCTGCTTTGCTGCGCCTGGCACAGGGTGCCTTGAATCTGTGCAGGGCACAATGAAATCTCAAGACTATCAAGGCATTCTGGAGCGAAACGTACTGCCCAGTGTCAGAAAGCTCAGTCTCAGTCGCGGGTCATGGGTCCTCCAACAGGATAATGACCCAAAACACACAGCTAAAAGCACCCAAGAATGGATAAGAACAAAACATTGGACTATTCTGAAGTGGCCTTCTATGAGTCCTGATCTGAATCCTATCGAACATCTATGGAAAGAGCTGAAACTTGCAGTCTGGAGAAGGCACCCATCAAACCTGAGACAGCTGGAGCAGTTTGCTCAGGAAGAGTGGGCCAAACTACCTGTTAACAGGTGCAGAAGTCTCATTGAGAGCTACAGAAAACGTTTGATTGCAGTGATTGCCTCTAAAGGTTGTGCAACAAAACCATTAGGTTAGCGGTCCCATCATTTTTGTCCATGCCATTTTCATTTGTTTTCTTATTTACAATATTATGTTGAATAAAAAATCAAAAGCAAAGCCTGATTTCTATTAAATATGGAATAAACAATGGTGGATGCCAAGTACTTTTGTCAGTTTCAAGTTATTACCAACAAATTTGAGCACGTCTGTATATATAAAGAGCTTGTGCTTCAGTACGAACAGGAAGTTCATTGTTATATCCCTCCTAGAATCATTAGAGGAGCTACAACAATTCACTTCCTGTCCCTACTGTACCGCAAATAGTTTACTTAAAATATTTGGGCTTGAAAAGTTCTTAAACTGGCTCCTGGTTGCAGGGAAAAACTGGATACATTCAGCTACAGTATGCAACCTCATATACGCATTAGGCTGTCACATTCTACATGTAAACTACTTGTAGTATACTGGACTGCGATGTTTACAATTGGCAAGCCTTTTTAAGCAAAATAAAGGTTATTATAAATGAGGCCATTATCTAGCATTAGGGCATTAAACAGTACTTCTCGTTTGGTAGAAGGCCGAGTAATGCATAATCACATTTTCAGTTTTATATATATGAAAATGTGATTATACCAACAAATGTGTCCAGGCCATTTTAGAATATCTTTGTAGAATAAGCAATAATTCATCTCTTCACAGCTTCTTTGCTTTATTCTATGACATACCAAAGGCATGCAAGTATACATGATAAAATAGCTTTTAATTTCATCACTTTTCAGGAGGAATGAAGCATTATTTCAATGAGCTGTAAGGGTACCAACAAATTTGAGCACGTCTGTGTATATATATACACACACACACACTACTGGTCAAAAGTTTTAGAACACCCCCATTTTTCCAGTGTTTATTGAAATTTAAGCAGTTCAAGTCCAGTGAATAACCTGAAATGGTACAAAGGTAAGCGGTAAACTGCCAGAGGTTAAAAAAAAAAAAGTTTAGGTTATCAAAAACTGAAAAATAATGTACATTTCAGAGTTATACAAAAAGGCCTTTTTCAGGGAACAAGTAATGGGTTAACAACTTACAGCTGTTCTGCAGCAATGGAAGTAAATTAAGCCTTGAAAGTTGATGCTAACAATTCCTACAGGTGTCCCAACTTGTGTTGATTACTTACAAACCCTCTGTCTGTATAAAAGCAGTGTTGGAACAGACTGTGTTACTACACCCTCTTAAGCATTATTTGGACAGTATTGTACTGCAGGAAGTAGTATATTGCTCTCATAATGGCGAGAAAAAGGCAATTAACAAAGGAAGACAGACAGACTATTATAACCCTTAAAAGTGTAGGTCTTTCCTTTAGAGAAATTGCAAAGAAAGCCAAGGTGTCAGTGAGTACAGTTTCCTACACCATCAAAAGGCACTTGGAAACTGGAGGAAACTCTGACAGGAAGAGGTCTGGCACCCAAAGCCACAACAGAATCAAAAGACAAGTTTCTGAGAGTCACCAGCTTGCGTGATAGGCGGCTCACAGGACAACAGCTTCAAGCACAGCTTAACACTGGTCGAAGTAAGCAAGTCTCAGTTTCAACTGTGAAGATAAGACTTCGAGCTGCAGGTTTGACAGGTAGAGTGGCAGTAAGAAAGCCATTACTAAGATGGCAAAATAAGAAAAAGAGGCTTGCCTGGGCCATGAAGCACCGCCAGTGGACTACTGAAGACTCAAAATGAATCAAAATTTGAAATCTTCGGTTCATCATGCAGGGTTTTTGTATGCCGTCAAGTAGGCGAAAGGATGGTACCTCGGTGTGTGACACCAACTGTCAAACATGGAGGAGGAAGCGTGATGGTCTGGGGCTCTTTTGCTGGATCCAGAGTCGGCGACTTGCACAGAGTGAGTGGCACCCTGAACCAAAACTGCTACCACAGCATTTTGCAGTGCCATGCAATACCCTCTGGTATACACCTAGTTGGTCAGGGGTTCATCCTACAGCAAGATAATGACCCAAAACATACCTCCAGGCTATGTCAGAACTACCTTAGTAGAAAAGAACAAGACGGTAGGCTTCAAATCATGGAATGGCCAGCACAGTCTCCAGACTTAAACCCCATCGAGCTGGTTTGGGATGAACTGGACAGAAGGGTGAAAGCAAAGCAACCTACAAGTGCAACACATTTATGGGAACTTCTGCAACAGTGTTGGGAAGAACTTTCCGAACAATATTTGATTTCCATTGTAGAAAGAATGCCACGAGTGTGTTCGGCTGTTATATCTGCAAAAGGTGGCTACTTTGAGTCAAAAATTTAGATTAAATTTTGTTAAACAAAACGATTCCATGATTTCTTTTTTATCTCCAATTGTTTATTTGTTCTATGCTTTAATTTCAGAGTACATTGAGACATTAAACTGCGTAAATTTCAATAAAAACTGGAAAAATTTAGGTGTTCTAAAACTTTTGACCGGTTGTGTGTGTGTGTCTCCTCTCTCTCTCTCTCTCTCTCTCTCTCTCTCTCTCTCTCTCTCTCTCTCTCTGTCTCTCTCTCTGTCTCTCTGTGTGTGTGTGTGTGTGTGTATATATATAATATATATATATATATATATATATATATATATATATATATATATATATATATATATATATATATATATTATATGTAAAGGTGTGTGTTATACTGAGCATCAAAAGAAATGTATCACTTATATTTGGATAAAATTCACTAGATGTGATCGAAAAATGACAAGCTCTATTTTAGAGCAGATGATGTGAATTCATTGTGCTGGTTCCATTGACATCCCGGAGATGCTGCAAAATGATCTGTTGATCTTGGGCAGGTGTTGCGACTCTTGGTCCCCCAGTTCATGGCGTGTCATTGACAGAGTGTGTCTAGTTATACTGTCTCTCCAGGTTTTAAATTGCTGGCTGTGAGCACCCAAAACGGCAAGCCAGTACGCTGCACTAGTCCAGCCTCCAACATGCCGATTTGCACAAAGGCACTGCTCTCGACAGATGTGGCATATTGTTTTTAGTTCTGTGATTCTTTTATTGCTTTTATTCAAGCTTGCAATTCAACAGCTGAAATCACTCTGTATCCAGTGTCCAATGTCCAATCAATTGTCTCACCTAGTTACACAAAGGATATTGCTGCTCTAGAAAGAGTGCAAAGAAAAGCGACCAGAATTATCCCGGGTTTAGAGGAGGCCATTCAGCCCATTTTGCTTGTTTTGGTTGTTAGTAGCTTATTGATCCCAGAATCTCATCAAGCAGCTTCTTGAAAGATCCCAGGGTGTCAGCTTCAACAACATTACTGGGCAGTTGGTTCCAGACCCTCACAATTCTCTGTGTAAAAAAAGTGCCTCCTATTTTCTTTTCTGAATGCCCCTTTATCTAATCTCCATTTGTGACCCCTGGTCCTTGTTTGTTTTTTCAGGTCAAAAAAGTCCCCTGGGTCGACATTGTCTATACCTTTTAGGATTTTGAATGCTTGAATCAGATCACCACGTAGTCTTCTTTGTTTAAGACTAAATAGATTCAATTCTTTTAGCCCGTCTGCATACGACATGCCTCTTAAACCCGGGATAATTCTGGTTCCTCTTTGCACTCTTTCTAAACTTAATGTGCTGCTTGTGAACAACCTGGCATTTATTATTATTATTATTATTAGTATTATTATTATTATGTTTTTGTAATATATGTTACAGCATTGATGTTATGATTTCAGTATTTTGTTGACAAATTTGTGTTCCTACTTGTAAACTGAAACATTTAAATTATTTATTTACACATTCTAAGAAATAATATTGAAGAAGACGTATTAGTAATAAAGGGATGCATGACTAAATAAATGTCTGTAGCTGCTGTTGCTGTCTAATCAACGCTCCCATTGTGCGTTAATGACTAATTGAGATGATTAAAGGAATTGGGAGATTCATTAATCAATAAGTGGTTCAGTTAAGCAGACTACATGACCACCTTGCGGTGGGAGGAATGAAGTGCAGCCTAAGAAAGCAGGTCGCGTAAAACGCAGGGCCCTAGCAATGCTGTTATATTTGATTGCATTTAGACAGAAAGGTTAAAATGCATGGTGTGTGCGTGCAAGTATTTGTGTAAACATGAAGGTTTCTGTTTTGTCTCCTCTCAGGTGCTGCAAACCTTTTGACTGGGCAGAAGAAGAATTTAATGGCCCTGGCTAAGACCTGGTGGAACCAGTTCAGCATCAATGCCATGCAGCTGCTGCAGTCCAACAAAGCAGTGTGCGGGTATCACCTGGGCTACCTGGACGAGGAGATGGAACTGGTGGGAGGTGTCCTGTCCAAAATACTGGACCTCTACAAGCAGGGCAAGATCAAGCCTAGAGTGGACTCTGTCTGGCCATTTCAACAGGTTACAAATGCTTTCTATTTATTTTTTATTTTATTTATTTATTTATTTATTTATTTATTTATTTAATTTAGTGGTCGCCAATTACTTTGTTTTTCTCCCCTATTTTTAGTAATGTCGGATTATTTTATTATTATATAGCCCACCGCTACCACCCCTGCGCTGACTCGGGAGGGGCGAAGACGAACACACGCTGTCCTGCGAAGCGTGTGCGGTCTGCTTCTTTACACACTGCAGACTCGCCATGAAGCCACCCAGAGCTACAGCGTTGGAGGACACCGCAGCTCTGGGCATCTTACAGGCAAGCCTGCTGGCGCCCAGCCAGACCACCGGGGTGGCTGGTGCGCGGTGAGCCGAGGACACCCTGGCCGACCTAGCCCTCCCTTCCCCCAGGAGGCGCTCGGCCAGTTGAGCGCTGCCCCCTGGGAGCTCCCGTCCTCGGTCAGCAAAGGAATAGCCTGGACTCGAACCGGCGACGTCCAGACTATAGGGCGCATCCTGCACTCCACGCGGAACACCACTCGGGAGCCCCGAATGCTTTCATTTTAAACACAAATATTCTAGCTTGTTTGTTTTTTTTGGAGGTGTTTTTCAACAAGAGAATGTATTTGATATCATTTTTACCTCGGGTAGCCTGTGGTAAAGTAAAGGGATTTTTAGGTTTTTCACAGTTTTTAACATTATTTATTAAATCTATAGTTTTTATATACTGAGCATAACCAACTTAACCACATGATGAAATAGTAAACAACTGTGATGACAATGTCAACAGGTTGCAAAGCAATACAAACATTATATAAAACTGCCAAAAGTTGGAGTGTCTAATGCTTCAATGTATTATACTCCTTGAAGCATAGAGCAACGCACAGAGCTGTCACATGATGCTGATGGTAAATATTCTTCACTTATGTCTTCACTGACACACTCGCTGACATCCAATTCAGTGGAAGAATTGTATGTGTTTGAATTTAAATCGAAATGTAAATTCAGTATTTCTAAGACTTCTTTCTCACTGTGCAATTTTCGCCAGTTTACAGACATCGCTGACATTTTTGTGCTGGTTTATTGTATCTAATTCAGTCAGTATCTGGCAGAGGGTGCAAGAGACCAATAAAAGGCGTTAAAGAAACCTAGTGTTTAAAATATCTAGTTATCAGGAGTTTTGTAGGCTCAGTAATTCAAGTTTAAGGTTGCAGAGTGTACCTGTACGTTCGTACTCCCTGGGGACCAGACAGCAGTGAACGTACCGGTATGTTCGTACTACTCAAAGGGTTAAACATTCATGAGTCCACTTCATGAAAGCAAGAGGGTAAACTACAATAATACGTTGTAAAACACGAAACCAAGACAATTTCGCCACAAAACCTTTTTTTTTTTTTTTTTTCACCAAAACCAAGCTGGGGATCCCGAGTTGAAAAAGAATTGAATCAAATTTAATGTCTTACCCATTATGATTTTGTGTCTCAGTTACTGAAAAAGTAGCAATGGATCGCTGCAGCTGGGAGATTGTATGGAAATAGTGCAATGTGATGATTGAGAGATCTACTGCCGGTATGGGCGTGGAGAGACAAGGCTGTATTGGCATCTGCAATGGCGAGAAAGTAAACATAATTGATAATTCCGATTTAATGAGTGATTCCAGGTGAAGGGCATCGTTGAGAGCTGAATTAAAGCCTGTTGTCTTTGGATATTATAAAAGGGGAGAAAGATAATTTGCGCTACTGGAACTTGTAATGTAGACTGAGAGTAAAATGTCGGGAGCTTGGCACTGCTGCTGCTTGACCATAAGAAAGTTTACAAACGAGAGGAGGCCATTCAGCCCATCTTGCTCGTTTGGTTGTTGGTAGCTTATTGATCCCAGTATCTCATCAAGCAGCTTCTTGAAGGATCCCAGGGTGTCAGCTTCAACAACATTACTGGGGAGTTGGTTCCAGACCCTCACAATTCTCTGTGTAAAAAAGTGCCTCCTATTTTCTGTTCTGAATGCCCCTTTATCTAATCTCCATTTGTGACCCCTGGTCCTTGTTTCTTTTTTCAGGTCAAAAAAGTCCCCTGGGTCGACATTGTCTATACATACGTTTTTAGAATTTTGAATGCTTGAATCAGATCGCGTAGTCTTCTTTGTTCAAGACTGAAAAGATTCAATTCTTTTAGCCCGTCTGCATACGACATGCCTTTTTAAACCCGGGATAATTCTGGTTGCTCTTCTTTGCACTCTTTTTCTAGAGCAGCAATATCCTTTTTGTAACGAGGTGACCAGAACTGAACACAATATTTTAGGTGAGGTCTTACTAATGCATTGTAAAGTTTTAACATTTACTTCCCTTGATTTAAATTCAACACTTCTCACAATATATCCGAGCATCTTGTTGGCCTTTTTTATAGCTTCCCCACATTGTCTAGAAGACGACATTTCTGAGTCAACATAAACTCCTAGGTCTTTTTCATAGTTCCCTTCTTCAATTTCAGTATATCCCATATGATATTTATAATACAAATTTTTATTGCCTGCGTGCACTTTTCTCTATTAAATGTCATTTGCCATGTGTCCAGTTCTGAATGCTGTCTAGATCATTTTGAATGACCTTTGCTGCTGCAACAGTGTTTGCCACTCCTCCTATTTTTGTGTCATCTGCAAATTTAACAAGTTTACTTACTATACCAGAATCTAAATCATTAATGTAGATTAGGAATAGCAGAGGACCTAATACTGATCCCTGTGGTACACCACTGGTTACCTCGCTCCATTTTGAGGTTTCTCCTCTAATCCGTACTTTCTGTTTTCTACAAGTTAACCACTCCCTAATCCATGTGCATGCATTTCCTTGAATCCCTACTGCGTTCAGTTTGAGAGTTAATCTTTTATGCGGGACTTTGTCAAAAGCTTTCTGGAAATCTAAATAAACCATGTTGTATGCTTTGCAATTATCAATTGTCAATGTTGCATCCTCAAAAAAATCAAGCCAGTTAGTTAGACACGATCTCCCTTTCCTAAAACCATGCTGACTGTCTCCCAGGATATTGTTCCCATATAGGTAATTTTCCATTTTGGATCTTATTATAGTTTTCCATAAGTTTACATATAATAGAAGTGAGGCTTATTGGTCTGTAGTCACCTGGTTCGGTTTTGTCTCCCTTTTTGTGGATCGGTATTACATTTGCAATTCTCCAGTCTGTCGGTACAACCCCTGTGTCAAGAGACTCTTGCACGATCTTGGTTAGCGGTTTGTGAATAACTTCTTTCATTTCTTTGAGTACTATTGGGAGGATCTCATCCGACCCAGGGGGTTTGTTTATTTTAAGAGCTCCTAGTCCCTTTAACACAGGGGTGTCAAACTCAGTTCCTGGAGGGCCGCAGTGTCTTCTGGCTTTCGTTCCACCCAAGCTCTCAATTACTTAATTGGTCTAATTATTAGATTAACTGGACACATTTAACACATCTCTTCAGGCCTCAAAAGGTTTCACAGGTAGTGTACCTTGAATCAAGTGCGTTTTTAAAACCATCAACTGAAAAAGACCTTGAAAAATATTAAATGTCAAATTCAACAAATAATTCAATCAATTATGTTAATTGAGAGCTTAAGTTGGAATGAAGACCCGACAGCCCTCGAGGACCGGAGTTTGACACCCCTGCTTTAACACTTCTGCCTCTGTTATGGTAAAGTCATTTAAAACTGGATAGGAACAGGTCGACATGTGGGGCATGTTGTCTGTGTCCTCCTTTGTAAAAACCTGTGAAAAGTAATCATTTAATATATTTGCTACTTTTTTTTCTTCGTCTATGATTTTGCCATTTGTGTCTCTTAGACATTTAACCTCCTCTTTGAATGTTCTCTTGCTGTTATAATATTGGAAAAACATTTTGGAATTGGTTTTAGCCCCCTTAGCAATATTGATTGCTATCTATCTCTTGGCCTTTCTAACTTCCTTTTTGATTTGTGTTTGCAGTTCCAAGTACTCTTTCTGTGTACTTTGTTTTTGGTCCCTTTTTAAACGCTCTGTAAAGTGCCTTTTTTCATCAGAATGCATTTCTGAAACTATCTCGGCAACAGTCCACAGAAAAAAAAACTTTTCGTCTCCTTAGGCGCATTTTTTTTGGTATACTTCAAACATAGATAGCTTCAAAATTTCAAATGTGAACATATGTCATTTCCACTTCCAGGTCATAAAAGAATCCCTTCTGTGTATGCAGAAGAGTGAGTTGAGTATGTTGAAGCGATAATGATTATTGCAGCACCTGAACAAAAAACACACGGACCCTGGCGGGCGTTATAGTAATATACTGGGGTTCTGGTATATAGAGGGTTAGGAACTTATTACTGACCCACCACTTAATGCCATCTACTTGTGAAGTATTTAGTCTGCCGTTTGATTGACATCTATGTCATCCAATGGAAGCATCAAAAGTGTTTTTTGTTTTGTTTGATTTGGGTGATTGACTGCCCAACCCCTTGCTCTCCCCGAAAAAAGAAAAAAGAAACTTGAGGACTGATGACTGACACAGGAAGGATGTCTGAGGATGTCCTAAAATAGACACCATACCAATGATTCAGCACCAACAACATGACTACATAGCCCGTTCCATACCCTCAACACTGTGTATGAAGTGTCTCCTTCCCTCAGCCCTAAGTGTAGCTCCATTCAAACTGTCTCCTCTGGTTCTGGTTTCTGTACTATGTGTGAAAGAAACTCACCCACTCGGGTTCGTTGCCCCTTTAAAAATACGACCCAGGACACTCAAATGGATTTTTCAGCGCGGTTGCGCTATTTTTTAATAAACACAAACGTAAAACAAAGCACACAAAATAAACACCTAGCTCTTTCTGAGCACTAACTACACACGCAGGAACCTAACTATCACAGGACGGCTAAGCCGTTTCCCTGTTCCACAAAACTTAACCACACAGGTTTGCACTGTACCTTTTTCCTCGGGACTGCCAGGAAGCAGAGCACTCCTTTCTGCCTCCTTCTCTTTAGCAGCCCCGAGCAGACTGCCTGCTCTCCTTTTAAACCCCGCACCTGGGCCTAATTTCCAATAGCGCCCAGGTGCGGATGATAATTAACAATAAAACAATTAAACAATTAAACAAAACAATAAGACAATTAAGAAATCAATTAGAAAATCCAATGAAACAATAAAGCAACACAAATCAAAACGGTGCATTTCTATAGCAGGGAGGTTTTAACCCCCTCCCTGCTGTTTCTCATAACCCGCTACTTCACATATGCTAAATAGATTCAGTTCTTACCACTTATCTTCATAGATTATTCCTTTAACCCATTGAATTAGTCTGGTTGCTCTCTGATCTAAATTGTTGATGTAGGCCTAGATAAGAAACAAGAGAGGTCCGAGCACATAACCTCGCAGCTCCCCACTGAGCACATGGCCCCACATGGAGGTTTCTCCTCCTACAAGTCCTCTGCTTCCTGTGTTTTAACCACATTTGTATCCCCTTGCATGTACTTGCTTGTATTTTCACAGACTGCAGCTTTTGGATTTAGTCTTTCGTGCAGCACTTTGTCAAAGGCTTTTTGGAATTCCAAGTGATTTTCATAGACTCTTTGTGTGTCCAGCCTTGCAGTGACTTCTTCTTTTTTTTAAAAGAAGTTTTTAAGGTTTGCCAGTCATTTTTCTGAATCCATGCTGGCTGTTGTATTACTGTTCTCAAAATGTAATTTTATGTAAGTGGATTGCAACAACAACTTCACTTCCGTCCATCTAAAACCCCATGCTTCACAATTATTTTCCATTTCATTTCAAACAACTGAATACAATACAAATACCTTGCTAGTCCAGAGTCCGACTGCTGTTAGTTAAAGCGACAAATGCACAAAAACATTACAAGGGTATGGTAACAGCCTTTGCATTAAACTTTAGAAGTTGTGATCTAATTATTGGGATGCAATAACAAAAGATATTTAATGCAGGTTGACAGTAAATTTGCAATTCTTTAGCTTAATGTAAACAAAATAAAAATTAGGCAGCCAGACAATGATGTGTATTAAGTAGAAATATTACTGGTAATATTTTGGAGGCACTAGACCGTTGGAAAGGCATGATCCAGTCTACCTGATCTTCAGCATTCAGAAAGTGAGTCTCCATCCATGGCTGCTCATGGCAGGCCAAGCCTGAGTTTCTACTTTGCAATTTTAATCAAAACACTTCCTGCCTCTGGCTTGAATCTGGATTAAAGTTGAAGTGAAAGGCTGTCTTGTCATCTCTGTTTTAATTTTATGACTTTTTCTGACCTAATAAAAAGTTTTAACGGCAATGGCTTGCAGATAGCTTGTCATTGAAAAGATGTAAATTATTTTGAGCAATACTTTTTTGGTACTTTATTAAGCATTGCTTCAAGGTCTCAATAATGAAATACAAATTAGTATTAATAACTTCATATTAACCGTTGTAATAGTTTAGCGTGTCATTAGGACCCAGTTGACAGCCTGTCTATAGAACAAGAAAGATATCTTAGTGCTTCAGGGTTTTTGTTACATTTGGTACACACTGGAAAACTTTTCACACTATTTGAAGTAGCTCCATGCACCTCCGACTCTATTCCTCTTACCTGACACAAACAAGACCACCCTGTTTACTTTTCACATCAGCTGACAGTGAAATAGCTGGCACAGTTTTCATAGGCCTGAAAACAGCCCTGTCTCCTGATTTTAATATTTGTCTGAAAAGTAAGTAACTTGGAGACAGTGTGTGCCAGGTAGGTAAGCACACAATAGCAAGGTCATTTAAAGCAAGTGTGCTGATAAGCACTGCCACAATTCTACTTCTACAGGATCTCCAAAAGGAGCTTACAAAGTTAACCCTACCCAGTACTCTCAGTACATGAACCAGGACCAGATGAGATTTAGGACAGGGAAGGAGATTAAATGGGTTACTGTGGCAAAGTGGTAACTACGTGCAGGTGAGTGCAGTGCAGAGCGGAATAATCACACAGAAAACGTATGGTACAGGTGCAAGGGTGTTTATTAATGTTTTAATGTCCAGAGCCTTATGGCAACAACCTGTAAATAATAATATTGTTGGAAGTGGTACAACGGCGTGTATCACTCCATTTATATGAATCCCACAGGTTTGACCCGCAACCAAAACGTCCCGTTTTCCTCACCCACACAAACACAGACACAGTTTCTACAGTGCGTGATTTAGGTGCTCGTGGTGAAAAGACAGTCCTGTCGTGAAAGAAGTGCGTGCTGACGTCCGGGTTAATGCTGGCCGACGGCTACAGCTCCGGATTGTGCTAGTAATCTTTAACGACACAAAAGACACACAGTTTACAAGACCAAACTAACAAACAACACTCACAGTTCACGTTCACGGTTTCCTTCTGGTTCTCTCTAACCATTCACAAAGGAACAGATCACTCAAGCCATGCCCCCTATTTATACCCTGGCTCATGACCCCGAGGTTAACGAGCGCATCCGCTCCTCCAATCCTCGGATGCCACGCCGCTTACCGTCCGGGTCACTGAGCTTGGGTGCCGTAGCTCTGCCCCTTTCCTAAATGACCGACTTCCACCTACCCTACGGAATAAATTGTCGTGACATTTAATTAAGGGTACTCTGTTCCTCTCGTACCGTGCCCTCACAGGTCGAGAGGGAGATCTATCACCAAGAATCATTCGATCTCTGTCACAGTTACCTATCCATGTTGTTGATGCAGAATATTTTAGGCTGGATAGCTGTGGGCTGAACACAGAGCCTGCTTAGGGTATGGAATGAAATGCAGGAAAGAGGGTAAGAGACACTTCTTCAAACAGAGTGGTGATGGTATGGAATGAAATGCAGGAAAGAGGGTAAGAGACACTTCTTCACACAGAGTGGTGAGGCTATGGAATGGGTTGCCAAGACATGTTGACGCAGAATCACTTGGATACTTTAAGACCCAACTTGACCAAGTTTTGAGATCAATCAGCTACTATGGTTTTTGTGATGAGGAAAGTCTTCTAGCAATGTAATCGTATAGCACATCTTGTAGTTTTGTTTTTAAATCACAATTCATAGAAGATTTGCTGCATTTTCCCTAATGCTGTTACAGTAGGTCTTGGAAAGTGAATAAACAGACGAGCAACCTGATTTGCATGGGAGGCTCTGGTTTTAGAAGACACATATTTCTGTCTTATTTCACTGCCCATGATGGTGATACTTTCTGTGTATTCTTGCTTTCATAGAGCGACACACTAATGGTTTTTAATAAGCACTTTGTATTAACATTCATTGGCAGTGTTTCTTCATAGTTTTGTATGTGCTATCAATCGCTTTGGATTTCTTACATGTATTGTATGTGGAGGTTTTTAAAATGCGTCAAAATCGTTGTGCATACATTGTGTTGATATCACTGTTTTCTGACTGAATCAAAGTATGTCCTTCTAGCATTAGGCAGGTTCATACTTGAATCGTGTGAATGTCGCTGGGGTGAATTCTCATCTCTCTAATTATGCAACTGTGGTGATTTTTATTGTTTGTTTTTTGTTTTCTTCTGAAACAATTACAGAGGCACAGGCAGCAGTTTTATATTGTTGCTAAGCGACATAATGTTGAGTGGAAAGTGCCTGGTCTGTAGTCCATGACTGAGGTGGAAGGAAAAGCAGACCCCATCTAATAAACAGAGTAGCTCTGTACTCTCAATAATGATTTGTAGACTGCAGGAGCACCTGCTGCAGATTCTGGAATGTGTTTAACCATCTCTAATGAGTCATTTTCAAAAGATTTGCATAAATACACAGGATATCTGCATACTGGTCATATGAGGGCTGGATTTTTTTTCACTGGGGAAAAATATATATATATTAATTTCACAGCCTAAAAATAGATATTCAAAACTATGAATAATATTCATTAAGACAGAAAAAATAGCATTGTCACATTTAAAATTAATAATTCTCTAGAAATGTTCCTAAATATTTAAATGCTAAATTTGTATATATAAATATATATATATATATATATATATATATATATATATATATATATATATATATATATATATATATATATATATATATATATATATAATATATATATATACACACACATATATACTGTATATACACTGAGTGTACAAAACATTGTGGCATGGGGCATTATCCTGCTGAGAATCCATTAGCAGATGGATACACTGCTGCCAGGAAGGGATGCACCTGATTGGCAATAATGTTTAGATATCCTGTGGCATTCAAACGTTGCTCCACTTTTATCAAGGGGCCCAATGTGTGCCATGAAAACACACCCCACACCATCACACCACCACTACCAGCCTGCAATGTTGACACGCGGCATGATGGATGCATGTACTCATGTGGTTTTCTCCATACCCTAGTCCTCCCATCAGCGTGAAACAGCAGGAACCGGGATTCATCAGACCAGGCAATGTTTTTCCAATCCTCCAGTGTTTTCGTTCCTTAGCCCACTGCAACCACAGTTTCTTGTGTTTTGCTGAAAGAAGTGGAACTCTGTTAGGTTATCGGCTGCCATACCCCATTCGTGTCAAGGTACGACGAGTTGTGCATTCTTTTATGGGTCTTTCGGCACCAATGTTGTACTGGACTGTCAGTTGACTAACTGTAGTCTGTCTGTTGCTCTGCACAATTCGTGTCAGCCTCCTTTGGCCTCTCAACCATGAATGAGCCGTTTTCGACCACTGGCCTGCCGTTGGCTGGATGTCCTTTGGGTGGTGGACCATCCTTGATACACACGGGAAACTTGAGCATGAAAAACCCAGCAGCGTTGCAGTTCTTCACACACTCAAACCGGCGCGTCTGGCAACTACTACCATATCCCGTTCAAAGGCACTTACTGTAAATCTTTTGTCTTGCCCATTTACCCTCTGAATGGCACACATACAGTATACAATCCATGTCTCAATTGTGTCAAGGCTTAAAAATCCTTCTTTGACCTGTCTCCCCTTCATCTACACTGATTGAAGTGGATTTAACAGGTTACATCAATAAGGGATCATAGCTTTCACCTGGATTCACCTCGTCGGTCTATTTCATGGAAAGAGCAGGTGTTCCTAATGTTTTGTACACTCAGTGTGTGTGTGTGTGTGTGTGTGTGATTTTTTATATATATATATATATATATATATATATATTATATATATATACAGTGCTTTGCAAAAGTATTCAGACCCCTGACCAATTCTATGGTATAAATGGTACACTGAAATTTAGTTCTGTTTGATATTTTATTTTAAAACACTGAAACTCAAAATCAATTATTGTAAGGTGACATTGGTTATGTTGGGAAATATTTTTAAGAAAAATAAAAAACTGAAATATCTTGCTTGCATAAGTATTCAACCCCCACACATTAATATTTGGTAGAGCCACCTTTCGCTGCAATAACAGCTTTAAGTCTTTTGGGGTAAGTATGTACCAGCTTTGCACACAGTGTCGGAGTGATTTTGGCCCATTCTTCTTGGCCAATTTGCTCCAGGTTGTTCAGGTTGGTTGGACGACGCTTGTGGACCGCAATTTTCAAATAGTGCCACAGATTCTCAATGGGATTGAGATCAGGACTTTGACTGGGCCACTGTAGGACATTCACCTTTTTGTTCTTGAGCCACTCCAATGTTGCTTTGGCCTTGTGCTTGGGATCATTGTCCTGCTGAAAGGTGAATTTCCTCCCAAGCTTCAGTTTTTTAGCAGACTGAAGCAGGTTCTCTTGCAGTATTTCCCTGTATTTTGCTCCATCCATTCTTCCTTCAATTTTAACAAGATGCCCAGTCCCTGCTGATGAGAAGCATCCCCACAGCATGATGCTGCCACCACCATACTTCACTGTAGGGATGGTGTGTCTTGAGGCATGGGCAGTGTTAGGTTTGCGCCACACATAGCGCTTTGAGTTTTGGCCAGAAAGCTCTATCTTGGTCTCATCTGACCACAAAACCTTTTCCCACATCGCAGCTGGGTCACTCTCATGCTTTCTGGCAAACTCCAGACGTGTTTTCAGATGGTACTTTTTGAGTAACGCCTTCTTTCTTGCCACCCTCCCACACAGGCCAGTGTTATGCAGAGCTTTTGATATGGTTGACTGGTGCACCATTACTCCACTCCCAGCCACTGAACTCTGTAGCTCCTTCAAAGTGATTGTTGGCCTCTCTGTGGCTTCTCTCACAAGTCTCCTTGTTTGAGCGCTGAGTTTTGAGGGACGGCCTTTTCTTGGCAGTGCCTGGGTGGTGTGATGCAGCTTCCACTTCCTGATTGATCCAGCTGTGCTCACTGGGATATCCAAACACTTGGATATTATTTTGTACCCTTTCCCTAATCTATGCATTTGTATTACTTTATCTCTAACTTCTGTAGAATGCTCTTTGGTCTTCATTTTCCTTCAGATTCACAGCCTGACCAATGATCCTTCAACAGTGGGGTTTTTATCCAGAAAATGTGACAGCAACTTTTAATGGTTCACAGGTGGAGGCCAATGGTAAGGTAATTGTGTCCTCGTTAGGGCAATTTATTTCATCGGTGTAAACTGGGAGCTTCCACAGCACAGGTGTTGAATACTTATGCAAGCAAGATATTTCAGTTTTTTTATTTTTCTTAATTATTTCCCAACATAAAACCAATGTCACCTTACAATAATTGATTTTGAGTTTCAGTGTTTTAAAATAAAATATCAAACAGAACGAAATTTCAATGTACCATTTGTAATTCAGTAATATGAGAGAATTGGTCAGGGGTCTGAATACTTTTGAAAGGCACTGTGTGTGTGTGTGTGTGTGTATATATATATATATATATATATGTATATATGTATATATATATATATATATATATATATATATATATATATATATATATATATATATATATACACACACATATAAAGTGCTCCCTCACCTATAATTTTTATAATGCGCCTTGGATGCAACACTCCTACAGCATGTCCCCCAATTCCCTATACTAGTGATTCATGCAATATGTCTACAGTAATGTAGGAACAATTCAATAATTGAGAATTCAGAGTTTATCTGGGTTGATTAGTTCTCGTATTAATAATATTTAGTTGACGTGTTACAAAGATCAAGGATTTACTATGAACACACACATACACACGCGAGAAACAAGCAATGTTTAATCAATAGGAGTATTTTATTAAGTACACAAATAATAAACAGAAATTAGAAAAGTCAGAAAGTAAATCTTGGTCTCTAAGCAGAAAACACAAGTCAAAAGCTTTCACTGCATTAATGTGGCTAACAGGGCAATTGAAATATGACGCTGCCTGTCTGCTCACACACCAAGCAGCAACTTCAACAGCTAAGCAGGCTGTGATGTAGCTAGTAACTTGCTCACACACATACATACCCACATACACGCACAGCTTAAACTGAAATGATGCATACAATCTTAGAGTATATCACATTAAGCTTATTAATGGTATATAGATTAAGGGTATAACAAGTTTACTTTTAAAGAAATTCTTCTTACACCAATGAGGTAGATTACTTATAGTTACTTCATAGTTTCATTATAAGTTATTTCACACGCAAAGTGTGCAAACTAAATAATTAATGGTTCAATTACATGTGAATGTGTTACAATTAACTAATTTAACTAGGAGTTTATGTTGACTCAGAAATGTCTTCATCTAGACAATGTGGGGAAGCTATAAAAAAGGCCAACAAGATGCTCGGATATATTGTGGGAAGTGTTGAATTTGAATCAAGGGAAGTAATGTTAAAACTTTACAATGCATTAGTAAGACCTCACCTAAAATATTGTGTTCAGTTCTGGTCACCTCGTTACAAAAAGGATATTGCTGCTCTAGAAAGAGTGCAAAGAAGAGCAACCAGAATTATCCCGGGTTTAAAAGGTATGTTGTATGCAGACAGGCTAAAATAATTGAATTATTCAGTCTTGAACAAAGAAGACGACGCGGTGATCTGATTCAGGCATTCAAAATCCTAAAAGCTATAGACAATGTCGACCCAGGGGACTTTTTTGACCTGAAAAAAGAAACAAGGACCATGGGTCACAAATGGAGATTAGATAAAGGGGCATTAAGAACAGAAAATAGGAGGCACTTTTTACACAGAGAATTGTGAGGGTCTGGAACCAACTCCCCAGTAATGTTGTTGAAGCTGACACCCTGGGATCCTTCAAGAAGCTGCTTGATGAGATTCTGGGATCAATAAGCTACTAACAACCAAACGAGCAAGATGGGCTGTATGGCCTCCTCTCATTTGTAAACTTTCTTATGTTCTTAATATTTAAGTCCAGAATAGACAGAATTTTCCAAATTAAAAGGCCTTAAAAAATAAAAAATAAAAATAAAATAAAATAATAATAAAAAAAAAATTCCGCTCTTATGCTAGTGTTTTCTACTTTCATAAGCTAGCATCTCTGCACTGAGCTGATAAACTCCATGAATACCTCAAATGTTAGTAACAGATAAGTTTATCAGTTTCTATTCCTTTGTTCCCATTCTGCACTGCACTATGACTAAATGTATAATAACCATAGCTGTAAAAGACATGCAAGCCTATGTACCTCTCATCACAACACTAAAGACATCTAAGCCTTACAGAGGAAAACTGGTGTTCTAATTTCTTTTTTTTATCATATCAGTAAGGAAGTAATTGGTGTGACCATCTAACTAATTCTGATGAAACTGTCTAATGCAGGGGTGTCAAACTCAGTTCCTGGAGGGCCGCAGTGTCTTCTGGCTTTCGTTCCACCCAAGCGCTCAATTACTTTGGTCTAATTATGTGATTAACTGGACACATTTAACAGGCCTCAAAATGTGTCATAGGTAGTGTACCTTGAATCAAGTGCATTTTTAAAATCATCAACTGTAAAAGACCTTGAAAAATATTAAATATGTCAAATTTAACAAATAATTAGATCAGTTATGTTAATTGAGAGCTTAAGTTGGAATGAAAACCAGAAGACCCTGCGGCCCTCGAGGACTGGAGTTTGACACCCCTGGTAAGGATACAATTGCATTTAACACCATTCCATGATAGTTAAAATATTTTGTTATAAAATCAAGAAAGAGTTACTGGTCCTTCGAAGTACAGTTGCATTGTATACAAACTGAACACTTTTCAGGCATTCCTTTTATTATTTTTCATTTTTATTTTATTTTATATTTCATTAAGGATTTTCTGCTTTGACTGAAAACTGTTTCTGTAGCCCTTCTTTAACGGTTTCATTTAATGAACTGTATAATGACCCCTAGTGTTAAGAGGAAGAAGTGACAGTTTAATATGTTGTTGCCTTACACTCTGTAGCCAGACTGACTGTCCCGAGTAAAGCAATGAATGTACCAAGATCAGTTGTAGCCAAAGCAGGTTTTATTACACACTGCATTTTCATAGACCCCATTCCAGCTGTTTAAGAGAATGAAAGACTGACAGACCCAGAAAGGCGGAGGCCAGAACTATGATGAAATATGACCCTGAGGAGTAATCTGTTTCAGACATAGTTTAAAGGAGGAATAGCCTTTTAATACATTAAGTCATCAAGAATGGCTAAATCCCGTTACAATCCACTTTCTGTTGCATTCCTTCCTTACACAGTTACATCTGATGTGCATAGAATAATAAACACTTAAAATAAGTGCAATAAACAGTTAGGGTTAGGTTGGAATAAAAACCTGGACTGGATTAGGATTTTGGTGCCAGATTTAACCACCTCTGATTTGTGTTAGACTAATAACTTTCTCAAATGATTCCCGATTGTTTAGTTTGAGGCTTTATTGTCCCTTTCATTATGATATGATATAGTCTGTATTGTCTTACTAACACGCTGGAGATTGTCTTCTGTCTGACAGTCTCTCTCTCTTGCTCTCTGTTTCTCTTCAGGTGGGTGATGCGATGAGGCAGATGCAGGAAAGGAAGAACATTGGAAAGGTCATTCTTGTGCCAGAGGCTGAGAAAGAAGAGAAGAAAGAGGAGAACTAGGGCAGCACAGGAGCCACGCAGCCAGCCTCTACGAAAGGTTGTTCAGTTGTGATCCGAGTTCATTTGCTGATCTTTTCAGGACCTGGTAACAGATCTGACCGCTGAAGACACCCCCCCTTCCCCATAAGTACATAGCAAGTCTCCCCAGTTGCCCTTTTTAATCCACTTTGTACAATTTATTAAATCTACCCCTGCATACCTTTTGGTTGCAGTTTTATTGTTGTGCATGGAGAGGTTGAATCAAGTTAAAAACATTTTCCTCTGATATATACATTTAGATCTTGGAGGGCTCAAATCCACAGCACAATATTGTTTAGATAGTAGACTTGATTTTTCTGTCTGTATAATCATTGAATTTTAAAATAAATAACACAGCCAAAAACCTACAACGTAATTTAATATCGCTAATGCAAACATTAATGTTCGGAAGGCTTATGCATGCCTTGCTGTTATGTTAAACAAACAAACAAAAAAAAACCTTTAGAAGTATAACTAAAATGCTAGAAGGAATGCAGAACGAGCAGGCACAGTGAAAGATCACTAACTTTATTTGTAATGGAGTGCATGTTAGCCTCATTTCGAATCGACATTATACTCTCTTGAGATTTATTAATGGCCTGTTTAATGTATGTGTTTGCTAAACCTTTCTTCTATAATAAATCACTGAAAACCATTTTAAATCTCTTTTCAGGTCCTTGGAAAAATAATACCAGACATAATGCTGCTGTGTTTTCCGCAAATGTATTTTGCTTCTAGAAGTCTGAATGTAGAGGGTTGTCATAGCAACAGTTCATTGTAACCACAGAAACTGTGTTGCACTAAATATCCGTCATAACATTGAGATCCTTTTGGAACTCTCGCTCAGTCAGACACTAGCTGTGTTGCCAATTTAGTTAAGAGCCAGAAAAAAGCCATGCTTCTGACAAATACAAAGGCTTGCTGAGAAGGAGGAATTTATTCGCAAATACTAAAATACTTTAGCACAAATGTACCACAAACAGGTGGCATTAATTAGTACATCTATATTTAACACTGAGAATATTGCCCATCTCCTTTTCTTAGTAGTTTGTCATGCTCCCAGAAAGGTTATCTCTGCTTTCAGGTCCTTAAAGTTTAGCAATGGATTAAATTCAGTTTGTGAACCACTAAGGCTATTTGGAAACTTAACCATGTATCCATTGGTGTGTGCGTGCGTGTGTGTGTGTGTGTGTGTGCTTTACTGTGCAGGGCTCGGACTATGCATTCAAGTAAATCCATGTAAAGCTATTCCCTGGTTATTCTGTAATTTACAGCTGATGAATTGCCTATTGTTGGTTAGAGCTTGGAGCTACAATCTCTGCTAGTAACTTCAGTGATTTCATGCGTGGCCATTATTGATGATGATGATGAGAATGGCCCCTTAAAATAAATTCAGTAATCTGTATAACAAATGGGTCAAATGCCTTACAGAAGTGTTATATTTTGAATATCAAGCTGGCAGACTTTTTAAAACATACTACTTCTCTCCAAGTTAAGAATCCACCTGTTGATACATATAGCCATTGGGACAGTATTGAACATGCTTTGCCTGCCTGCCTTTTTTAATAGTAACCAAATTAGCCTGTAAGAGTCCGAGCCCTGGTGCTTGTGTTTGGACAGTTTGTATTGATATTTGCACTTCACTTGCAATCGCAGACCTTATGTTTTGTACCTGTGATGGTTTTGCAGAGAACGTCTTTTTGATGACGAAGCTAAAATGAAGGAAGATAGGGGGGTTCTCAAGACCATTTGCAGTAAGTTTAAGGGTGCCAAATTGTATAATGTAATACTTGGGTGGAGAGCTTGCTTTACTTGAAATGTCTGCATTTGTGTGGCTCCTGTATATCTGAGGATACACAAGCTACATTTTCTTTATGAAATTAGTCATGTTTGGTCAGTATATGGCGCAGGTATTTCTTATAACTAAACTCATGGTATATTCCCAAAGAATTATCAGGCCCATTTGCTATTTTCATAAATGAGCACCATGTTGCCCACATTTTATGACTGATTTGCAAAGAAGTAATATTTGTTCTTTAGAAAATGATGCATTGTTGAAAAATGTAGATTGCAAGTCTCAGTCAAACTTTGTTAATTTTATCCCCCAATAAAATAACCATGGTCCCAGAAGAAATGGATAGAATCAGTTTAGAATTAAGTAATTTCAGTTTATTTTTAAAAAGGTCATTAAGTAACTTCCATTTGTATTGTGTTTTTTATACAAAAAGTTCAAACTGCCACTGCAACTGGCCATGTTTTATACAGAATAATCCCAAGGTTTTGGTTGTATTCAATTCTAAGCATTATATTCTACATGGTTTCAAAAATGCTAAACTTTCTTTCATTGAAAGCCTACATGTGTGACGGTCCATGTGATTTAGATAGACAACAGTATTTTTTTAAACAACTAAACCAGTTGCACCAAATAGTTTATCGGGTGTATTGTTAAGAAAATAATGAGCACCTGTTTTTGTCCCAAATTGAAAATCACAAAACGTTGGAGGCCCGCTAAGTAATAGCTCAATAATCTGAGGCAGATCTTTTTATAAGGGAGTATTGATAAGCCTTTGCTATAAAGAAGTCCTTTATAAATGCTGCCTGCTAATAAAATATTGGGAACAGGTTACTGTGCCTTTTTGGGTTTTTTTGTACTTAGTCACATAGCCTTACTACAGCTGCCAGTTTGTAAACCTTTGTACTACTTACTCATAACAACAATTTGAAATCCACTTTATCTCCTTATTAACACTAAAAACATTATTACTGGTTCTCTGTTTTGTATCTGCTTACTGTCTTCTATATGTGTACCCACTTTATTTCTGGATTTTATACCAAGTTTACCACAATTTGGTGTTTGGGTTGTTCATTTGTACTTTGTCTCTGTTAAATAAGCTTCTGCATAATGTAGCTTGTATGTTGTGCTATTAAACACAAGAGCTCAGATGGCTATGGTGCTTTACCCATGACACCTTGAATAATTTGTGCTTCAAAACTCATCTCTCTGTCACTCTCAGGACTCAACACATGAACCGAGTATTGATTAAAAAAGGGAATATTAAAGTATGCGCTTGATTTGCATTTCTGAAATTAGGTATACCGAAACATACCAACCTGACCTTACTTTTATACATCAACTGACCAAAGAAACATTCCAGAAACAAAACAAAACAAAAATTATAAAAAAAAATTAAGACCTATGTGCCAACTGATTTCAGATTTTTTTTTCTTAGAAATGAAAATAAGTCACATGAGAATTTCTAATTCAAAGGTTTTCCAGGCTCCTAAAGGATGTGGATCTGTGGTACCATTTGTAAAACCAGTGATTCAAGTAAAACTGAATTATGTACACTTATGTTAAAAGCCATCACCAAGCTCTTTTCATCATGTAATGCCTTCTTTTTGCTACTGCAGTAAATAAATATTAAACACGCCTCAACTGTAAGGTCATGATGCATTTATACATGGTCAGTTCCCATGTAGACATGCGTTATTCTGTTCTACGGATCCAAGGTTAAATTAAGGATCTTGTGCTTTCCATTAGGAATTATCAGTCCCACATGCACACACATAGTCAGTCGCTGTAGTGCATACTGTGCAAGCCGACAGGATACAAAGTCATAGGAAGTCTCAATCCATTTGAACTTCAAGCTCTGGAAAGTTTATCAGACCTAATTTTACCCAAGGGTCTCCTATCGTAGCCTCATTTTTCAGAACAGCTTTTCATTTGATAATGATGTACTTTCACCTAAACAATTTTTAGCTCCAATTTTATATTTTCTTTTTTTTTTTTTCAGAGCTGCCATAAAAAGTGAAGTTTCTCACAAAATGTTTACACTGCATTTACACTCAACTTGTTGCGCCAGTTGATTACAAAGCAAAGAGTATGGTCTGCAGTTGGAAAGCCTGGTGATGGCTGTTGATTTCAGTATTAAATGAGGTTCTAGACAACACAAATGATTTACAGTTTTGTTTCAACAAAACATAAAGCAAATTGTGTTCTTTTTGTGTAGTTTCTTTTACCTATTAAGATGAACGCTGGCTTTCATGTTGTAATTTAATTCTACAATGTAATTCAAAGATTGTCTTTATGTTAAAACCCTTTGAAAAATTCTGCTTCTGTGCTTCGTATCCAGGTTGTTTACATAGACAAGAACCTGTAATGCTTTTCTGCCTGATGTTACCATATGCCTTACATGTTTTCCAATATTAATAAAGAGCATAATAAAAAAAAAGCATGTTGTGGATTTTTGTCTTCAGCTTCAAGTTAAGTTGACTTTTAAAGTTGTCGGCACAAATCCTAATAGTTAAATTGATTCCAGTACATCTTGCCCTTTTGGCACTTCCATTCACCACACAGATGTGCAGGCTGGATTTTGAATCTCTATACCTGGTACTACACTACGTTAAAGAAATAATTTGCAAGCCAGGTAGTGCTGCACTTCATTTTACCTGGAGGGGGACATTTCCCCACCCCTTCAACAGCTTTCTTCATGGAATTAACGAACCTGCTGCTTTCATTCAGTAATATGCTGAGGTGAAATTACCTATTTTTCTGAGAATAAGGCATGGAAACACCCTGTTCCTTTGTAAATAACCCTGCATCTACAGTGAAGTTTCCATGTAGCAGGAGCATAGACATGTTCTTCATCTTGGGGTGCAAAGACAGACTGTCACACTAGAGAGCAGCAAGCAACTTCACCATTCAGGTAAGTTGGCATGAGGTACATATTTTTCTGTTTTCCAGTTTTGATTTTATATAATTAAATACTGTGGGCTAGTTGGAATTTAATGTTGTCTATAGAAAATATGCATGATTTATTATTTCTTCACTCCACACACAGAGTGAACTCCCAGTCTCCATGTTAAGGAGGCTGTGTGGTCCAGTGGTTAAAGAAAAGGGCTTGTAACCAGGAGGTCCCCGGTTCAAATCCCACCTCAGCCACTGACTCATTGTGTGACCCTGAGCAAGTCATTTAACCTCCTTGTGCTCCGTCTTTCGGGTGAGACGTAATTGTAAGTGACTCTGCAGCTGATGCATAGTTCACACACCCTAGTCTCTCTCTCTGTAAGTCGCCTTGGATAAAGGCGTCTGCTAAATAAACTAATAATAATGAAATTTGATATGGTAAACATTATCTATCAAATATGCAATTCTTGAGTCAGAAAAGCCGATCTCTTTCCCAGAGATCCTTGATATAATCCTTTTTTGGCACCAGTTAATGTCCCTGCTCCATAACCCCCCACCTCTTCCTGGAGTATCAATGTCCAAATTTCTCCTGTGTATACTTGGGTAAGGACTCGGTTAGTATTGGCGTTTACGTACTTATATTTTTTGGTTTTGTTTGTGTAAAAAAGCTCCCCACATTCATGATCTGGCTGTGATTGATGTTGGCCCTCGCGGCAGAGGTGGCTGTGCCTATACAGAATGATGGGAGGGGGGGGGTAGAGTCGAGGAGGGAGGCCTGCTCTGGAGGCGAGGGTGGAGAGGTGGGTTGAGAATCAGTGACGAGTGAGAGGAATCAAGAAGCGGGGAAACTAGAAGCAGAAGAAACTGAATTCGGAGCTTCTGAGGAGACCGAAGAAGGCTGAGAGGCAGATGATCTCCATAGGTAGATCCCTGTAGGGGAGAAGTGGCCTTTCTGAAGAGTAGAATGAGCAAATGGAGAATGTCCTTTGATCTAAGACAGGCGGGAAGGTGAGGCAGAGGGAAAGCTCTTAAGAATCCCACAGAGGGTCAGACGAACTGCTGGTATGGAAAGAATCCCTAGCGTGGACGATGAAAGGCAGGATCCGGTTTTGATTGAAGGAATAGAATGAATCCGATTCTGGGCACAGAAGGTTGAAAACACTGACCAAGCTATAGAATATGAAGCTCTTGAAGAGACGAGGGTTACAGACATGAAATGCTGAGCAGATTGAAGGAGGTTACTGAGAGTAGGATTTAGTCAGATAGCAGCTGGTGAAGCCGGGGAGTCTGGAGGGGTTGGGGAAGCAGACGGGACCAGCTGATGGAACTTGGATACTGAAAGTAGAGGCAGAAGGGGAGCTGAAACTGAGGGCTGAGGTGGCAGCTGGAGCTGAATGAACATATGTAATCGAATGCTGGGGAAGCTCAGCACCCTTTGCGCTCCGTTTTCTGGAAACGAGGGCAGAGATGAGATGTCGACCATCCTATGTGTTAGTTAATACGGGATTGATCAGCGGTTTGCTACTATCATGTCTGCTTGAAATGGAGAGATTTGGGTTTCACAACTCCAGTCATTCTCCTAGTACTGTAACTCCTTAACTCCTTAACCTTTCCCCTTCATTTGCATGACGTCGGGTGAAAAGCCCGGTTTACTCGAGTAAAATAAACTGAGCGAATGGAAACTGTGGCGGAGTGTCCCGCCCCTATGTATTATTATTTGTATTTTTGTTTGCGGCGCGGATAAAAGCGCCGCGTCTTTTACTATATAGTTAAAAACCCTGTGAGGATGCATGGCTGATCAGCTACTGATTATTTAACTAGCTGACAGTCATGCATTATTATTATTATTATTATTATTATTATTATTATTATTATTATTATTATTATTTATTTCTTAGCAGACGCCCTTATCCAGGGCGACTTACAATTGTTACAACATATCACATTATACATTATTTCACATTATACAGATATCACATTATATTTTACATACAATTACCCATTTATACAGTTGGGTTTTTACTGGAGCAATCTAGGTAAAGTACCTTGCTCAAGGGTACAACAGCAGTGTCCCCCACTGGGGAATTGAACCCACAACCCTCCGGTCAAGAGTACTACTCCACACTGCTGCCATGCACTCATGCATCCTTACCAAACGCGTGCAGACTCTGGCCGAGGGATAATAAGATAATTAACTACTAGTTAATCCCTCGGCCAGAGTATATAAACCTGCAGCTCTGTGCACTCGTGGTGGGGTGTACAGAGGAGAGTACGGGGAGCGGAGAGAGCGAGCAACATTGGAAAAACAATTGCTAAAACGTGCTGGATTGTCCAGCACGACACTTACTTGTTTGTTTGTTTATTCGTTTGGCCCTCGTGCCCTTTTGTTTGGTGTTTTGTTAAACCTTTTGTTTTTGTTTTGTTTATTAAATACACTGAGTGCACTAGCACTCAGCTTCAACCGCCCATCCATTGTTTTGGTGTCAGTTACTTCCTGGTCCGTGACGTCATCCACTTCACCACTGCGAGCCAGACTGCCACAGAAACCCAAAAAAGTATTTTACACAAGACATTTTTCTCGAACTAAAAAAAAAAGCACATGGAAACTTGTGGCAAAGTGCCCCGCCCCTGTGTGCATTTGTGTGTTCTGTGTATGTATGTTGCGTGCGTATGTTAATGTTGGTGTATAGTCATTGGTACACGGGATATAAACGGGTCTGTGTTTCACGTATATTTAAAAAGTGTAGATTTGTATTTAGGCACGAGGAGAGCACAAATCACTTCACGTGCTGGTTAAATGTAATATGTGAGCACGGGGTTGCACAGAATTAATTCACGTGCTGGGATTCAAGTGAATAATTAATTAGTAATTGAATCCCAGCACAATAGTATATATAGAGACACGTAGCATGCACTCGTAGTTAGGTGTTCGGTGAGTGGAGAACGGGATTGGAGACGGAGGTAAAGAGAATAGTAATAATAATAATAATAGTTAGAGTATCTGCTCACCGTGTTTGTTTGTCTGTGTAGTCCGTTTTGTTTGTCTTTTTATTTTGGCGTGTAGTGCCGTGTCCCAGTGTTTTTGTCTGTTCCAACCTTTTATTTTCTGTGCTGTTAATTATTAAATGCTGAGCGCGATCACGCGCTCAGCTTAAACAAACCACATCTCTCTGTTTATTTACTTCCTGCTTCTGGTCTGACACCACCCACTCCGGCCGTCTTTGCCACACGTGGTGTCCTGCGTGGGATCGACAGCGCCTCCAGGACTCAGGCCAGAGCAGGAACCGCAGTTTTGGATTTAAAAAAAAAAAAAAAATAATAAAAAAAAAAAAATGGCAGAAGACGCCATCAAAGTGCGGGACTGGATGCTGGAAAATGCTGGGCTGGAGGCCCAGTCTATACCAGTAGTCGTCCAGTTCCTGCAGTTTATGGACAGAGAGCGATGGGAGGCATATGCAAGGGAACAGACTGTAAGCACCTGGGAGGAAGGTGTGGGGTTGGTCCTCAGCTACCTGGAGGCAATTATAAGTGGAACAGCAGCCCAGGTAGCAGGTCCACCAGCAGAGGAAGAGTACCTGCTGTCCCCATCTCCACCAGCAGAGGGTGAGTACCTGCTGTCCCCATCTCCACCAGCAGAGGGTGAATGCCTGCTGGTTTTGCCTCCACAGCCCAAGTGGGAGGAGCCCGAATGTCCTACGCCTGAGTGGGAGGAGCCCGAACGTCCTACGCCTGAGTGGGAGGAGCCCGAACGTCCTACGCCTGAGTGGGAGGAGCCCGAACGTCCTACGCCTGAGTGGGAGGAGCCCGAACGTCCTACGCCTGAGTGGGAGGAGCCCGAACGTCCTACGCCTGAGTGGGAGGAGCCCGAACGTCCTACGCCTGAGTGGGGGGAGCCCGAACGTCCACAGCCCAACAGGGAGGAGTCGGTGCGTCCACAGCCCAACAGGGAGGAGTCGGGGCGTCCACAGCCCAACAGGGAGGAGTCGGGGCGTCCACAGCCCAACAGGGAGGAGTCGGTGCGTCCACAGCCCGAAGAGAGGGAAGTCGGGGCTTCCACAGCCCTAGGACCCAAGCTGCCAGCAGAGGGTGAATACCTGCTGGTCCCACCTCCACCGGCAGAGGGTGAATGCCTGCTGGTTCCACCTCCACCGCAGTGGGAGGACTGCTTGCCCCTCCCACCTCCACCAGCAGAGGGTGAATACCTGCTGGTTCCACCTTCACCGCAGTGGGAGGACTGCTGGCCCCTCCCACCTCCACCAGCAGAGGGTGAATACCTGCTGGTTCCACCACCGCCAGGAGCAGAGGAGCTGGAGCTGCCTCTGCCTCCACCACCGCCAGGAGCAGAGGAGCTGGAGCTGCCTCTGCCTCCACCACCGCCAGGAGCAGAGGAGCTGGAGCTGCCTCTGCCTCCACCACCTCCAGGAGCAGAGGAGCAGGAGCTGCCTCTGCCTCCGCCACCACCACCGCAAGGAGCAGAGGAGCAGGAGCTGCCTCTGCCTCCGCCACCACCACCGCAAGGAGCAGAGGAGCAGGAGCTGCCTCTGCCTCCGCCACCACCACCGCAAGGAGCAGAGGAGCTGGAGCTGCCTCTGCCTCCACCACCGCCAGGAGCAGAGGAGCTGGAGCTGCCTCTGCCTCCGCCACCGCCCGGAGCAGAGGAGCAGGAGCTGCCTCTGCTGCCCGTACCTCCGCAGGGAGTATGGTGGCCGGAGCCCCAGAAAGGGGAGCTGCCGGCCACGAAGAAGGGGGAGGAGGTCTGGAGACCACTTTCCCCAGCAGCAGTTTCGCTGCAGGAGTTCTTGTGGCCGGAGCCCCACAGGAGGGAGCTGCCGGCTACGAAGGAGGGGGAGGTCGGGGGACCACCTGCCCCCGCAGCTTTTTCGCTGCAGGACGGGACCAGCATGCTGTCAGCCGTGCCACTACCGGCAGGGGAGCTGACAGCATTGCCAGCCATGGGCCTACTGAAGCCTCCCTTCCCAGCCCGAGACTTTGTCCTGGACTGCTGGATTTTTAAGGGGGGAGGTGGCCGTTGAGGCCATGTGTGCTGCGCACAAGGGGGGGTATATGTGGCAAAGTGCCCCGCCCCTGTGTGCATTTGTGTGTTCTGTGTATGTATGTTGCGTGCGTATGTTAATGTTGGTGTATAGTCATTGGTACACGGGATATAAACGGGTCTGTGTTTCACGTATATTTAAAAAGTGTAGATTTGTATTTAGGCACGAGGAGAGCACAAATCACTTCACGTGCTGGTTAAATGTAATATGTGAGCACGGGGTTGCAAGGAATTAATTCACGTGCTGGGATTCAAGTGAATAATTAATTAGTAATTGAATCCCAGCACAATAGTATATATAGAGACACGTAGCATGCACTCGTAGTTAGGTGTTCGGTGAGTGGAGAACGGGATTGGAGTCGGAGGTAAAGAGAATAGTAATAATAATAATAATAGTTAGAGTATCTGCTCACCGTGTTTGTTTGTCTGTGTAGTCCGTTTTGTTTGTCTTTTTATTTTGGCGTGTAGTGCCGTGTCCCAGTGTTTTTGTCTGTTCCAACCTTTTATTTTCTGTGCTGTTAATTATTAAATGCTGAGCGCGATCACGCGCTCAGCTTAAACAAACCACATCTCTCTGTTTATTTACTTCCTGCTTCTGGTCTGACACCACCCACTCCGGCCGTCTTTGTGACAAAACTCCACCAATGTTGATTCGAAATTAGCCAACTAACATATATTTCCGTTTGGGTGAGCGACAATAATATAGTATAAAAAAATGTGTGTTTGAAACTATCCATGGAGCCAAGCCGTGCTACTGACCTCACACACAACGAAAGACAGTTATTATTAATTAACTCAGTTAGCCAAACAAATGGTGTTCAAAAAGTAATAGACCAATGGTACAGCTGTATCTTGTATCACTATATTTTGTAACTATATTTAGGAATTTCTTTACTTTCTTTACATTTTACTGATTATTCCGACTTACTAAAGTTCAATTAGTTCTGCTGAAGGGGGAAAAAAAGGGGGTTTTAAAAATATGATATAGCAAAGATATCCCATTTAAGGATAGTTGTTGTTTTTTGTTTGGGTGCTTAAAAATAAAGGCTGCGTGAGCGCACGAGAGCCACAGTTGTATGTGGTACAGCTGTACAGTCTTTTATTTGACTGTTTTTGTAAATAAGTTTAGAATTGTTTTATTTTCCCCATTTGTTTTCTTTATATTAAGATAATAAAGAAAATCCTTATCGCTGCCCCTGGTCCAGCTTGGCTTAGAGCCATATTGTGACAAGCAGGCATCCCCGGGCGATGGCGAACTGGTTCCCCTGGCGTTGCAGGCTCGGTAGCCCTAGGCGGTGCAGTCTCGGGCAATATGCAATATACGTTTACAATACTGTAAAGACATACCTATACATACTGTAGTTAATGGCTGATGAATGAATTTGGGTGCAGCTGCTATTGCTAGATGTGCTTAAAAAGTAGATTGTATTATCCTCTGTATTTCTCAATTTGAATGTACAGAACAATTTACTGTAAAAGTATAAATGTATTCACAAATCCCGAATAATTTCTAACAGAGGCACTGCAGAGAGAGGCAGACAGCTTAAAGAATGAAAAATATTTGGCTGAAATACATGCAAGCAGGCATCTCTTGTATCAAAATTCATATTTTTATTAGTAAAATTAAACACAACCCATCAAACAAGTTAAACTCTCAAAATAAGTAAAATCAGTAATAACAATGCAATTCAGTTCCTTTAGCTGGTAGGCAATAGCCACTGGGGATGAGTTAATCTTCAGTTTTAACATTCTCAGCACACCAAATTACTTGTAATGAAGAGCATTACAGGATCCTGGAAATGCATGTAGACCAATAAAAATGATGACCAGCCGACACTGCAAAATCATTGTGAAGTTTGATATATGCAGGTAGCCTATCAGATAATCTGCAAATTATATATACAGTACAGTTTACTTACTTTTTTTACAACATGTGCAGTATATTTATGCAGTAAGGGAATAGAGTCTCATATATTATGGGCAGACTAATGTTGAAACATAGTAAAATTCCCAGTAACAGCCTAGGGTACAGTGAATACAGTAGTACTGAAATTGATGCTTAGGGTATTTTAAAGTTATTTTATCCTTCCATCATTACTGTTTAAACTACAATTCCTTGGTTTCTAAATATTATACTTCATTTTAGTCTTAGACTCTTTAGAATCACTGCAGTAATAGGGTGTTACATGCTGCTGTCGGTGCTAAGAGTCAGTCAGTTTTAGAAGCTACCTGCTTTTCTGATGTCATAACCCTGCTGCAGAAACATATTTCAAAGCGTATTTTTATAGAACATGTCATTTCTATTTTTTAAAAGTTTTCTACTTGCATCATTATTTCTACTTTATAGATCAAATGTTTATTGGGAAAATAGCTATTAAAAGGAACTGTACTGTATCATAAGTTAACAACCACAAATTATATACAAGTTCAGATTTTAAACATTGGGAAATAAACATGAATAAAATGTATTAAGAACATACAAAAGTTTACAAATGAGAGGAAACCATTTGGCCCATCTAAACTTGTCCCACTCCTAGTAGCTGGTTGACCTCTGAACTTTACCAAGTTGGGTCTTAAAGGATCCAGATGTTTCTGCCTCAGCATTACTAGGTAGCCCATTCCATATCCTCACCACACTCTGTGTGAAAAAGTGTCTCCTTCCCTCTGTCCTAAGTCTATCTCTGCTTAATTTCTAACAGTGTCCTCTGGTCCTGGTTTCTGTACTGTGCTTAAAGTATTGGTTTGGGTTAACTATGTCAACTGCTTTTTAGATTTTAAAGACTTCAGTCATGTCCTCCCTGGTTCTTTGTTCCAGGCTAAATAGATTAAGTTATTCAGCCTTTCTTCATCGCTCAGTCCTTTAAGTCCTGGGATTAGTCTGGTTTTATGACTCATAATGGTGGAGTGGACAGAGCCTAAAAAGTCAAGGGGTGCCCTACTTAAATACCTTCAGATGAGAACAATTATAACAATAATAATAATAATAAAAAAACATGTTTTAAACTAAATTGATTAAAGATATCTATTCTAAAACGTTATGCTGTTCATATTTTTTGTTTGGAAGACTTTTATACAGTGATATTTTTAACTCGGTTTAAGAAAATGTTTTTTAACTTGGCTGCCGTATGCAATTAAATGAGAACATATTTAGTATTGCAGTTGCATCGCTGTCTTCTGTCTTGAGGCGGTATTCAATTGCAGGAACAAGGAATGATAACCAAGGCTTTAGAAGCAGAACTAGGAGGCTGTGTGGTCCAGTGGTTAAAGAAAAGGGCTTTTAATCAGGAGGTCCCCGGTTCAAATCCCACCTCAGCCACTGACATTGTGTGACCCTGAGCAAGTCACTTAACCTCCTTGTGCTCCGTCTTTCAGGTGCGACGTAATTGTAAGTGACTCTGCAGCTGATGCATTGTTCACACACCCTAGTCTCTGTAAGTCGCCTTGGATAAAGGCGTCTGCTAAATAAACTAATAATAACTCTTCCTTCTAGTGAACATCCTCATTAGTGGCCAATATTCAGAATGCTAGTGTAATAGCCTAGGGTATGCAATCTTTTATTGTTGGAGGGAGTTTATTGCAGCTCATTTATTTATAATTGTGAAGTATGTGAAGTATATCGACAATGCATATGCTTTCCCTGATTTGTTTACAACTACCTGTACATCTATCTGTACAGCAAAGGTAACAAACCTTCTACTGTGCACAGTATGCTAAAACGTGGCTAGTCCTAGATAAGGCTCAAGCAGTGAATCTCTTTTTAGTTCTTTCTTTAGTCTCCTAGTTCTTTCTGCAGCAGTGGATGGCTGTGTAAATGAAAAGGTGCATTATTCTCACAGGATCCCTTTCAACGGAAATACAGGTTTTTAAAATTAGTTTAGCAATTTGCAAGTGGTCATGCAAATCTATACAAGCTTTCTAAACATTGGTATATTTGAATAAAAAAAACAGTAATATACCAATAATTAGTAAAAGCACAATACTGATTTGTAAAACATGCTTTGAGAGTGAAAACTAATAATACTTTGCCACAAACTAAGGCATCTACTCCTGCAACAGACACACATTGCCACCAGCAAACTCTAAATTAATTGGAAAGTGCCAATTTAAGATGGAATGAAACTACACAATATAGTGAAAAAAACCTATACAAGAAAAATGAAACTGTACAATACAAGAGAAAAATCTAATGATTCAAAGAGACTGCTAAACTGATCCATGTGATCCCTGAATCTGTGTCAACCTGAAAGGTTAAAATGATAAATTCAACAGCTTGTGTCTCATCTACCATGAATGGACAACATCATATCCTTAACCTACTTAACTAAGAGACAATTCTACCATCGGATGTTATTTGTGAGGGAGAGAGCTGAAGCCCTCGAGCCCCTCTGTTCATGTCTCTGTCTCTCCCTCAACTTCTGCAGCAATTGGAGAAAACAATATTGATATTTAGGTGTGTATCTGAGGAGCAGAATAAAAATAATCAATCTGTATGAAACTGTGGGATTGCTCACACATGCTTTTTGATCATCATTGACACTGAGCCTTTATAGTTGCCTGATTTGAAGTATGGACCTTTAATCGGAAAAGACTAGGTGAGTCCTGATGAACAGGCATGCCTAAGAAGAGAATCCTATGTTTTAGTATTTTGCAGTTAAGTAAATCAACCCCTGCATTAGAATCTTATAGCATCTGCATGCCTTGGGTTATAGTCGAATGCAGGGTGTAGACATTGTGTGTGTTTGTGTCCAATGGAAACCTCTATTAACCCGTGGAAGTACATCTTTTATATATAGTTCTAATAAAAAAATGTTCTCGCTAAAAGACTGGAGCACTCAATGGATATTGCACATGTAAAAGATGTGTGTGTATGTCATTGTTTCAACAATGCATTTTCAGCCCATTCTATTCATACACATTTTCGCTCTGCCTCTGCTATGCTGGATTGGTGTTGCTAGTGGTAACTCTCTCTGTCTCTCTCTCTCTCTCTCTGTCTCTCGGGGTAAGAGCTGGGTCTGGTGGGATGGCCATGTCTCCCAGTCTGCACTGGGGTGCAGTTATAAGGAGATATCTGAAGAGACTTGAAGCTGCTGTCCGTTCAATGGCTTTTTCACACTGCGACGGCCTGCATCAGCGCGCCTGTATGGTTGATTCCTCAAATCTGCAAACGAGATTTAAACTAATTAACACAAACGATGGCAATTGAAGATTTGCGATTCATTTTGTTTTGGTGAAAGGGTCCAAATTAATAGGGCTGTGATGAAGTACCAGTAGAGGTTTGTTCTTGTTTAGTTTTTTGTTTTTAAATATGAGTAATTGTGTTTTATGATCATTTTTACCCCATTTACAGGTGCAATTAGGGTTAAGCCTATTTTCAAAAAATCCTTGGGCTTGTAGAGAGTATAAATAATATAAAATAATGCTGAATGTTCTGGTAATGGTATTAATGAATACATAAAAAAAACTGTTTGAAATGATATGGAATTAATGAGTATACCCAAAAGTTGCCCGTATTGAAATGGGGTCAAGAGGCTTTTATTATGAATTCACAAGAAATGCAGCATCTTAACTGTGACATAAATTACTAATGAAACTGAAAGGTGTTCACCACATATTGACAAGCAGTCACTTTTAATTTCCATTTTTCATTTTAAAATGTTGAAACTGGTAACTCTTATATTCTGCATTTTAATTTTCTTCTTTAACAAGGCAAAATATAATTACTTCTCCATAAAATAAACAGATGGTAAATGGAACCAATTGAGAAAAACAAAATTATTAAAAGATAAAGTGACGTCAGCTGGAGAGAGATGAAACCCCTCCTGAATGTTACCTAGAGAAAGGCACTGGCCGTGCTACGTCACTGAAGGGAGCGTCACACAAGAGGCGTGAAGAGCGCTTGCCAGTACGTGCCGTGAAGGGGACCGTCTTTAAAGCTGAGCGAAATCAGGACAGTGAGCAACAGCAAGAGAGTGAGGGAAGGGACAGGAAACAAGGAACGTACACGGTAATGATATAAAGAGCTGAGATAATGGGAGATCAAATTAAATGTGAAGGAAATAGGGGAATCCAAAAAGCATGACGGAGACAGGCAGAGGGGGAGATGAAGGAGGAGTGAAGGAAAATGGCAAATAGAAAAATGGGTCAAAGGGAGGAAGTGATAAGAAAAGAAGAATGTGTGAGAGAGGGAGAGAAAAGTGAGAAACAATAAACACAGAACCCTTATACAATCAAGCAGTTCACAGTAAGAAAATGACAACAGAATTGGCAGAGTCACTTCTAAAATAGGCAGGGGGCCTATTTTTGGCGTAAATCTCAATATATATATATATTTTTTTTTTTTAATGAAAAATATAAAAATGTGATTTTGCTATTTTTAATTCCAGAGCATTATCAGGTACTAAGCTCTGAAAACCAGGCCCTTAGTGTGATGCAGGGGAAATGGGGAGCTGAAGCAATACAGTTCTCAATCTGTCATTTACCCACTGCACGTGTTTCTTCCTATGGTGTGCAGGTATTCTGCCCCGTGAACCAACCTAATAAAGTTTAGCACTCCTGCCAATGAAACTGAGCTCCCCTGCACCCAGCCCTTCGATAGACCCTTACCAGTGATGATGTCCTCGATGGCCCCGTCCTTCCCCTCTCTCATCAGGGGCTCCTTCACCTGCCGCTTCTTGAGCTCTGCAATCAGGTCCATCTGCTGGAGCTTCACCTTGGGAGGCTGCAACAGGCATGAGACAGGACAGGTCAGGTGTGTCAGGCTTGTTTCTACTGTGAGCTATGAGTGGCAACTACACTTCATTTAGTCACTCTCAGAAAATCAGACACTGCAGTGCGTACCTTCTGTGTGGACTCTTCCTTCTTGTCAGCGGTGGGGGGAACCTCGCCTCCTTCACTGGGCAGGGCTTCCTGCTTCTTTCGCAGCTCGATATCCTGTTCTGCTTGCTGGGGAAATCACAAAGAAAAGTCACAATATAACTCTCCGGTAAACTGGTAAACTAAATGTTCAAAATAATATATAGGGGGTCATTTTGATGGTAGTGTAATAGGGAGAGTCAATATTATATTATTTCTTCACTAGGTGTCACTATCCTAATATTGTAATCATAAGTAGTCATTAGTGAGTGATACTAAGATACATGTGTGTAACGGGGGGAGATCTGTGCTGACTATCTGGCACATGCGTGGTACTGCAGGAAGAGGGCAGCAGTCTCATAAGATCCGCCTGTCAGTCATTGCGATGACACGGAGAGGTGGGGAAGAGGGTGTGTTGGCTTTCCCTCTCTCTGAGAGACGGGCCTTGGGAGATTGCTCGGCCCATAAGAACTGCGCTTGGTTGTGCATTTGGGTGGTCATGATTGGAAACACACAGAGACACTGGCTGAGAAGGCCAGTGGTTGGAGCGAGCGACCAAAACAGGCAAGCACAGCTGAGGAAGACAGCCAGCAATAAATAAATAATTTCATTAAAATCTATTGTTACGTACCCGAGGGGATGTGTGTAGTGATAGGTGAACCTTGGCCACCCCAGTGTGTAATGCATAACAACGTAGGACCGAGATCCTGAGCTGACCGGCTTAGCGGCAGTGGGGGCACTGCGTAAGCAGCACCTTTATTTTGTAGTTTTATTACTGTGTTTTATTTTCATTTTGCCTTTTCATTATTATTTTGAGCACCTGTGAGTGCGCCAGTTTGTTTTACTGTTTACCAGTATTGTTATTCCTGTGGTCCTGTATACCATTGCTGGTACTCAGGCCACGGACAACAGTGCGGGCTAAAAGAAAACGTCAAAAATAATAAAACTGGGCACCAGTGTGGTGTTTTCAAATGAAACTTCTGTCTCCCGTGTGTGTCAGTGAATTGCCCACCACCCTTCCACAGAGAGATTGAATACCTACTGTAATTAAAGGCTGAAGTTCTGGTTGAAAAAAGGGAAGAAATGTCACCATTGCTATTGTTTGGTTATCGTTACTGGGCTGTATTCTGGTAATCGCTTGTTATCCAATGCCTTAGTCTAAGAAAATGTACACCTCCTTCCTAACACCTTGTTGGGACATTTTTCTACTCCACAGGAGTTATATTTAAGAGTAAGAACCCTGTAGAAGCAAACTCCCATCTTCCAGTAGTTTGGTTTTGGTAATTGTTATACTGAGATGCGGTTAAAAGCTCTAGAGCCACAAATGCAGACAAGCCTGGCTCTTTTGCATAGTGGTTTAGTCGCTCGATTACGGTGTGCACAGTCACTGGTCCTGCTACATTTATAGTAAGTCAAATGTTTTTATCTCAATTTTTATTTCAACCAAATATTGTGGGTTTTTTTTGTTTTTTTTTAACAAAACAAAGCATCCCCAGTGGCACGCTGTAATGTGAATTTTAGTGTGTGTGTGTGTGTATATATATATATATATATATATATATATATTACATACATACATACATATATATACATATATATATATATATATATATATATATATATATATATATATATATATATATATATATATATATATAGCTCCAAATTGTATAAACTTTGGATAGAATGTTTCCAGATTGGGACCTCTACTGCCGGAGTTATTAATGGTACCATCGTAGATACCAATTGAAGAAGTAGCGCAGGTGGTAGTAGATATTATAAACAGATGATGTCAAATTACAATTTGTATATCCTGATGGCGTATGTAGGTCACGGTGATTTACGCGTAGCATGCATTGTACTAGGTATGCTACATGGAAAATGCAAAAAAAAAAAAATATATATATATATATTGTTATAAAGCTTGCATTGTGCGCTTGAAAAAAAAAAAAAAGTTATTATTTCTGAGCTGTTACTAACTTCAAACACTACTGACATGGAAAACATCCAATTTTAAGAGGGCTAACCAGGAAACACTCCCTTATAGCATGATGCCCTTATATTTTGGGGGGAAATTCCCCTTTAAGTCCAGATGTGTCCTTGCAGCAATGTGACAGTGAAAAGTACATTGTGTTTTTTCTCTCTTACCTTGTAAGCCTTAATGAATCGTACAATCACAGGGAAAAAAACTGAGGGCGGAGTTGTTTTGGGATTCTCCCCAAAATATTCCACTAAAGACTCGTATGCCTCCTGCAGGGAAGAAAAATAATATCAATTAAATGGAGGGGGTGGGGGTGGTCACTATTGTAAAACCCTGCAGAATGTGTCCCACAGTATTAAGTACAGGGATCCCCACCTGGCCAGTTTTGCTGTCTGCCTGCAGTGTGTCCAGGACCTTGCTGTTTTTCTTCAAGAACTCCTTCAGCACAACATTGTCATCCTGTACCATGAACTCCTTCCGGGTTAACTCCATCCCACGCTGCAGGGAGCGAACATCCTGCATTACACTATCCAGGGACACTGCGGGGAGACAGAACCACATGGAGAGAGTGAGGTGTACTATCCCACGCTGCAGGGAGCGAACGTCCTGCACTACACTATACGGGGACACTGCGGGGAGACAGAACCACGTGGAAAGAGTGACGTGTACACAGGAGGGGGGGGGAATACAAACCAAGAAGAGAATGAGAAGTAACAAGCTTTAAGAGTGAGGGAGGAAAAGAGGAGAAAGGTAGAGGGAAATATAAGACATTAGAGAATGAGAGGTAACAGGGGCTTTAGGATTGGGGGAGGTACAGTATAGAGGAGAGAAGAAAATGGAAGAGATGGAAAATATAAGGGATGGGGATAAAGACAATACGAGTGAATGGGAGAGAGAATGAGGTAGGGATATAAAGAGTAGTGGGGTTCCAAAAAATAGAGTTAAACGTCCCCACGTGTTGCTACAACTGTTTAAATAACATACCTGGAACTTTTTTTTTATTTTCATTGTTAAAACCCTGACAACTTTTTACACGTATAACTTTAAAGTCTGTTTCAAAGCTTTTTTCAAAACGACCACTCTAATGCAGCGATAAAAACAAAATGGTTTAATAGATCAATTTAAAAAAATATTCAGCGAAAAAAGGCACTTCACAGAGCGTTTAAAAGGGACCAAAAACAAAGTACACAGAAAGAGTACTTGGAACTGCAAACACAAGTCAAAAAGGAAGTTAGAAAGGCCAAGAGAGAGATAGAAATCAATATTGCTAAGGGGGCTAAAACCAATTCCAAAATGTTTTTCCAATATTGTAACAGCAAGAGAACATTCAAAGAGGAGGTTAAATGTCTAAGAGACACAAATGGCAAAATCATAGACGAAGAAAAAAAATATAGCAAATATAATAAATGATTACTTTTCACAAGTTTTTATAAAGGAGAATACGGACAACATGCCCCACATGTCGACCTGTTCCTATCCAGTTTTAAATAACTTTAGCATTACAGAGGCAGAAGTGTTAAAGGGACTAGGAGCTCTTAAAATAAACAAATCCCCTGGGCCGGATGAGATCCCCCCAATAGTACTCAAAGAAATGAAAGAAGTTATTTACAAACCGCTAACTAAGATCATGCAACAGTCTCTTGACACAGGGGCTGTACCGACACACTGGAAACTTGCAAACGTAATACCGATCCACAAAAAGGGAGACAAAACCGAACCAGGACCAATAAGCCTGACTTCTATTAGATGGAAACTATAACTATAAAAATTACCTATATAGTAACAATATCCTGGGAGACAGTCAACATGGTTTTAGGAAAGGGAGATCGTGTCTAACTAACCTGCTTGATTATTTTGAGGATGCAAAATCGACAATGGATAATTGCAAAGCATACAACATGGTTTATTTAGATTTCCAGAATGCTTTTGACAAAGTCCCACATAAAAGATTAATTCTCAAACTGAACGCAGTAGGGATTCAAGGAAATGCATGCACATGGATTAGGGAGTGGTTAACATGTAGAAAACAGAAAGTACTGATTAGAGGAGAAACCTCAAAATGGAGCGAGGTAACCAGTGGAGTACCACAGGGATCAGTATTAGGTCCTCTGCTATTCCTAATCTACATTAATGATTTAGATTCTGGTATAGTGAGCAAACTTGTTAAATTTGCAGACGACACAAAAATAGGAGGAGTGGCAAACACTGTTGCAGCAGTAAAGGTCATTCAAAATGATCTAGACAGCATTCAGAACTGGGCAGACACATGGCAAATGACATTTAATAGAGAAAAGTGTAAGGTACTGCAAGCAGACAATAAAAATGTGCATTATAAATATCATATGGGAGATACTGAAATTGAAGAAGGAATCTATGAAAAAGACCTAGGAGTTTATGTTGACTCGGAAATGTCTTCATCTAGACAATGTGGGCAAGCTATAAAAAAGACCAACAAGATGCTCGGATATATTGTGAAAAGTGTTGAATTTAAATCAAGGGAAGTAATGTTAAAACTTTACAATGCATTAGTAAGACCTCACCTAGAATATTGTGTTCAGTTCTGGTCACCTCGTTACAAAAAGGATATTGCTGCTCTAGAAAGAGTGCAAAGAAGAGCAACCAGAATTATCCCGGGTTTAAAAGGCATGTCGTATGCAGACAGGCTAAAAGAATTGAATCTATTCAGTCTTGAACAAAGAAGACTACGCGGCGATCTGATTCAATCATTCAAAATCCTAAAAGGTATAGACAATGTCGACTCAGGGGACTTTTTTGACCTGAAAAAAGAAACAAGGACCAGGGGTCACAAATGGAGATTAGATAAAGGGGCATTCAGAACAGAAAATAGGAGGCACTTTTTTACACAGAGAATTGTGAGGGTCTGGAACCAACTCCCCAGTAATGTTGTTGAAGCCGACACCCTGGGATCCTTCAAGAAGCTGCTTGATGAGATTCTGGGATCAATAAGCTACTAACAACCAAACGAGCAAGATGGGCCGAATGGCCTCCTCTCGTTTGTAAACCTTCTTATGTTCTTATGTGTTACTTGTAGCCAACCGTACGCTGCACATGTTTTTATGTACAGTTAAAAATGATTTATTTCTGTAAAGTGTGTGCAGTATATGTAAGGTACTGTATAGTATCATAATGTGTTAATGCGGCACCATGATCTGTTTTGTGTACTAAGTAGGTTAAGGTAAAAGAAAATGCGCTAACATTGTTTAGTTTCAATTTAACATATTTTTTTGTTGTTTTTTAAGCATTATGTGTAATGCAGCAGCATGATTTGTTTTGTGTTATCAGTAGCCTATACACCAAAGTAAAAAGAAAATACACTAAATTATTCATTTGATTTTACTACTGTGCTGTACAGCTTCAGCCGAAAGTTTTGCATCACCTGGAATTGTAGGATTGAGACATAATTAAAAAACAATATGAACATAATTTTGATCTCTTATTTAACGTCATGTAACCAAAGAAATTACAAAATGATAAGCCACAATTCTGTGCTTGTCCTAGTAGGCAATATTTACAATTTTATTAGCTTACTAACTTACTAGCATTGTATTCTAATAAAAAAACTTCTTCATTTACTGGTGACAAAGAGACAACATCTTTCAAAGTGTAGAAAGCCATTATCTTTCAGAAAAAAAGGTGTTTGGAGTATTAAAGACAAAGATTTCCTGTAAACATTTATTAATCTTCTGCAACTGGAACTGTTACAAATGATCAAAGTGAATTACATTTGTAGTAAATAGTTGCAATATGCTAATACTTCTTTATTTTAAGGGGGGGGGGAGAACCACTTAATACCTTCAACCTGAATGCAAGCATTATATATACATTTTCAGATTATATATCATGTTTGCTAAATTACTAAAGGTTTAAAGGGCTGGTGGTCTTGTTCCAAATACTTAATGGGGCTCTCACTGTTATTTATCACAAACATCTTTCTCTTCTGTGTGAAAGCAGTGTCAGCACAATCATATTTATAAGCTTTGAGTTGTCAGCAGTAACTGAAAGCCTTTTACCGATGCTCTCTGTCTGTGCTTCGAGAAGCTGAAAGGGGCTCTTTACCTGCTGCCGCCTTGTCCACAAAGTGCAGCTCTGTGTGGAAGCTGCTCAGCTCTGGGTACTTCTCCTGGATGATGTTCACGATGAAGTGCAACAACGTCTGCTTGCGGTCCGTTGACTTTGTATCCAGCAGCTAGGTGGGGAAACCAAGATTACAACATTACAGTACTTCAGGACAAACCACCAGGACAGAGAGATTGTAATAAATGCTATATATTTGCAGATGTTATACATGGCACATGCCACTCCTGTATGTACAACTGAAATGTTTCTATCCTAGAACTTTATAAACATGGTGCATTGGGCCCCTGACTAACTAGGCTCTAAAACAGCACAGCTACTATTGTTAAAGATAATCCCTGTTTACTCAGAACCCCTCACTGTGCTCCTTACCAGGTCGAGACTCTGTAACCGGAAGCCATATGCTGCCCCTCTCTTGCTGCTGTTCATGTAGTTGCCGAAAGCCAGGATAATCTGAAATGGAAAGGCATAATTTCACGTTAGGTGTATGAAAAGGATGAGTGTCTGTGTTTTACAGCACTAAAATACATATCAGCTGAAATATATACAGGGTATATTGTAAATTGTTATAGGGTGATTGTACAGGGCTAGCAATCACATTTTAAGAAAGACATCTTGTCTCCTCTCTTATTCCTTCAGTTGTCTTCCCCAGTGGTTAGACATGGTTATTCTTCTTCTGTGTGAAATGCTCTGTTTGCACCTGTTTTAATATTGTCATCTTCCGCCAGTGTGGAACTATTTGTCCAGATCATCTTTTTAATATTCAAAACTTGAACCTGTCATCACCTGTGGCTTGCTTATGTTTGAATTTATTTATTTAATTACATGTGCACTTTGTAAAACAAGCAGTGCCACTAAAAAGATAAAGGTGGACAAATGTGTAGGGCTGGAGACAAGCCGTTCCAGCCTACAGGAGGTGACCCCGGTATAGTTTCTGCAGAGCCCTGTTCAAGAATAATTCTACACCTAACTATTCAGGCAGTTTTAAAGTTTTGCTAAGTGCATGGTCAAGTCGAACACCGACATCTGGAATTGGAAATTGGAAAAAAAAGGGATTGCACTAAAGCTTACCTCAAGGATTTTTTTTAGTTTGGCAGAAGATTTGATGGACATAGATGCAGCAATAATAGCATTGAGGTGCTGAAAGGAATGGGAAAAGGTAAGTTACAGTGCACTGCATATTCTTTAAACTTAACTGCATTGTTAAGAATGTGATAATGCAGGGCCGCCCCTTAATAACGCTATAGTCAGAAGCCACAGTCATGAAACCGTGCCATTTGTGTTCCACCTCATAACAAGAATGAAAGTGCAGTGGCATTATGGGGCAAATGAGAACCACAATCATTCTGCTTTATACCTGGTTCTGCCTATAAAGGGGCAGCCCTGTACATATTTAAGATGCAGAATTCAAATATGAACCTGACTCACAGGTTTGAGCAGCTGCACCGTGTCGCTGAAGTTGCCCATGAAGGTGAGGATGTTGATGTGCTCAGAGAGTCGGGGGATCTTGCTGAACCGCACCATGAACTGGTCCTCCTCAGAGAGCTCGTCCAGGGGCTTCCTGTCCCGCTCGTACTTACTGATCAGCTTCTGCTCATACTCCGTGGGGATGAAGCGAGCCAGCAGCTCCAGGAAATCCAGGCTAAGACACTGCATGTTGAACCTGGGGACCGGACGCAGAGACACTAGCACTCTGGGGACGGCACTGAGGCAATGCAACAAATTCTGATTCTTCCACTTCAGAAATTCCAATTTTTCAGTATTTATTCATTAAATACTTCAGATTTAATATGCAATATTTCAACCCTAACTTTTTCTTTTTTTTTTACCTTTTGTATATTACCACTCATTTTTCCACAATAACTTCTTACCATGCAGTTTCTATAAATCATTGAATTGGGAATTTTATAAATATGTAATAGATTTTTTAAAACTTATATTTTGAATATGGTTTGTTTTAAGGACCACGTCTTGTACAATAGATTTTATTTTGTATCCCCCAAACTTTCTTCACAGTATAATAATTACAAAAGAGCAATCCACCAGGCCTAGAAAGCAACAAGCTCTAATTGTACCAAAGAAAAACTACCAGTGATAGCTGTCAATTAGTGCCTAACTTAAAGCATTACTGACAAAAAAAAATAAAATTAAAATGTGTTGGAAGCGTACGTTTCAATGGCAGTGCAGATCTCTGGCACGTTGAGCCCGGCCTTGCGAAGCGTTATGGCCAAGTTCTTGGCCCGGTTGGATTCAATGAGCGTCACTTTGCTGGGTGCCTTCTGGACAGCCTTGACCTTGATGGTGCTGATGTTAAGAGAGGGGCCCTGAGCCTTTGTCTTGAACTCCTCCTCAAACGCATCCATGTTCAGCTCCTGTTGATGAGGACACAGCAAGCAGAAAGTGAGCACAGTGCACCTCGACAGTTCATTATTCGTTAATTAATGATGAATCCATGATGATGATACAGTACAAGTCCTATATTTTACTGTATGAAGTCCTAATTCACTGTAATGGCTGTCTTCATTTGAAGCCCATCTTTTTACTGGTATCATAATTTAAATAGAGCAGATGGGGTCAGATTGACAATGATTTATCACCTAGACTGCAATAATCACCTAATTCACCCTTTCACAATTCATGCATAGAAAACTTAATGACACATATAATTGCCAGATATATGGGCAGACACCAGCATCTCATTTCTTAGCAGACGCCCTTAGCCAGGGCGACTTACAATTGTTACAAGATATCACATTATTTTTACATACAATTACCCATTTATACAGTTGGGTTTTTACTGGAGCAATCTAGGTAAAGTACCTTGCTCAAGGGTACAGCAGCAGTGTCCCCCACCTGGTATTGAACCCACGACCCTCCGGTCAAGTCCAGAGCCCTAACCACTACTCCACACTGCTGCCCACAGTTCTGATTGAGTGACAGTTTTCTAAGCATTATTTAAAAAATATATTGTAGCACTAGTCTGGTTGAAGCACTATGGTTAACCAAGCAAAAAACCCATTCGCATTTCCACTCAGGGAATGCAGTACTGAGCAAAATCTTGTGGCAGGGGTCTTTTTAGCAAGGGCTGGAGTTGCTTACTCTCACCTGTAATGTACTGTATTTAAATTACATTTATTGATTCTTCTGGCAGACACGAACCTGGTCATAAAAATGTATATTGTATGTGTATATTGTAAAATGAAAACATACAAAATACAAATACGGTATTCCAGTATAATAAACAAAAACAAATAACTTGAGTTATAAAACTCTCTGAGTTTCTCAGCTCTGGGAAATGATTCTATTAGAAAGCGACTGCATTAAACATAGACGATCTTTGGTAACCATAAGAGTTCTTCTGTTTAAATCTCAAGGACTGGCACGGGGCAGTGAGACCTTGCCAGTTAACTCCTTTAACACTCCCTACTGGCTTTGGACTCTCTGTGCTCGACACAGCTCCCGGCTGGAGCATGCAGCTCTACTTTCTATAGTCGCAATTTGGGTGCACATTGGACCAGATTCTCAAAGCTATTTACTCCAAATCGTCATTGGTGCAAGAAATACCAATTTCAATTTTAAAATGAACAATAATCAACTTCCACTTCCTCACAAGCCTAGAAAAAGTCTGAGTTGTTTGAGTTGTTTTTTGTTTTGGTACATTAACAGTATGTGGTGCGTCTTTTTTTCCTGAAAAGACAATTAGCATTGGAAACAGACCAGTGTGACAACTATACATCCAAATCTTAGTGCTCTATTAGTATTGCCTTTTCCACATGGAAATATATTAACATAATGCACTATAATAATAATAATAATAATAATAATAATAATAATAATAATAATAATAATAATAATAATAATAATAATATCTGATTATTTTACCCCTAAGATGTGCTCATCATCAATCTCATTGAAGATGGTTCCTGTTACTTGGTTGGGTTTCAGAGCCACCCAGTTCAACAGCGGCATGCGGGACTTGGTCTTGATGGGCTTCTTAGACTTCACTGGAAATGAAGGTGTCATATACATATGATATGAGACTCCAGGCTTAACTTCCAACCATTACTAACAAAACAGAATCAATCTACAAATCCATGCCAGCATCACCACATGAGCACCCAGACATAGACGTAGAGACAGAGCTTCCTCAATCTATTACTCATGACCACCCTTGGTTCTAGACAGGCAGAGACCTTTTATAGTTTTTTGTAAATATCAGATATCGCAAATTTGAAAATAAATAACATTTTTAAACCAATACTTATTTATCTTTTTTCGAATTATTTTATCCCTGATTTTCTACCCAATTTAGAAAGTCCAACTACGTTGCCTCACAGCCGCAAATCCCCACACAGCACAGGAGAGCTGAAGGTCAAGGGACATGAACTTCTGCTCACCTGACTGCATGACTCACCCTGCAAACCACATATCTGTGCTTTTACTAGGTGAGCCACTCGGGGACCCCATTTTTAATAACCCTCATTCTTGTTAGAGCCCAAGTCCAATTTTTACAAAAAACTCAAATTTACAATGATTAAATTCAATGATTTCATCCTGTGCTTGAGAGTTAGATGCATGCATTTAGGGTCACTAGCTCACAGTCGTTTTTTGCTTTAAACTAATAAAAAGTCAATTTGTTTATCGTTCATGCAGAAATGTTAGAAAGAAGATAACAGTAAATTGATACACTGGCATGGCCACCAGGGGTTTACTACAATAAAACAAATAAAAAAAGTCACACTAAATATCTTTACTGATGTTAAAAAGAAATTTCCAAAACATTGCTTTACATTTACACGTAGTACTTTCGTTTTCTGCTGCCGTGGTCATTAATCAACTGGGACATTGCTTTCAATTTCATTTAACTTCCTAGTAGCTGTTGTTGTTTGTGTCTTAGAAGGCATCAATTATATTGTAAACGATGGTGGCTAAAAATACAGACATCGTTTAAATCATTGAAAGATGGAGACTGACACAACCCACATCTCTGACAGGATGTGCAAGTCTCCTAATTGTATTTATTATTTGATAAGTTAGACAGTTTTGGTCCTCATTTAATATTTAAACACTGCCAATCAGAAAGTATTATGCACTATAGACAATGGAAGATAATTAGAAATATAGAAAAAAACCACTGTTATGTTTAAAGGAATCCCAGCTATACAGAGCACAAGGGGCTTTGAGGGGAGATCATGCAACACACCAGAAAGGAAGGACACTTATCCCAGCTATACAGAGCACAGGGGGCTTTGAGGGGAGATCATGCAACACACCAGAAGGGGAGGATCCTTGCACAAGAGGTGGGAACACAATCAAACAATTTCACCTCCCTTAAGCACTTTAACCCTTTAGATCAGGGGTGTCCAATCCTGGTCCAGGAAGGTCGGTGTCCCTCCTGGTTTTTGTTCCAACTATGTCCTAAATTACTTAATTGGACCAATTATTACCAATTATTGTTCTAATTAAGTCATTTAGGGCACAGTTGGAACAAAAACCAGGAGGGACACCCCTGCTTTAGACACATAATCCAGCACTGAGGACATTCAGGTGATCCAAATAATAGAATAACCAGCAAACATGCCCCCCCTACCCCTAGGACTGTAAAACAATTAAGGCAATTAACAATTAACTGAAACCTATTCAAGAATATTTGTCAAATATGGGGGTAGAATTCCAAATACCTGTACCAAAAAAATTTGTTTTCATCAAAAGATATATTGTTTTAGAATATTGTAATAGAACACTATTTATCTTCAAATTGCCTTTGGATACTACATTTTTCTAACTGGGTGGATAAAACTCTCTTTCAAGTGTTTTTGTATCACTTGCACCCAACATTTTTTATTCAACTCATTATTAAAAGAGTAATGTATTAAATAATAAACAAACAGATTTATCAAGAAAAACAAAGATATTCAAGTACTGTACGTTAAGGACACATTAAAACAGGACCACCTAATTCAATGTCCAGTGTTCTGGGTGCAATGGAACATAAAGGTATATTTAGGTATTTTGCAAATTTGTTTTTCTTCAATTGTATTTTTAGACCTGCTATAAAGGCATTGTTTCGCTTGAAATGGGAATGTGAAATGTGAATGTACTGTACCCCTTCCCCTTTCTCACCCAGGTTACCTTGGCAGTGCTCTGTGTGGTCAGGGTCTGTGCTGGTCTCAGTCTGAGCAGAGACCCCAGGCTCAACTCTCAAGCACAGCGCTGCTAAAGACCGTCCATCTGGTTAATATTAACCTCAACATTTCCACAATCAGAACAAATACACACACAGGCTTATATGTAACTACAATAAAGCAGCTTTTTCTTAGGCAGATGTAATAATCGGTTGTGCAGATGGGTGGATTGTGTAGAAAAGTATCCAGCTTGCAGACAGAGATGTTTGACAGACATAATATAGATAATAATAAACAGATTAGTTAAACAAATAATAAGAAGACCATCTAGCAGCCCAGGTATGGACAAGTCATCTGCCATTTGTGAGCAGTTGTATGGGCGAACTTGAGCACATGAGCAACAAACTGTCGTAACTATGCCATTTCCAAGTCAAAATTCAAGTGACACCACTGATATACATAAAAATCCAATTAATTTTGTTTATATACACCTTTGTAGCCTGGAGAAGCGTGTCTAACACAACACGTAACTGTACTTTACCTGAAGCAGATTGTGAATCTGTGCTGCCACTCAAAAATCCACCTGGAGGAGGAGGGGGAGGGGCCGGTCCATTGGCTCCACCTAGAGGTGGGGGAGGGGGAGGGGCAGGAGTGCTAGCTCCACCCAGAGGAGGGGCCATTGGTGGACCTGGGAGAGGAGGAGGTGGGGGAGGGGCCAGGGGTGGTGTTTGATGGGAAGGGGTCTCCTCTGAGCCAGGCAGGGGTGGAGGAGGTGGAGGAGGTGGGAGGGGCACTGATGTGGATGAGGTGGGAGCTACGTGGGGAGGTTGTGTGGAATGGTCTCCAGCTAGTGGGGGGGGAGGAGGAGGGGGAGGGGGAGGAGGAGGAGGAGCTGAGGTAGGCACCAGAGGGCTGCTGAATTCCTCTGATACAGCCTGTGAAGCTGGCTCGAGTGGTGGACCTGTGTAGAAACAATTTGTTCTTTTAAAAATTGATCATTTAAATGGATCCTTTTTATTATTATCAATTAGTCATTTAGCAGACACTTTAATCCAAAGCGATTTACAGAGACTAGGTAGTGAATTATGCATCACAACTGCTGCTGTAGAGTTACTTACAATAAGGCCTCGGTTTTACGTCTCATCCGAAGGATGGAGCACTAGGAGGTTAAGTGTCACACACAGTTAGTCAGTAGCGGAGCTGGGATTGAACCAGGAACCTCCTGGTAACAAGCCCCTTTCTTTAACCACTATTATCTTCCAATTATTATATTACCTATATAATATCCTATTTTACCTGTTCAGTATGATTCTCTATTGTTTTCTACTTTATTATTTGACATGCTTACTAACTATTCCATCAAAAATTGTTTCTGAAAAGGCTAGTATTTTAACTTCGTGCCGTGCAGTCCGTGAAGCTGTATGCACTCAACCCTGCAGCATTTAAATGCTTCCCCACTTCTCTTGAGACAATTGTAACTTTTTTGGATTACTTGGTTAAAGTCTATTGATGATTATTATTTAAAAAACAAATTGTGGCACTGTCAGAAGGCATGGAATCTGCTACATAGCCTCTTATCTCAGACAGAACAACAGACAATATAAATGTAGTGCTTATATCAGTGTTACAGTACATGGGCCTTCTATTAGCACTACTGAGACGTGTAACCCAAAAGCAATATTAGCTATTACACTAAAACATGAGGTGGTGACTATTTGTTTTATTACAACCCTGAAATCCCATGATATAAACACTCCCTTTCAGAAGCAGCAGACTATCAGAGACAGGAAACAAAGCTACTCCACTTTTACAGCACTATTTTCCCACTAAAAATGTGTTTTACCTCACCAGCCTTGGCAGTTACCATAGCAGAAAAAACAAAAGGAGTAATAAAAAGGAAAAAATAACCCAACCAGTCTTTCTACATTGGTAGCATACAGAAAACATTTGGGTACCACTGCATGTGTGCAGAAAACAGCACAATATTTGGCTTATTTTTTAATAGGGATGATGGATATTTGTGTTGTTTGCTGACCCTTATAAAAGTTTAATTTTGTAAATTTGCACTGTGATTTTACAGTTTGGTTTTCCCACAGTTATACGAAGCATTATAGTTTACCATGGTTTGACATGTTTTTTTTATATATATATATGCTTTTACTCTCTGGGCTTTACAAGGATTTAACTGTGCTTTATTACACTGCTTTTACTGGGTTTCATTGGGGTTAAAAGGACAATAAATTAGCAGAATATATCATAGGCCAAGATAGCAGAATGTCCAAAATCTTCTGGACACAGACTCAAAAACCTTCCAGAAATTCTAAACCTTTCGGAACCAAATAATTATACATTTATAATTAACAAAAAACTAAAGTTATAAGCTAGGCTTAATACTTCTATTCGATTACTAATCTGATAAACATTTGATTAACTCAGCAAAAAATAGCTAAGAGGGGAGTTTCCGGCAGCAGCTGATGCTGATGCTGACATGAGAATGTTCCTGTCGGGTTCCAAAAAATTACAGCTGGAAGAAAATCTTTGGGTCTCGACCAAATCCTTCAGTGCAAACTGTGCACAGGTGCAGTTATTCTGCAGTCCTGTTATCGGCTATCAATGAGATGTAGTAGTGATAGTAACCTGTGTGTGCTGCAGGGGGCGCTTGGATGATGGTGATGGGGATGACCTCAATGGCCAGCTCTCCCTGTGTGCTACTGCTCATGCGGAGGAGGCCCTGGTCCTGCAGCTCTGCCAGTCTCTGCTTCAGCTCTGAAGAGTCCTGCTTCACCCGCTCCCTGTCCACCTCCTGCTGCTTCAGCATGCTCACCTGCGCCGCAGACTCCCGCAAACTCTCCTGGGCTCAACACAGAACAGCTTCCCAGTTAGAGAAAGACTGAGAACAGCTCTCCAGTTAAAGAGAAAGGCTGAGAACAGCTCCCCAGTTAAAGAGGAAGGCTGAGAACAGCTCCCTAGTTATAGAGACAGACTGAGAGCAGCTCTCCAGTTAAAGAGCAACACTGGGAACAGCTCCCCAGTTAAAGAGGCTGAGAACAGCTCCATTATTATTTCAATTGTTTATTCTGGGAAGAAACATGTTGATGTTTTACACATTGATATTAAGTGTGTCTTAACTAGTAAGCATTTATAGAACACAATAAGCATTTGCCATTCATAAATGAATTACTCTTTGCTTCTTGTTTAGTTTTGCTCAATGCCTGTATTATATTACTATGTAGTATATGCACATGCATATTTTAAGTTGTATTTGAAGGCCGAGATATAAAATGGGTTGCTCAAAGAGCAGTTCTAGAAGAATATGTCACAGGGTGACTGAAATGCCACTCATGCAGCCCTTTTATAAGCACTTTTATTTTGAGCAAGTTTCTAGATAATGTACAGATGTGCTCAAATTTGTTGGTACCCCTCCACAAAAAATGAAGAATGCACAATTTTCTCTGAAATAACTTGAAACTGACAAAAGTAATTGGCATCCACCATTGTTTATTCCATATTTAATAGAAATCAGACTTTGCTTTTGATTTTTTATTCAACATAATATTGTAAATAATAAAACAAATGAAAATGGCAAGGACAAAAATGATGGGACCGCTAACCTAATATTTTGTTGCACAACCTTGCACAAGAGGCAATCACTGCAATCCAACGTTTTCTGTAGCTCTCAATGAGACTTCTGCACCTGTTAACAGGTAGTTTGGCCCACTCTTCCTAAGCAAACTGCTCCAGCTGTCTCAGGTTTGATGGGTGCCTTCTCCAGACTGCAAGTTTCAGCTCTTTCCATAGATGTTCGATAGGATTCAGATCAGGACTCATAGAAGGCCACTTCAGAATAGTCCAATGTTTTGTTCTTATCCATTCTTGGGTGCTTTTAGCTGTGTGTTTTGGGTCATTATCCTGTTGGAGGACCCATGACCTGCGACTGAGACAGAGCTTTCTGACACTGGGCAGTACGTTTCGCTCCAGAATGCCTTGATAGTCTTGAGGTTTCATTGTACCCTGCACAGATTCAAGGCACCCTGTGCCAGGCGCAGCAAAGCAGCCCCAAAACATAACCGAGCCTCCTCCATGTTTCACTGTAGGTATGGTGTTCTTTTCTTTGAAAGCTTCATTTTTTCGTCTGTGAACATAGAGCTGATGTGACTTGCCAAAAAGCTCCAGTTTTGACTCATCTGTCCAAAGGACATTCTCCCAGAAGGATTGTGGCTTGACAATATGCATTTTAGCAAATTCCAGTCTGGCTTTTTTATGTTTTTCTTTCAAAAGTGGAGTCCTCCTGGGTCTTCTTCCATGGAGCCCACTTTCGCTCAAAAAACGACTGATGGTGCGATCAGAAACTGACGCACCTTCACCTTGGAGTTCAGCTTGTATCTCTTTGGCAGTTATCCTTGGTTCTTTTTCTACCATTTGCACTATCCTTCAATTCAATCTGGGGTCGATTTTCCTCTTGCGGCCGCGCCCAGGGAGGCTGGCTACAGTTCCATGGACCTTAAACTTCTTAATAATATTTGCAACTGTTGTCACAGGAACATCAAGCTGCTTGGAGATGGTCTTGTAGCCTTTACCTTTACCATGCTTGTCTATTATTTTCTTTCTGATCTCCTCAGACAACTCTCTCCTTTGCTTTCTCTGGTCCATGTTCAGTGTGGTGCACACAATGATACCAAACAGCACAGTGACTACTTTTCTCCATTTAAATAGGCTGAATTGACTGATTACAAGATTGGAGACATGTGTGATACAAATTAAAGAAACTAATTAGTTTGAAATATCACTATAATCCAATTATTTATTATCTTTTCTAAGGGGTACCAACAAATGTGTCCAGACCGTTTTAGATCTTTGTACAATAAGCAATAATTCAACTCTTTTCACAGCTTCTTTGCTTTATTCTATGCCATACCAAAGGCATGCAAGTATACATGATAAAATAGCTTTTAATTTCATCACTTTTCAGGAGGAATGAAGCATTATTTCAATGAGCTATAAGGGTACCAACAAATTTGAGCACGTCTGTATGTTTTTTCTCACTTTTTGATTTATACTATATTGGAGCACTTTTTATAATTGTATGTTTTATTATTATTATTATTATTATTATTATTATTATTATTATTATTATTATTATTATTATTATTTGCATTTTTGATTTTGCACGTTTTGCTTTGTCACGAAGAGTTTAGGCACGGGCTGTATGAGTTGGGCTAGATGTGGTGAGCGTGAGGCTTTTGGTAGGTGCAGTTTTGCTGTCATTACTTACGAGCCAGGGTTAGACTCGAGGGTGAACGCAGGTGAACGCCGTCTACTCACTTCCACCCACTTTTTTTTTTTGGGGGGGGGGGGGGGGCGTGTGAGTGCAATTTTTCATTACGATTTTTTTTAACAAAAATCAATGAATAAAATATCAAATACTATATGAAGTGCACCCTCCACCATAAATAACTTCAAATTGCATCGATTTTCCGTGCTGCCTTCTGTATGAGTCTTGACAAAGTGAACACGCCCCCCCCCACACCAATAAGAAATAGAACAGTCCAACTTTTATCTTTGTCAACAACCGTAAATCCGCCATCGTGTATTTTATGAACGTTAGAATATTTAACTGTTACGACCATTAATATACGATGAAGAGGAGGAGTATAGAAGATTTTTTTGTTCCTGCCGGTAAGACGATAGTCGATAGTAACACAATCATATGCTTTTTTGTATATTTTGTAAGGCACAGTTAAAGTTATCAATTTTATACAACAGGCCTATTACTAAGACTTTTTTAGTAATTTGTGATTTGCATAGCAGGATTTAGGGGAATTTAACAGTAAGAGGTTTTTTTTTTTTTTTTTTTTTTTTTTTTTATGTAGCAAGAAATATTGGTGTGTCCTCGTCCCTGTATTATTAATTGTGTTCTTTTGAGAACTGAATATTGTATTTGGGAGGATTTTTTTTTTGGTATATTGTGTTCTGTATTCTGTCAAAGGATAACAGTATTTTTTGTTTTACTCTTGTCTCAACACTGCTTTTAACATTATGTGGTAATAGAATTACCTCTGTTCTCACTTTACAGTTAACTTGTATGACATACTTACCAAACCAAACAGTAAAATAATAGATTTTTTTTTTTAACGTTTACCAGTTCCATAGTAATCATTATTGTTCAAATTATTCCATGTTGGTGTATTGGATCAGATATAGCTTGCATTTTTAACCACCATGTGACGTAGTCGGCTACAATTGTTGGGTGTGAACCGTGACACCCTGGTGGCATATGAACTTTGGAAGTTAGAATATTCTGGGAGGCCAACCACAAAACGTCAAGGGAGTTGAAGGTGTACCGATTCAAAATATCTAAAGAGGTAACTTTGAAGTGAGGGAAAGCCAAGCGTTCCATGTGCCATACAGCTCAGCAAAGAGACAGCTGTGAGAAAAGGGAACATTTCTGTTACATCAAAAAAGCAGAAGATTGCAGTTGCAGTTTGCCAAAAAGCATAAGAGCTCATTTATTGTCAAGTGAAACCAAGATCTCAGAGGAGAGGAGTTACACGTATGCCATGAGTGAGACACTCTGTGGCTGGTTCTGTCACAGTTCTAGCATGATACTGATCACACGCACACTGCTAACTCAGCAGCACAGATTCCACCGGATTTAGAAAATGATTTAGCAATGCTTACTTTGAGACCTAGAAACTAGACTGCATCCAGCGTCTTTTTATTTGGTCCAATGCTTCTTGGCCACTTTGAGTAATTAGAATCATCCAAACGGGTGGATAATTAGCAACAAAGAATAGTCAATAGTAAAAAATCTAAAACTTTAACAAATAATCTTTGTCAGATGTTTGAAACAATTGCTTAAAAATAGTATTTTAAAGCAGGATAAAATAACTTCAGACTGAGTTCTGAAAGAAACAACCCTAGGTATAGAGCATTGATGTCTTCTGTCCTCTAATTCAATGTAAAGCCAGCTGAATAGCCACTTCAAATGATATGTTTAGAAACACAAGATGGATAAAGAAATGGTCTATTGAAAGGTGTGAGTAGTCCTGTATTTGTCAGTTTGTCTTGTGTATAAACTGTGATAGCTTTCTGTTTCTGTAGCCCCTGAGTTTTTGGTATTGGATCAAGCTGGCGGTACCCCTTGTAACTGTGTATAGTTAACATATGTTGCAGGGCAGGCCCTTCTCTGTATCGTCAGGGGTTGAGCTTCTCTGGAGCAGTTGCTGCTGCCTAATTTTCCCAGTCAGCAGCAATCACCTCATCAAGCCCCTTCCTTTTAAAACCAGCAGATCTCCATAGCAAGTCAGTTTCACCTGGAGCTCTGCACGTTGTTCAAAGTGTTGATCTGCACTAATTCTCCTGGTTGCTGTCCTGAAACCACCACCAAGTATGGGACAAGTGATACAGGAAGCTGGACAGGGCTGTGTATACTGGCTGGAACTTCCAGTGCTACAGGAAGCCAGACAGGACTGTGTATACTGGCTTGAACTTCCAGTGCTACAGAAAGCCAGACATGTATGTATCTCTTACTGTATTTACTGTAAATATACACTGGATAGCCTTATATGCTGCCCCAAAGCAGTTTATTCCTGGCGCCCAACCTCAGCTTTGTAGATAAGTGTATTGTATAAAAGCCCCTGTATATTGTTGCTGTAGGCAGGTTTGCTTGGTGACTGTGTTTCTCTCCTCACCCTCAGCACCTCCACCTCCTTCATGGCCTGGATCAGCTGCTTCTCCAGCTCTGCCATCTTCTCCATTGACACACTCTCACTGTCCTGCAGCTTCTCTGACAGCTGGGAGGGAGGGAAACCAACACGTCAGGAAGCAGCTTTTCAAACATTCAATAAAGAAATGCTCACTTGTGACCTTCTTGTATGCAAATTGATAACTGTGACACTTAAGGAATTCAGCAGTGTTTCACAAAAAATAGTGCCATCTATTATAGTTGTAAGTTCAAATTAGGTATTTATTTTGCTTATTTTGATTTAGTTTTTGTAAAAATGAAATGATAACAGGCCTTCGAAGGTCTGGCCCAGTTGTTACAGTCAGGTACCATTATAAGTCAGTAGGTGTTAGTTTTCACTAGGCACAGATTATCATCACTTGTATGCACTGCATCCCAAAAATGACTAGATTATAATATAAACACTGTTCTGTGACCACATTTCCCAAAGGCTGTTATGTTTCCCAATTAAAATAAATAAATACATAAATAAATGGAACACCTTATACGTGGATTATAAGTGACATAAATGTGGAGTGAATGTAGAGAAATATTGTGAATTCAATTAACCCACCTTCATAAATGTGTGTTTGTTGCTTAGTTAACACATTACATTAAGTGTCTCTACTGTGTATTTACATAGCACAGTAATCTGTCGTGTATCCGCCCGTCCGTATCTGCCCTAACCGTTTATCCGTCATGATCAACCTCTTCAGCAACAATAGTTTGTTATTCAACAGAGAAGATTAGTTCAGATGTTGTAGATCCTACGAAAGTTTTCCTACACTGTGTTGTATGTGTTCCGTGCGCTGCCATCGCTGGTAGTGTCATGTGAGCTGTTCAGTAAATAAATCCTGTTTGCCTGTGGGGCGTATCAACTTCAACCTCCGTCTCGATCTCCAGCTTGTCATTCAGCAGCGAATGCACACACCCACACAGCAGACGGCTATGGTACAAGCATTAATACCCAGTATCTTTCTAAACAAGGGATTTAGGGGGATCTCCCTAATAAAAGCTGAATCTCAAAACCATTTGTGTGAATCTCAAAACCATTTGTGTGAATATAGTAATTGTTACAGCTGTGTATAATAGTATTTAAAACAGGATTCATTTATCTGACTTTTTACATATCAACCTTTACTCTGGTCCTACCGCAGTTGGATACGCGACGGTTTACTGTAGTTACTTAGTAAATACATGTGTACTTATACATAATTACAATGTTACTATGCATAGTTACAATGTACTTTATGTGTAAATCTTTTTGCACGATATAACCCTAACCCATCTCTAACCCTAACCCTAACCCTTTTCTGATACAATTGTCTACTTATATATCATACAAAAAGATGTACACATTAAGTACATTGTAAGTATGCCTAACAACATTGTAATTATGTGTAAGTACGCATGTATTTACCATGTAACTACTATGTAAGTGCACAGTAATTAGAGACACTCAATGCTTGCTCTGGGTATTGCAGGTCATTCACACATAGTACAGTCTGAAGCTGCAGGTGGTGCTGTTGTGTTTCTGGTACCTGTGTATTGAAGTCCTGCAGCTCCTCCATGTGCTCCAGCAGGGCATTCTTGGTCTCCGCATCCTCCAGCAGCGCCCCCACATCAAACACATTGTCCAGGTATGCCTGGATCTGCACCAGCAGCTTGTCACTCTCTGTGTGCTTCAGCTTCTGTTGAGAGACCAGTGCAAGCATTTATTACACTGCAACCACATTGCCCTTGCCCCCCCCCACGATGTGTAGTATTGGAATGTATTACACTGCAACCACATTGCCCCCCCCCCCACCACCCACTGTGCATACCATTGGCTTTCCAATTGGTTTTGGGGCTAGTGGCAGAACGTGCACCCCCTACAGGCAATCACATCACTGCATTCTCTAGACAGGATACAAAGATGGCAGTGCCGATAAATTTGACACATTTTTTTAAATTAAAAAGAAAACTCAAATCATTGCAGGCAGCACAGTGACCCAGTGTCCCTGCCCCTGCTGGTTTGATAAGCTAAATTGTCAAGTATTTTTTCTTTAGAGTCAGTTAGGTGAGTAATAGGAACTAGTCTCAAACCAGAAAACGTACAGTGCTAGATCCTCACCCTTACAAAAGGTAAATCTGCATGGCAGTTCCCCAGGCTTTAGTTCAGTTTATATGATTTTCCTTGTTTGTTAATGTGCTTTTCCATATCTCTCTGCCTTACAGTGCTTACCTATGCTTTCACTATGCTTTATTTACTTTGCTATGCTTTTACTTTGGGAAACTTTTAAAGCTAGTCCAAATCATCATTTGAGCAATTTTTTCAGAAAGGAAAAACGCAACCAATAGAGAAACCAAAATAGAAATAAATAATTTTGGAATTTGTAAGTACACTGTATTTATTTTCTGTAATGTTTTTCTTTTTGTTTATTTTACCTTTCAAAAAAAGCTAATGACCATTTGGAGTAAAAATCTTTTAGAGTTAGCCTTTTATTTTCCCTTCAACACATGTTTCCCATTGTCGTAAGAATTAATTGTTTTTAATGGGCCTGTTGATACGATTCGGCTCCTCTGTAGGAGGTCAGCTCAGGAAACAGGAAATACTGAAGCTGACACCATAAACATTGGGCAAAATCATTCGTCGCTAAATGTGAAGAAAACCCCAACAGATTGGGATCTGTTTTCAAACAAACAGAACCCATATGAACTGAGCTCACCTCCAGGTACTCATCCAGCCCGTGCTGACTGAACTGGTACTGTAGATGCACCCGGAAGTTCATGTTTTCCACAGAATGGACCACGATGTTGATGAACTGCATGCAGGCCACCTGGGGAGGAGACAGCAGACTAGGAAACTGAATCAACGTGGTGCTGCAGAGCAGGGATGTCCAATCACGGTCCTGGAGGTCCATTCCACTCCAGGTTTAACAGGTACAATGAGATACATTACTACAGTAGGATGTGGATGGAGGTTATATTGGTTCAATTAAACAATTCAAAACAGGGTTGGAACAAAGAGCAGGATTGGAAGGGACAACTTTGTTCATCCCTGCAGCATAGCTACTGTAGGACTGACACAGTAGGCAAATTAAATAGTCCAGTTTCTCCTAGCAGAAAGTAGACCCTGCAAGCATCCAACCGCTTTTCAAACTTTTTTTTAGATCTGCTATAATTATAATTTAATCCTGGGGCTTGCATTATTGTGTCTGTTTTTTTTGAGGTTTGTAATATGCAATAGATTTAATTGGATTATTGTTTTGTAATGTATGAAACTGTGCCACTCCCTTCCAGGGTCATTTTGGAAGCACTTTGCCATGTTCATTAAAGAGTAATAGCAGGGATCCGAAAAATATAGTTACATGTCCTACAACTGTGTAACTAATGTATCTGTTATTTTTCTTTTCATTGTTAACATCCTGACAACTTTTTACACTTATAACTTTAAAGTCTGTTTCAAAGCTCTTTTCAAAATGTCTGCTCTAGTGCACTGGGGTTTGAGATTTGTCCTCTAAACCAGTGGTCTGCAAACTTTTTATATGACGGCCCCTTTTCTTAGCAGACATTTTGTTGCGTTACCCGTTTGACAATGTGGGCAATAATCCTTACACTATCAGTGCACTAGAGCGGCCATTTTGAAATGAGCTTTGAAAAAGACTTTAAAGTTATAAGTGTAAAAAGTTGTCAGGATGTTAACAATGAAAATAAAAATTACAGATAAATTAAACAGTTGTAGTAACACATGGGGATGTATAATGCTATCTTTTTCGGAGCACCGCTACTTACTCTGACCATACCTCACTATTTACAGTGCTTACCTATGCTTTGTTACACTTTACTATGGTAAACTAAGGTAAACTTTTAAAAGGGCATAAAAACAATTGAAACTGTTTACTTACAGTACATGAGTTTTGTTGGCAAAATGTCATCTTGTGGCAATGGCTTGTGTGGTAGCTAGTAGTGAAGGACCTGCCATGGGTGTATAGTGATGGCTGTCCAGTTTATGAACACTCACCATAAAGTCGATGTTGCTGTCCTCATTACGAAAGTACTCCATCAGCTTCTCGAATCGGTTCTTCTCACCACACACCTGCCAAGACACAGACAGAGATGGACAGATGCACAGCTGCTTATAGGCAGCCCCGGGCCTTATACCGGCTTGAACTCCTGGCAGCAAGATTTAACAGCTGCTTGCTTACTTAAACCAGTGCACTCACAGTTTGGTTTGCTGTTTGGTTCACTGGTTAAAGAAACAGGCTTGTAACCAGGAGGTCCCCAGTTCAAATGCCAACTCTGTCACTGACTCATTGTGTGACCCTCAGCAAGTCACTTAACCTCCTTGTGCTCTGTCTTTTAGGTAAGTGACTCTGCAACTGATGCATACACACACCCTAGTCTCTGTAAGATGCCTTAGATAAAGGAGTCTGCTAAATAAACAAATAACAATAATGATAATAATAATCACCACTTTAAGCATGTTGGGTAACTACATAAGAAAGTTTACATTTGAGAGGAGGCCATTCAGTCATCTTGCTCGTTTGGTTGTTAGTAGCTTATTGATCCCAGAATCTCATCAAGCAGCTTCTTGAAGGACCCCAGGGTGTCAGCTTCAACAACATTACTGGGGAGTTGGTTCCAGACCTTCACAATTCTCTGTGTAAAAAAGTGCCTCCTATTTTCTGTTCTGAATGCCCCTTTATCTAATCTCCATTTGTGACCCCTGGTCCTTGTTTCTTTTTTCAGGTAAAAAAAGTCACTTGGGTTGACATTGTCAATACCTTTTACCATTTTGAATGCTTGAATCAGATCGCCGCAGAGTCTTCTTTTTTTAAGATTGAATAGTTTTAGTGTTAAACTGCTTTTTGTTTGTATTGGTGCTGTGATTTCTGATTTAAACTGCTTTAAACACAGTGTTTTCAGTGTCAGCTTTCACTGACGTTGCAGTCAATCCACTCTGCTTGGAAAACAAAAGCTTCAGATTTATCCTGAGTTGCTATACCACAATTTGCCACAAGGTGGCATTTTGCCTGCATTTAGATCTCTTGGTAGCGCTTCGCATGCTTTATTACTACCAATATGAATCTTGTTTGAAAATGTATTTTAAGTGAAGTGCACTAACTTTGAACCGTAATACCTTAATAATGAAGCTCTTTTTTTTTTTTTTTTTTACTGTTTTTGTACATGTTGAATGAGGTCTAATAGCAAAATGTCAGGGTCCTATTAAGTGATTTAAAATATGGCAGGATTTAGATTTGCCACAGTTTAGATCAATTGAATTGACCCCATACTATAGTCTTAACAAAAGAAGACAAACCATAAGCAGGCAATGATGCAGCGGGTTGTGTTTACTTTAAAGACATGCTATTGTTAGTGTTTTAGTCAATCCTTTGTGGCAAAGTCATAGAAGGCGCTATATAAATTATAGGAGGTTGGGGCTGAAACCTCCGGCCTAGAATAATTTATATATATTGGGATTTTAAAGTTTTTTGTTGTTAATTTGGTCTACCCACCACTACTGGCCATTAGTCTTGGAAAGACAGACATTGAGTGGATTCTAGAAGCTTCTGAGACAGCCTCTCATGATTGGTTTGGGGAACAGGATGTTCCACCTCTTAGAGAAAGAAGCTGTCATAACCCAGGAAGGGGGAAGTAACAAGGAAGGATCCTGGACGTAGACAACTTGAAGAATACTCTGTATTGGTCTTTAAATCACCAAATTACTTACAATTGCATCAATTTGTTAAGACCTTTTGAAAGCACGTTTTAATGATTTATAGGATGAGGAGAGAAAGGGTATTCTGTACCCGCATTACCCTCTTTTGATTTAAATGAAAATCAAATTAAGCACAGGTACAGGCTCGGTAGCCACATAATTCTTGAGCTGCTGTCTGAATTAAAAGATGACCTGGAGTCTGTCACCCAGAGAAGCCATGCTATCCATGCAGTGGGCAAACTATTGTCCACCCTGCATTATCATGCCTCTGGGTCCTTGCAGGGGACTGTAGCAGCTGTTGCTGGCATTTCCCAGTCTGCTTTTTCTCGTGCGTTGCCAGTTGTGCTCAATGCATTTTTGAGGCAAACGCCCAAATACCTATTTTTCCCTAAAAGCAGGGTGTACTTACAAGCCTTACAAGACTAGAGACTAAAAATCACCCTCTGTGACGGTCGCCACAGTCTTGAATCCTCAATATAGCAAGTGCAACACTTTGGATACTCAAAAGCATTGCATCACCACAGATGACTTATGGTCTTTGATCTTTTTTGCAATTTAAACTTGAATATCTCCAGGAGTTCTCAAAAGCCCAAGATAAAACTTGAAGAGTACTTTATTATATATTATATTTAATAATGTCTCCACAAAGCTAACACACACTGTAATTTAATGTGAAACTAAATCCAAAGAACCTATTTTGTGCTGCCAGTATGTCCCCACCCTGCCTACTCAGTAAAAGTAATGCCCAATAACCCCCCTTCCCTCCCTACATCCTTATTTTCAGCTTGCCTCCTCACACTAAATAATGCAGACTTGTCGCCTGCCTGCTGTAGCCCAGCACAATACCCCAGAGTGCCTGTCTCCACTTACTGAAACTCAGCCCATGCTGCCGAAACCTGAGCCCTGCATTGGCACCCACCCATGCTACCAACTGCAGGCTATCCACCCTGCACTGGGGTTGACAATCCTGTCTCTTTTGGAATATGACTGTCGTCTTGTGATAATAAAAAAAATAGGTGATCAAAAATAGTTTAAGAACAATCACCTCAAATATGCAAACCATCTCAAATCACTCAAACATTCCCAAATGAACCATTTTTTCCAAGAGCGTCTATTCTTATATGTGTTATGGGCAAATCCCGAAACTGGGCAATCTGTGGATTGCCCGTGCAGAGTCTAAAATTAATCTCAAAGATCTTTCATTTTATGTTTTCAAGGGACAGAGACAGAGCTACGATTGAAGAGCTTGTTTGACCCGCCTACCTGAGTAGTGTCATTCACTCACTCATCTCATTCATAAAAACTACACAGGAAGTCCGGTTTCAGAAAATAGGCATATATTAAATGAATTTTAAAAAGTGTTTTTATTGATGACATTACGATATAAATTTTTTAATGAGACATAAGATGACTTTATTTTAAACAAATGATTAAAATCTAGATATGTACATACACTCTGTCATGCCGTGGCAGTACGCTCTCTAACTCTCAGATTGCTTATCATAAACACTGTCAAATGTGAATCAGCTAATCATTCATGTTCTACCCAGTAACTGCATCCATCTCTCTGATTGGACATTATTATTATTATTATTATTATTATTATTATTATTATTATTATTATTATTATTATTATTATTATTATTATTATTATGTTATTAATAATACTGTCCTTTTTTTACACAAGTGTTATTATTTATGAGGGTTGGGGTTTCTCATGTTAATTCCTTGTTCCGAAGGTCTGCTTGTCACTCAAACAGGAATGAAAGAACAGAGGGAGTGATTTGGACTGCCAAAGCCCGAAATAAGTTATTTTTATTTTCAGTCTTCGCCCAAAGTCAACAGGCAATTCACGAATAGCCCGCATTTCAGGCTTTACCAGTAACACATGCATAGCATCAAATCTGGGCATTTCCTTACTCTTGCTGTCCTGTTGACATGGTGGTACATTGTCTAGTCCTTCCTAGACCCTAGCACAATGCACCAACTAAAAGGGGTGTAACGACTCATCATGTATCAATGAATCACAATACTTCTTTACGTGCTATACTGTATCATAATAGAGGTATGTATCGTTTGTATTGTGCTGCAAGACCAAAAGCACATTACTTATTGTAGTTCCCCACTAGCTTCTTGACTGAAGAGCAAGTGTGAGCAACTCATTTAATTGTTGTCTGTCATTAAATGCTAATTTGATCTTATTATGTATCATACAAGTAGCCTATCAGGACCATCACATGTATCGTGACACATTATAGCCTGACCCACATATTGTGCCGCGTATCTTATCGTTACATTTGTGTATCGTTACACCCCTACCAACTAAGAAGGAATATTTGGGTAGTTTAATCTGTTTGAATGTGCTGCATTATATTCCATGTGATGTTTCTTTGTACCCGTTTAAAACAGGATCGTATTTGAAATGAATAGTGTGCTACAATGTAAAGACTGAAGCATTCAAAGATGCCTGCTGTGCAACACTCTGGGAATCTAATACAATCTGAAAGCTGGCTGCTTGCCACATGTGTAATTGGATTGAAAAGAATCAATTAATTTGTTAGTCCTTCCAGGATTCTGCGATTTGCAGAAAAAATCATGGAATTTGCTCTCTTTCGCAGAATTTTCTATTTTTTGCAAAACAAACCTGAAAATGCAAACATTTGCTCCCTACTATCACTGTACATGTCACTAGAGCGCATATACACTATTTGTATAGTGAGAAGTGTGGCAGGGTTTCAGTGCAGTCTTGGACAGATTCCTAAGGCCATCAGTGAGCTCCGGAAACAAATCGAAATTAGCACTGAATATAATGGCAAAAGATAGGGAACAAATGCAAAATGCACCATCATCGCTTCTGTTAAAACGGCAGAAGACTGTGACAACAACCATGGATAGACAAACCATGACTACTGAAGAACTAAATAAGGTAAGATTATTATTATTATATACCCCTTTCCCATTCATTTGCATGACATCGGGTGAAAAGCCCGGTTTACTCGAGTAAAATAAACAGAGCGAAAGGAAACCCAAAAAAGCATTTTACACAAGACATTTTTCTCGAGCAAATGTCTCGAGTTAAAAAAAAACTCCACCACTGTGGCCTTGGTCAAAGAAACAAAAAAGCTAGTTTATCAGCCAATCAGTGTCGCCTGTCACTCTTTCCAAACTATTTCTATGTGCTGTCTTGATGTGGAAGCCTTGTACACATTTATAAAACTGTGCATTTGTAAAATGTGCCAATGCTAATTTGAATCCCAGTGCACCACTACAATCTTAGTCTGCTAGGCAAATGTTGTTGTTGTTGTTGTTGTTATAGTCATATGTTTTGGCCATAACTGTACTTAACTTATTTAAGAATTGTTATGTTTTATGTATATTTTAAAAATGGCATCCAATAGTCAGTGCTGTAAGAGTTAAAAAAAGAAACTCTCTTTGCTTTATTGTATGTGTTTTTCTTCTTTGAGTTCCATAAAATATGGCAAACATGTTTGTTCTGTGTTTTTAACCAACTGTGATTTACTTTTTCTGTGGGGACTAATTTGTACAACCCACTCATTAACAGCCTGTGTGAGGTTACATACAGTTTAAATCAATAACAGCCTGTGTGAGGTTACATACAGTTTATATGTAGGATTTAAAACTCCCAGCTTTCAAGCTATCCCTTCCAGCATGAGTTTAACATTTTAAACTATAATGGAATTCCTAGGTAAATACAGCATAAACAAAATAATTCCAGTAAATAAAATATGTATTGTAATAATTCTCACATTTTCTTATTTTGGTAAAGGTATTTTTCATTTTTTTTAATGGTATAGTGTTCTCCGCTATTAATGAAAAAGTATTGATTGCCACACTTCTGAGATACTATATTCTACCACAAGAGATATTTCCTGCAATTTGCTCATAAAGGAAAATATAAGCCAATTAGCCTTTGCTCTGATGACTTTGAGAGCGTACACAAGCCCAGGACTGAATAGCAGAATTGAGGTCTGCTATAGAATGCATATCTGTGGGAGAGGAAGTGGCTGGTGAATGTATATTAATGTATGTATGAATGTACGCAACCCGCCCTCATGAAAAATCCACACCTGCTCAGTTCCACAGGGAAAAACAGTTGTGTGTTCGGGAGAAGGGAAAGAAGTCGGTGGCTTGGTATTAGCTAGCAGAGTGTCTCTGCAGGAAAGCCCCTCCAGTCCTGGTGCTGCCACTGTGCATGCCTGGGGAACAGCTGGGATAACAGCAGTGGGAGGTCAGCCTGCCCCACTGGGAGAATAACCACACTGACACAGTGAGGAATGGCTAGAATCTTAACCATCTCATTCTTGACATGTATTAAGCCGGGTCCACACCTGAGCGATCAGTTGTGCAACCAAATCGCTCTCGAAATCGCACAACTTAATCGCCAGCAATGTGTGTAGTTTTATTTAGTTTATTTTTTTGGCCATTATGCTGACCCTGCCGGTGCTTTTGGTTGTTTCCTTCAGTCTGTCATTATCTTTAGTAAACTGTGGCTTAACTAATTACCGATGAAGAACTGGCTGTTATAGTCCTCTCATCTGTAGTTATTTTAAATGCATTAAAAGCAGAAGCAAAGCCATGTAAATGCTGGACAAGACATTGGCTGAGGCATCATCAGAAACACGGGGCATATAGTTGCCATCTTTTTAAATATACCGCCTCTTTACCACAGGAAAGTAAACAACAGGAGATTGTAACAACCAATCATATTTCGAAAACCGTGCATGTGATAAACAACGTCACTACAAATCACTCAGCAGATCACTTGAAAGTAGAGCTTGCCTCTACTGTAAGCAACCAGTTGTGCAACTGCTTGCAACTGGTTGCAGAAACATCCACATATAAACGATTCAGCTGCACGCCACCAAGTTGCTCAACTGATCACTCAGGTGTGGACCCTGCTTTAGTTTTAGCACCAAGACTGGCCTAGTACCAAGACCATAGGACTGTGAGGCATTGTGTCTCAGAGGGTCTGGGCAGGGAATGTAGCTTGTGAAAGCTTAAAAGCTGTGTGGTCCAGGTGCAAAGTTTGCATTTCAAATGCACCTACTCGCAAAAGGTTAATTTGGAGCAAAAACTGTTTGTGGTGTATATATACACTACATAGCTCCTTGCGCATTGTGTCCTATCTAGTTCAAGGTTGCTGTAGCACTTGTCTTTTGCTTGTCACAATACACTGCACACATCTGCAGGCTCAATTCATCACGACTAGAGTTGTTTTTTTCCCTGAACCCGTCTTCCCTTGTACAAAGTGCAATCACCTTTTTTGAGTGAAAGGTATATGTGGCAGAGATGTCCCCAATAATGCGATCCAAGTCATTATTTTATTACTATAACATCTAAAAAAAGCTCTGCAAATGTCTGATATTCTTTGAGCGCTGGATGCAGAAGCAGCTATCTTGTTTGATTATGTGGTATTTACAGTATGTGGTGCCGGGGCTATCTGTTTTCATGAGATACGCCCCTTTTTTTCGTCTTCTCTCGGCTCCTATCATTCTCACTCGGCCATTGAATGGTTTTCTCTGCTTTTTCCGGAGAAAAAACTATTAGAGACCTGTTTTTTTACGTCTTTTTGATGATGTTGGACAGGGTCCGACATTGGACCGGAAAGGGTTAAAAAAAAAGGTTATTTTTTGAAAATAGTAAAGAAGTATGGTTTCTTGGACACTCACCTCCTTGAGGTTATCGAAGGCAGACAGAATAATGTCGTGTCCTCCTCGCACCAGACACACCGCCGCAAGGAGCTCCAGCACCAGTGCTTTTGTCCTAAAGGAAAGAAAACAAAGGTAAACCATCTGCAGACTAGAAGACCTCACAGAGTTAACCTTAACCAATACTCTAAATAAAGTACAGAAACCAGGACCAGAGGGCACTGCTGGAAACCAAATGGAGACGAAAGGACGCTTCATGCAGAGTGGGGAGTGGGGGCTATGGAATGGGCTTTCTAGTCCTGTTGTTGAGACAGAATCACTTGGATCATTTAGGAGCCAACTTCACAATGTTTTGAGATCAGTCAGCTACAAGGAACTGGATTTTAGATGGGCTAAATGGTCTCCTTTCTTATGTTCTTATGTTTTTATAAGCACATATCACTGATAAGAACTGTGGACATAATGAACCTTTGTTGAATGTTTTCATGTTGTATTGCAAAACCAAACCAAGACAAAAACTGAATGAAGTAATGAAGATGCACTCTGATCAGAATGTGAGGACAATATTTAATGGCCTTTCCCCTCCTTGTATCGAGTTTCTCCACTTATGCACCCACTCAAAACTGGCACTCAGTCAAAGCTGACCTGTTGCAAGTTCCTGGAATAAGACTTCTGTTCTAAGCACCCAAACCTGGACTCCATTTCTCATCACATCAGACTCAAACTCGGTCTCACATTGTTGAATTTGCTCACTGACCTGGCGTTCCTGTTGTTGAGGCTCAGCGTAATCTCATTCACACAGCGTGGGTGGGTCATCACCAGGGTAAACCCTGACTGGGGAAGGGGAGAGAGCACATTCTTACTGCTTAGTAGTTGCACCCAAAATCCCCAAATGAGGTGATGTTCATAAAAATCATTAGAGGTAAGAAAACATATTTTAATGCCTTGGTTACTTAGAGTGACTAGACATCCCAGTTTGAGCTGGACCATCCCCTTTTCCCATCAGCTATCCTGGTGGTCCAACATTTTCCCCAAAACTTAAAAAAGTCTAGGTTTCCAGTGGTGCCAGATAGCACCCCTTACATTAATTACGTAAATAATTGGCAATCATAATGGTTCTAGTATAATATTTTTCATATAGGTTACTATACTAAATATAAAGTATGCAAAATGATAGAAATTAAATGTAAAATCACAATACATAAGTTATGACAAAGGGAAGGTGCAGTGTTTGAGCAGCCGTCAAGGGTTTTTTTGTTTGCTAGTTTAGTGTGAAAATACTAATAGTGGCAAATATTCAAATAAGAATAAAAATAAAACCTGCGTTCCTGTTCTGAGGTTTAGAAATCTTGTCACTTGTCATAGCTAGTGTGCCAAGAAATTAAGTTTAGTATCGTGGATTTATCAGGGTGTGTAATTTAGGTAATTTTTGTGTTCCCATCTTGTTTGGTGCCAGTATATGCCACAGCATATGTAGATACACCTCAGATATGTAGGCTATTCTAACTAGAACCCAAGGCTGCTGCCCCTCCATTGGCAGGGTTGTACCTGGTAGTTCATGATGGCACGCAGGCACATGATGCAGACGTGGACGTCATCCTTTTGGCTGACAATGCGAGAGTTGCGCAGGGCCTTCCTGTTGTGCATTGAGTTAATCCTGCAGGGGGAGTAGGAGGAGGAGGTGACACGTCAAAACTGAGCTATATTAAACACACCTGAGCTGCATTCCACTGCACTCTGTTGGCATCGGGGCGGGGATTCAAATGGAATTTTTGAATACTCTTTGCATTTCCAAGAAAGTCTTATGAGTATAATTTGAATAGCATGTAAAATAACAGACACAAATTCGTAATTCAATTCCTATTCCATTTACACTGAAGCAGATTATCAGGACTACACCAGACAGAAGATGGTTCTGAAAGCCATTAACCCAAACTAATATTAGATTGTGAGAGTTCAATAATTACTGGACACAGCTGAGTGTACAAGGAAATAACACCAACTCTGTATCAGTTTCATTCAATGGAAGCTGAGTTTAAAAAGCCTTATGACATACCAATTCTGTACTGAGTTGGTATAGTGTAGGGTATACTGACTTGGAATCCCTATAGAAGTACACTGGGTAATCTGTGACACTGTTAATTAAAGATTAAAGTATATATAGTCAATTTGCATTAAGACAAACTCGGATTAAACACATTTGCTGATACTATGAATTCTCTACATGGTCCCAGCCAAATTTAGCAGTCACTTACTGTAAATTACTTCTTATAATACAAATTCATTTAACACAAATTTCCTGTTTGTGTGAATTATTTTGGAGCCCATCCAGGGAAGGAAAATGTGAATAAAACAACCTGATCTAGTTCAAACAGATGAGTGTAAAGAATATTGGAAAATGTATTAACTTGCATCCAGCAGATTAGCACCTCTATACTATATTTTAGTGCTATTTTGGGACTACTGTTCTTACGATGCACTGTGTCTTTCTTATTCATCAATATAACTTCCATGGCACATAAAAATGATTGCCCAGTGCAAAACAACATGCATTATCCTTGCAGACAAAAGTAAAGGTGTCAAAAGCGGAGTATAATGCACCACCATACATAAAAAATAAAGATGTTGCTATAGATTTCGACATTCCTGCAAACACTTTCTCAACCATTCTGAAAAACTGGAATATAACAGCACAGGCATAGGATGTGGATGCAAGTCATCAGTGTTTCCGATTTTCTCAATACCCTGATGTTGAGTACGCCTGTAAAATGGAGCATGCCGATTTCAAATTGCAATGTATACTTTTTTGTTTTTTAAATTTAGTCGTTGCCAATGATTTTTACCCCAGTTTTCTCCCCAGTTTGGAATCGCCAATTGTGTTATTATTAATCCTGGTTCACCGCTGCAACTCGAGAAACGGAGGCTGAAACATGTGTTCTCCGAAACGTGTTCCTGCCAAGCCGTCATTTTTCGCACTGCGGATCCACAGTGAAGCCACCAGACCTATAGTGCCGGAGGACAACACAGATCTGAATGGCTCCACTGCAGACCCGCAGGCACCCTATCAGCCACAGGAGTCACTTGTGCGCGGTGTACCGTAGATTGCCCTGTCGACATAAGCCCTCCCTACCTGGGTGGCGCTCGGTCAATTTTGCGCTGCACCCTGGGAACCCCTGGTCACAGTCGGCAATGACACAGCCTGGCTTCGAACCTGCAATCTCTAAGCTATAGGGCACATCCTGCACTCCACGCGGAGCCCCTTTACTAGATGCGCCACTCTAATGTATACTTTTTAAAAGTTCACATTGAACTGTATTTTCAATAAAATAAGCAGTACTTTTAAATGTATAATACTTTTCATTGTACTGTAATTGAAATTTGATTTCAATGTTAGTGTAACGTCAATAAAAACTGACAGTATGCATTTGGCTTAGACTACTGATAATAAGAACTACTGATAAGACAATTATTTTTGCCAGTCCCTTGAAATTAATATTAATGAGAGTTGACTGTTTTTGGTTTACATATCTCTGTATGTACCAACTGTGTCCTTTCATACCAACAGAAACAAGTATTTTAGCCAAATATGTGTGTTTTCCACTGTTATAAATAATATTAATATTAAGTCATGTTTTTAGAAGCCATAGATTACACTGTAAATATGCGTTGCATGTTTGTTATTGTTCATGTACAGTAAGTACCTGGGCAAAGCATTTATTCTGAGAAAACCCAAAAGTTCACAGCAATTTCAGAATTCGCTCTAGAGACGCACACACACAGTATGCATGGCTTTGGGTGGGTCAGCCTTTGATGGAGATGTTCCACCCTTCACCACAGAACAGAGATGCAATATTATGTAGGAAATATTGTGAAAAGGAAACCAGTTTCAATTACTACCATTTACTATAAAGCGTTACTAGATTCTTACACTTTTAGAGAAAAGTGTAAGGTACTACATGCAGGCAATAACAATGTGCATTATAAATATCATATGGGAGATACAGAAATTGAAGAAGGAATCTATGAAAAAGACCTAGGAGTTTATGTTGACTCAGAAATGTCTTCATCTAGACAATGTGGGGAAGCTATAAAAAAATACCAACAAGATGCTCGGATATATTGTGAAAAGTGTTGAATTTAAATCAAGGGAAGTAATGTTAAAACTTTACAATGCATTAGTAAGACCTCATCTAGAATATTGTGTTCAGTTCTGGTCACCTCGTTACAAAAAGGATATTGCTGCTCTAGAAAGAGTGCAAAGAAGAGCAACCAGAATTATCCCCGGTTTAAAAGGCATGTCGTATGCAGACAGGCTAAAAGAACTGAATCTATTCAGTCTTGAACAAAGAAGACTACGCGGTGATCTGATTCAAGCATTCAAAATTCTAAAAGGCATTGACAGTGTCGACCCAGGGGACTTTTTCGACTTGAAAAAAGAAACAAGGACCAGGGGTCACAAATGGAGATTAGATAAAGGGGCATTCAGAATAGAAAATAGAAGGCACTTTTTTACACAGAGAAGGGTCTGGAACCAACTCCCCAGTAATGTTGTTGAAGCTGACACCCTGGGATCCTTCAAGAAGCTGCCTGATGAGATTCTGGGATCAATAAGCTGCTAACAATCAAACGAGAAAGATGGGCTGAATGGCCTCCTCTTTGTAAACTTTCTTATGTTCTTATGTTCTTATGTTCTTTTAGTTTTGACTGTCTACAACAGATAAACACAGAAATCTCTCACAAAAACATGTATCAAAATACAACAAAATACAATCCCCACTGTAAGTTGCCCAAAAGAATGTTTTAATTTAAAATCCCATTGGGTTAGTAGTATACATTTAAAAGGTTTGGGTTGTCTGCTAAGCCATTTAGCAACAATTATATTTAACAATATAATGGAATGCATTGTTCCTAGTTCAGAAGACATCTGTTCTTTCAAACTTTCAGGGGTTTCTGTGTTTGTTTTCTTATACTCACCATGTACCCATCCAAATGAAGCATTATAAAGTAGAAAGTAGAGTTATGGATACATGTACTATAGTCACACAGGCCTGGATTAAATTATATACAGAACACAGGCATTATATAGCAGTGTTACAGCACCATTAAAATACATTGGTCGTTCTGTTTTTGTATTTAAATGAATGGTAGATAGACTCCAAAATGTTATCTGGTAAGAAAAATATTCACACAGGAACACCAAATATGAAAAAGTTATTAAATGCCAGTGCAGCCAGGTTTCTACCTACAGCCTGCCTGTTCAGTTTTGACAGACCGAGCCAGTTCTTATTAACCAGGTGCAGCTCATCCAGATGTTGTGGTGAGGGCCTGTGACTGTCAGAGAGGGACCTCAGCAAATAGGACTGGTAGGCTACCAGAATACTATTAAAGTTGCCCAGCCATGTGGCGAATGCACTGGCTGAATAGGCATGCTTGAGGATCACCCCGAGACCCAGGACTGTTTGTCGGGGCAAATAGCATCCTTGGACAGGAGCGTTAAATTTGGCGCCTGTACCAGGGAGGCAATTGAAGCCTCTACTGGCAGAAATTGGGACAGGCCCAGCTTCTCAGCATTGTGCACCCTATATAGGGTGTCCATAGACCAGGAAACAGCAGGAGCTGTAGCTGGATGACCCCAGGACAACTAGATCTCAAAAGGATAGTCCGGGTGCACTGGTGGGGACACGGGAGAGGTGGTAGGCTTGTCATCAAAGATGCACAACCTTGTCTCACCTTCTATAGGCCAGGGCACTTGCAAGACTGCAGTGGCCCTCTTGATCAGTGGTAGAAGCTCTGACAGGTAGAGCAGGGGATGTGCTGTCTGACTTCACATCCTGAAACGGGAACACCAGCTCCTGTTCGCCCTCCTCCTCAGAGGCGGCAATGGACAGCATGTCATCCTGCTGCTAATCTGCGCTCATAGCACTCGTAGCCCCCTGAGACCCCAAGGGGACAGGCGGGGCAGGCGGCGCCAAACGTTCATGCAGTAACTCTGCGAGCTGCTCCAAGCCCGCCGATCACTTGGAATGGCGACTCTTTTTCCTCTTCCTTGGAGAAGAAGGAGAAGCAGAGAAAGATGAGGAAGACCGTGAGGATGGCTTCCTGCGTGGGATACTTTCCCGGGTGGGAGGATGCAGCCACCTCTCTAACAGAGGGTGATTGGGAAGAGCACTGTGCAGGAGTGAGGGATGCAGAGTGCTCTGTAGAGCTGCGGGAGAGACGTTTCTCCAGCGTGGTTCACCAGTGCCTCCTTTGCATGCTCTGGCCCCAGGCAGGAAGAGCTTCTGCCGTGTTTGTCCTCAACAGGCAGACTGGCCTTACATGTCTCACAAGGATAAAACACAGTCATTATGCAGGTAGAAAAGCAGTGTACAGTAACACTGTACAGGTGCTGCCTCAGTCTGCTTAAAGACAGCAACACGGCTGTTCAAGACCCGAACAAGACCGGAACAGTACAGGTTCACCAGTTCGCAGTTACTGTGGGTAGCACTGTACAGGGATGCCCACCTGTGCAAGCTACTGGCAAAGCCACTCAGTCAGTACTCAAATGAGACTGCTTGTTAGGCTAAACTAACAGCCCTCATAATGGTGATGCAGAGCTGTCAAAACAGCATCATGATGCTGTGGGAGGGATTGCAAGCAACCACAGCCGAAGCAGCCTCTTGGTCCTGCGCAGCGCTGCTGAACCCAGCAGCTGCTCTCACTACACATGTGCCGCAGCACGCATTGCAGGCAAGCCTGCGCTTAATCTCTAAAATTACAGAAAAATACAACGAGAAAAGAAAATATTTCTCTCATATAAAATACAGTAATAACAATTACTTTAATTATACAAACCGTCTCGTTATTTTGGCCGAAGCCAAAACGAGAATAAAATAACTCCAGCCAGAGCTATTGCAGTCTGGGGAGAGAGCACAAAGCCAGCCGACTTACACTGCTTGATCCCTGGGAAGGGGCGACTCAAGCTGTCGGCTTCACGCGGGGTACAAGGCCACAGTGGGATGTAAGAAACAACAGGCTGTACTGCACAATATATGTGTAATACATTTTTAAAAAAACTATTACAGCGTAATAAATTATCACATAAATTATGTAAAATACAACAATTTGCAAAAAATATACAGTCATAAGCAACAAGTACTTATGCAATAGGCTCCTGTCAGGTCAGTTCTTTAAAGGGCGTTGAGGTCTGTGACCGCAGTGTTTTTATGTCCTCGGGGACGGGCCATGACGAGCAGCTTTGATATATCTTATTCAGGTTTCGGGTCTTTAAGAGGTAAATACCCATTCAGTAATGATTACATTTCGTACTTGAAAGGGAACAATATCTGTAGATGTGATAGGCTCTCATGCCCTGACTCACCTGACAGTGAGGAGCCGGGTGGATTTGGACGAGCTGTGGGTGGGGGAATTGCCGGCTCTCTTGCTCAGGTCTTCAACTGATCTGTCCAGCGGCTTCCCCTTTTCAGGAGTCAGGCTGCCGTTATCCACACTCTCAATGTCATACCTGCAGAGACACGCAGGAAAATAAAAAAAACAGAGTATACAGAACACACGTTTGCAATTTCTTTTTAAAGTGATTGTATCTAATCAGATAAAATACATTTTATCTGATTAGCACTTCCTTTAGCTAAATACTTCTCAAATGTATAATTTTGAATGTAATACAAACACATTTTAATTTTAAAACATCATATCTGGGACTACAATAGTCTAAAGAAAGTTCTCAGTTTCCATGCCTTACTCTCAGGAAATATGTTACGCTTGCATTTCCTAAGTCATTTCACCCCAGAAGTGTCTTCTGGGTCAAAGCATGTTACTGGCTGAAAGCATATTAGTATATAGGGGAAGCAGCTGAAGTGCATAACTAGAAAGATTTAGGCAATTATTTTGTTATCGACAATCAGTTAAACTGGGAGATGTGTCCCAGCTTAAACTTTGGGGGTCACCCTAAGTGTCGGCAATCAGCTGACAAGGCTGACAAGACCACACAAGACCACACAAGAGGAGGTTTCTCAGGGGAGGCTAGGGAGGCAGCGCCTCCCCATTTTTAAAGTGTCTTCTGGGTCAAAGCATGTTACTGGCTGAAAGCATATTAGTATATAGGGGAAGCAGCTGAAGTGCATAACTAGAAAGATTTAGGCAATTATTTTGTTATCGACAATCAGTTAAACTGGGAGATGTGTCCCAGCTTAAACTTTGGGGGTCACCCTAAGTGTCGGCAATCAGCTGACAAGGCTGACAAGACCACACAAGACCACACAAGAGGAGGTTTCTCAGGGGAGGCTAGGGAGGCAGCGCCTCCCCATTTTTAAATATATATAAATATATAATATTTATATATATATGTGACAGGATTGAAAGGAGTCCCTGTCGTATTTCGCCCTCCCGACCACCGGCAGTGTTGTGTAGGGTTGACCGTGATTGGGTCAGGAGGCTGAACTCTGACCATACAGGAAGTTCCGGCCATCTTGGACCAAGGTGGAACCATGCGGCCATCAGGTCCCATCATTGCAATCAGCTGTGCTGTTCTCGTCGATTGGCTGAGACTTGGCAGTATTTAAGCAGTATGGTTTTGCCATTCGGCTCCTTGTCCTGAACTGAAAACACGCGCTGTGCTTTGTTGTTTTGTTTTATTAAACTGCTGTAATTCACAGAAGCTTGAAACTTTGGGAAACTTTGGTGGATTTGACGCAGTGAGGAAAGCCCAGGACAAGCCAGTAATCCGTGGAAGGGAGCCAAGAGGCGGTGAGAGGAAACCCACTGAAGTAGCACGGAGAAACCCAGTGCTTCCTTTGTTGTTGTTTTGTAACAAGACATTTTTGTTTATTCTTTTTATTTTGAAACCTGAGTTTACCATTGCTGGTATTCCAGGTGGTTTTCTTGTTTATTTTCTGCAATGCTGGACTGTTCTATTTTTTGTGTGTTAAAATAAAATCCTGCCTGTTACCATTGATGGTACAGGGCTCCAAGGACTAAACGACACTTCCGGCTCCTGTGTGCTGTCATTTCTGGTCCTTCCCTAAAGCTCACAATAGTAATATATAAATTGACCACAAAACGTATAGTACAATTAATAATACAAGTATAAGTCTCTGTGTGTATGTGTGTGTGTGTGTGTGTGTGTGTGTGTTAACAGTACAAAAATAGAGATTGCAAGCAATATATTCCCCTCTGCAGGTGCAATTCTAATGGTGGCGCTTCCTCCATGGGCTTTGCCTATGTTGTCATAACATTTGTGCTTAATTGTTATGTTTATTATTGTTATTATTTATTATGAAATTATTACAATTCTACTGAGATGATAAATTATACATCTGTATGCTTATTTCTGGACATTTGTATGTGATCTACATTATAGTTAAAATACATTTATAGCTGGGGGGATTCTCTTTTTTCTTCTAATTACATTGGTGGTTAAATGCAGAACAAGGAAGCACTAGCTATGGTGTAGCTCATATAATATTAATATATCATTTAATTATATTTAATTAACTATAATTCTCCAAAAAAACTATTTAAAACAAACAAGCAAACATGCAATTTTTATTAATTAATACAGTAGATTACATTACATTATTATTTTGTTTATTACAGTAGATTACCAGCAGTGAAACAGTAAAGACAGGGAGACAGACCAGAGAGAGAGAAAAGGAGGGATTGAGAAAGACAGAGCAGACCTCAAACAGCCATCCACCCAGACTGCCCTGCTGTGTGACGTCCTGTGATCAGAGAAAGGGAGGGAGAATAATACGTCTTCAGCTAACCACCCACCTAGGGAGCCTTTTCCACACTAACACCATCAACCTGTGAGCTGCTCGGTGACACCCTTATATACACAGGTAGGCTCCTCTGACACACACCAACACACATAAGAGTGCCGTTCAGCTGGGTTCAGCCACAACTCAAACTCACTAATTCTCCAGCCGCCACTGGTGCACATGGCAGGTATATCGTACTGGCATGCACACATCCTGCGGTTATTTGTTACTGGCTGACATATCTCCAAAGAGACTACATTAATATCTCTTAATTGTAGAGGTGCCAGCAAGCTATTGAGCAAAGTGAAACTGAAAAGATAAAGTAAGTATAGAACTGATGGCTGTCATAAAGACAATTAGCAAATGAGACAAGAAAATGCAATAGAAAGTCAGTCAGTGAACCATTGATATACAGTGCCATAGAAGCCAGCTCTGCATGGAAGGGTTGTGCCAAACTGTTAAAGGAATTCATATTTAAAACATTGGCTCTATAATTGGCTCTTAGATCACTGATCAACGTCTGCTTTACATTCTACCAAGCACTTAAAAATGTGATTTTCCACTGAACCAATTTATAATATAAATATATACATCATTATACATCACGCACAGGTCAAGTCTAATGCCTTTAGTGTGGGTGACACACACACTTACACGTTAAAACAGACAAGTAAAATGCATCACAGACATATAGTGGCAATGTGTTACATGGCACTAAAGCGCACATGAAAATATCAAAATAAATGCAGTTGCTTACAAATAAATTGCTAAAGCAGTTTAGCAGTGCACAGTTTAAATGTGCAGAGTGTGCCAGTGTCCCCGCGGTGACAGAAACTGCATTGAGGATCACCACTCTCTCTTATCAATAACTCCTGTGCAGCACTGCAGTCTAATCTTGTTTACAGAAAGCCTCCATCATGACAAATGACAGCTGCCATGATTTATGCTTTACTGTGATTTCACTGTGCTTTGTTATACTTTGCTATGCTTTTACTATGAGAAACTTTTATAAGGGCTGTGCTGGGTTCCACTTAAAATAAACTAAAACTAGACAAATGTTTCGACTGAAGTATATTATTTCTTTATATAATATTATAATTTAAAACTTTTAAACAAGTCAAGTTGAGAAATGTTTCGGTAATAACTTTGTTCCTTACAGTTAAAAAAAGTGGTAATGAAATTAGTTGTGAGAGAACATACAGTTAGACACAGACACTAACCACAGAATACTTGTGCATGCATCTATGACTTACAAAATATTCGGAATATAATCACATACCTAAAAGGATTATGAATTCTGTTTTTGTGTACTGTAAACCCAGTAGAATATGAAAAATAGGAAAATCAAAACTGATAGCATACAGTCAGCAATATTGGAGAGAATGTCCTGTGATGTCAACACACTGGTAAATGCATAAGACTACATTTCACTTTTTACATGCTAATGTTATTCATTATTCAGTCAATATGGCTCCCAATCTCCCAATGCACCCTGTTCTCCCTGCCATATATGTGCCTAGTATAACAATAGTGGCTGCCACATCCCATCTTGAGGTTGAACATAATAGCCGCAGTATACTCACGTGACAGAGCACTGAGCGAAGGACAGGTAGTCCACCAGCACATCGAGGCCTCTGTTCTCTTCATTGAGGAACTCCTGAGCCCACCTAGGGAAAAAGGGAGGGAGAGCTGTCAGGGAACAGCCAGTGCAGGAGGACAAAGCAAAGGGCATTCTAAAAAGGTTCTGTCATCTAAAACAAAATTGCCAAAATGATTTAATAGATCAATTAAAAAAAATATTCAGAGAAAAAAGGCACTTTACAGAGCCTTTAAAAGGGACCAAGACCAAAGTACACAGAAAGAGTACTTGGAACTGCAAACACAAGTCAAAAAGGAAGTTAGAAAGGCCAAGAGAGAAATAGGAATGAGCATTGCTAAGGTGGCTAAAACCAATTCCAAAACATTTTTCCAACATTATAACAGTAAGAGGAGGTCAAATGTCTAAGAGATACAGTGGCTCTCCCAGCTGGGAGCAAAAATGGGTTCCAACGTATTAGGGGAGAGAATTGACAAGCTAGTACAGGACTATTTAAACTACAGGTATGGACAAAGGTTTTGCATTACCTAGAATTTTAGGATTGAGACATAATTTTAAAATAAAAAACTATATGAAAATAATTGAGACCTTTTATTTATCATCACGTAGTCAAAGAAACTACAAAATAATATTGCAAAAGTCTACCGGTAGAACTAATAGTAGTACAGTATTTTTAGGTTAGATTTCAATTTTTGTCAGTTTTTTGTCAAACTAGAAAGCGGTATGTAATTCAATATGTTAATGTAACATTATTAAGCAGGTTTCATTCGACTTTATGAAGCAAAATTAGTTAATTCTATAGGATAATGCAAAACGTCAGGCCAGAGCTGTAGGTGTGAGTAGGACAGGGACTATTTACAAGCCCTACAATCAAATGACTTTCCAGCCAGAAAATTTGGAGTAAAGAGCTTTGGGAATCTCTTTCTCTTGTGGTGCAGATGAAAGTACGTTTGTGTCCTTTCGTGTCCTCTACTCACCCAATGTGGTTAGTTCGAAGGGAGATCTCCAGCTCTCTAAGAACCTGTGTTGATTCCTGCGCTCGTGTTTTAAACTGAAATAGAGGAAAAGTGTTGTTCTTTGCTTTTTCAATTTAGTTTCCATGAAAGGTGAGGGACAGTAGCACAGGAGCACCTCAGAACTGACATGCAGTATTTAATCAACCTATGCCTGGGGGATCAACCACTTATCTGTGGTTATCACTGAATTACCACTAAAACTAAAAGGATATTATAAACACTCTTATGAAAAGCTCTGACAGCATAAACCGTGCTGGTAATATACTGTATGCAATTTCTACCTCTCTATTACTATTAAAGGAAAACAAACATAGAATAATGAACTTCTGCTTTAAATACCATAAACTTGGGGCATTCTTTCAGATCCTGTGATGTAATTTATGATCACATTCTTACAGCCATCTCTTTTAACCGTCTAAAATTACCATTAAGGAGCTGTGTAGTCACAGTGTTCAGTCACCATGCACATGTATGGAATTCCCTTCCTAGTGTCATATTCACAGTGCTAGGGACAGTCCATATTTATGGCCTATCCTTTTTGCTTAGTTACTACAGTACTTTGGGTTTATAAAGCGCCCAGGGATTCTTGTACTGTGTATACAGCAATATTGTAAATGGTGCTGTAAGATACAAGCTGATATCCATTCTACAATAGGGTAGAGTGGCTACCCAAGAGTGGACTTACTGACCTTAAGTGGTTGAAAATCAGCTTGTATCTTACGCAGCACCCTGTACTGTATTTTTTATAATATATAGTTAAGCAAGAAGAATTAAACAGTATAGCTAATTTTAATGAGACATTATTTCCATCTAATACAAACTATCTGATACAAAGACATTTCAGATGGTTGTACCACATCAGGTTCTACTATGTTTTATAAGTGAGATTGGTACAGTACAGTATACAACCCACCTTGCGGCCCAGCACCCCCTGGTCCAGGTAGCTCTTCAGTTTGTAGATGTAGGCAGAAGGGGGGTTCTTCACCTGAAAGCGCTCCTGAGAAGAAGAGGACAGTCAATGTGAGAGAGGATTCGACTCCCCTCCCCCAAGAGGCAGTCTGCTATGGAGATCAGTGTGCAGAGTCCAGTCAGCATGGCCTGCTGATCAAAGATCATTATCAGTTTCACCCTGATGCTGTGCTGAGTGAATGAGCATTTTACTCTGTGATGCTTTTCCCTTCTCCTCTGCAGTTAGCTTACAGAGAGTTGTCCAAGCCTCAAAACTCATGTCAAACTCCTTAACCTACAATTGGTTGCTGAAATTTCTGGCAGTGACAGCGGTACTACAGGAGTGCTGAAACATACATTACTTGTTAACATTTTACTGGTGCTCCTTTTATTGTACTGAAATCTTCACTTGCTTTTTTAGGATATGCAAGTATTTCAAATACAACGCTAAGGACAGACTGCTGAGCAAAGTACCAAATGATCTCCAACTGAAGATAGGGAAGGGGGGTGATAATAAAGCTAGTGCTAATAATATGTAAGAAAATTGATTTTAAAACCTTGGTTAACCAGGGGTTAATTTGTAAAGAAAATAGGTTAAAATTAAGGATAAGGATAGCATTTTTGTTTATAGATCTAATGTACTGAGCTTGATTTACAGTAGCATCCATATATGCTTCAAGTTCATCTGCTTGTGGGTTTCATGCCTTATTGTCGGGAGCTGCCTGCCGATCTTTGTCTAGCCATGTTTTAACATAATCTTCAAGTTTGAACAAGACCAGTGGAGGGGCAATCTAATCTCATGAACAGGAGTGACGACCCTGTTGTTGTTCAGAGTGCTCATTTTTTGGTGTTTTGCCATTTGGGATGTAAAAAAAAACGTATTTTTCTTACTTCTACCGTAGATGTCGCAGCTTAAAATATATCGTTACAGTACACTTTTGTCATTCAATTCATGGAACAGGAAAGCATTTTTTTATTGTACATATTGTGTATACAGTGTGTGTGTGTTTTTTTTATATGCACTTCATAATTTTAAAACTGTGCAATTATCGCCTGTCAGATAAAAAGATACCACTTCTATAATGAATCAGTGTGCAGTATCTGAAACGGTGCTGGATTTGATAAACCTATAGCCACTAGGATAAGGGACAGCTAGAGAATTTGTTTAGGTTTTATTCTGGCATAACTATGGATAGGTGTGTTGATGAACTCCAGGGTGATTACCCAGTAATGTAACATGCTCTAAAACATCCAGCTAGGGCTTATCCTGGCAGGGTAGAGGATGAGCAGATTAACCAAACGTGTTTTGAAAAGCTGGTATCAGTCAACTAAACATCTTATTGTTATTGAGTATAACAAACTTACTGAACAACAATAAGAAGGTAAATTCTGCAGTTTATTGGGAAAATAAAAACCATATGATATTACTCTAAAAAATGTAATGGGAATGAAGAAGTGTCTAATAGCGCAGCTTTTGATAAAAGTCAATAAGGCCTTAAAAGCACAGGCTTCAGGTTACCTAGCAACAAACACCTGATCTTGAAAACTCAGAATTCATACATGTCTCTAAAGAAGAACATTAAAAAATGTAAAGGAAATGCAGGGGGGTGAGGTATTTTTAATCTCTCAACTCTCTGACATATACATTTTCATGAAAGTTTTAATCTTTGCAGAGGTCAAATCTAGGCCTTGTCATACTTTTGGGCTATTAACATTATGAGTATATGCATAATGCAGTTGAGTTGGGGGCCGTGGATCAGTATGTGAAAGGTATTAGTCTCAGTAGTAAACTCTGGGGCAATTTCAGAACCCCCCTCCCTCTAGCTCATTGTCAACCATAATCAAATGCTTGAACCCACCCCCATAACGTTTCTGTCAGTGACAACCTCCTGTGAAGAAGCTATACTTGAACGGCTCCTTTCTTCAGAGAGGATTTTCCCCTTTTCTGTGACACATCATTTTCATAGCTGCCTTTACAAAACATCAGCTGCCTACACATTAGTGACACATGCATGGCATTTAGGAGTGAGAGAAATCAATTCAAATGTTATAGGGCTGTGTTTTTCCTATGCAGTCAGAATTAATATTTATTGACTGGGCTGCATAAACAAGCATTTACCAGATACAAAATGAATACTGAGGCCACTCCAACTTTGATGCACTCATAAATTAGTTTAGTTATTTATGTCAATACATTGAGATGTAGCATTTTTTTTAATTTTCATAAAAATTTGCATTTTATAAATATATTTCACTAAAAAACTATAAAATAAAATAGTTTTGCTGTTGGTCATTCAGGAAAGCAAATGTTCATATTATCCAGCATCTGCAGTCCATTATTGAAAGCCACTAGAAGTAAATACATAAATCTAATTTTAAAACATACATTTTAAATAATAAATCTTATTTTAAGCATTAAACCAATTTGCTGTCCACAGTGAATGATACCACTATGTAACACAATTTTTGTTCCTGGCTAGTAAGTGTTATTTCCTAATTGCTTATGCCTCAAAAGTATAGAAAATGGCTATTATTCCCCACAAACTTTGCTTTTGTGACCAGGACAGTGATATTTTGAAATTTACCTATTTCCAATGAGAAAACGGGCGAATTTGTGTCTTTTCGTTCACATAAAGTCAGAAAAAAACAACAGATGAATCCAAATTAACATGTATTTATACTAAAGTAATACAAAAATGACTACAAAAGATTTAGAAGTGAGTAGTTTTTCGAGATTTACGATTATACTGTAAATCACTTTCACGAATCAGCCCCCAAATGTAGTCTCCCATCATGTTCTCGTTATACTGTCCTTCACTGACAGCTCATCCAGGAGCCTCAAAGCCGTGCTGCTCCATAATGGTAACAAGTACCCGTCTCTTCCCCTGGCTCACTCGGTGCACCTCAAAGAGGATTACAACAGCATCAAGACCTTGCTGGACGCCTTGAAGTATGATGAGTACGGCTGGGACCCCCGGAAGGTGCTGATGCCACCACTGCACATCAAATTGGGCCTTATGAAACAATTTGTCAGAGCTCTAGATAAGGAGTCGGCAGCCTTCAAGTACCTTCAAGACTTCTTCCCTAAGCTGTCTGAGGCAAAGGTCAAAGCCGGTGTCTTCGTCGGACCACAGATAAAGAAGATCCTGGAGTGCAATGAATTCCCCAAGAAGCTCACTAGTAAGGAGAAAGCGGCTTGGAACAGCTTTGTCGCAGTGGTTCGGGGCTTCCTGAGCAATCACAAGGCCGAAAACTATGTGGAGCTGGTTGAGACTCTGGTGAAGAACTACGGCACAATGGGCTGTAGGATGTCCCTCAAAGTCCATATCCTTGATGCTCATCTTGATAAATTCAAGGAGAACATGGGAGCGTACTCGGAGGAGCAAGGTGAGCGCTTCCACCAGGATATACTGGACTTTGAACGCCGCTACAAAGGACAGTATAAAGAGAACATGATGGGAGACTACATTTGGGGGCTGATTTACAGTATAATTTACAGTATAATCGTAAATCTCGAAAAACTACTCACTTCTAAATATTTTGTAGTCATTTTTGTATTACTTTAGTATAAATACATGTTAATTTGGATTCATATGTTGTTTTTTTCTGACTTTATGTGAACGAAAAGACACAAATTCGCCCGTTTTCTCATTGGAAATAGGTAAATTTCAAAATATCACTCCTGGTCACAAAAGCAAAGTTTGTGGGGAATAATAGCCATTTTCTATACTTTTGAGGCATAAGCAATTAGGAAATAACACTTACTACCCAGGAACCAAAAAAAAAAAAAAAATTTGTTACACTGTGTACTTATGTGTTCATGTTTTAACGTATTGCGGTCCAAGTGTCAGATGATACAAGACTGACAGCTGCTCCATAGGCTACACTTCAGTGCAACATGTAGATTTTTTAGCTTTTCTCTGCTGTACAAAATGTGTATTCGTGGACTCATTTTAAATATGGTAAGCAGCTGTACATAACATTAAGAAGCGTTGTTAGAAATTGTGTTATTTGTAGAATTTGTAAGGTAATAACTTCCCTTATAACAGTTGACCATAGTAAAAGCATATCAAAGTGTAATAAAGCACAGTGAAAGCATGGTAAAGCATTGATAGAGGTTAAAAACATGGCAAACCATGGTAAGCAATGATAAATGCAAAGTATAACCATGGGAAAATGCATGGGAAAATTAAAATTACTGTGCAAATTTACTGTGGTAAATATTTATAAGGGTTAATACTGATCTCAATTTTATAGCTAAAGCACTGTATAATTATCTTAGAAAATTGAATAACAAAAACAGTTCTACTTACATTATCAATCCTGAATTTTAAATACTTAATTATATTTTGCACAGCTGTTAGGGACAGATGTTTTCATAAATGGCAAATATGCAGGATTTTCTGTAAACTATAATCTAGTAATATTTATGTATTAGCAATTTATAGTATTAGTAGTTTATCATGCTCTCCCATGCTGTGGATATTGATGATTTTTCATGTAATGTCATCAATTTCATAATATTTTTTTAATGTGCAGTTTTGAAAGAAACACATGTCGTAGCTAACAGGTATTTTTGTTTAAAAACATGACCACTGGTATTAAACTGAGTTAAGGTTCTTAGTTTGCTTGTCTTCCAAAAAGTTATTTCTGTTTTACCTCCTAAGGCATTTCATCTGAATAGTGTATCTGGGGTCAATACATCTAACTTACCTGTTTGCTAAAACTTTCAAAACTGTACATTTGAAACATAGTGAATAGATGTGCATGGAAACGTACTGAATTATGTTAGTTACAATGACTTTAACATGCTTTCACTTCTTTTACAATAGCTTAGTTTGCTTTTACTTTAGGGTCCTGGGGCAGGGCTGAGACTCTGCACATGTACAAATGAAGGGTCTGGATGGTGTTTTAATTGGTTCAGTTAAACCACTTAGAACATGCTAGGAACAAATACCAGGAATGGAAAGGCCAATTTTGGCCACCCATGGTGTCAGTATGTTGTAAATAAAGTTAGACATGTTTGAATTTAAGTTTGGTAAGGATGGGGTTAAAATCCCATCCCTGCAAAATCTATGTGTGGATCGTGGTCGGACTCAAATGGGATAACTGCTTGGAGCGAGTGGCTTTGTTCAGAATACATGCCGGAGCAGCAGGTTGTGTTCTGGATCGTTGAGCCCTGTGATTGCTTCAGCTCCAGTACTTTATTTTGGGTGATTTTTTATGTGCATTTTATGTTTTGTTTAATTTGTCTCCTGGGTGCGCTATTCCTGCAGCGAGCCAGCCTTGACTGTCCACCCTACCACAAGGCACATGGCTATAAGAATGAAACAGTGTGGGGCTCCCGAGTGGCGCATACAGTAAAGGCGCTCCGCGCGGAGTGCAGGATGTGCCCTATAGCCTGGAGATCACAGATTTGAATCCAGGCTATGTCACAGCCGACCGTGACCGGGAGTTCCTAGGGGGCGGCGCACAATTGGCTGAGCACTGCCCGGGTAGGGAGGGCTTAGGTCGGCAGGGGAATCCACGGCTCACCGCGCATCAGCGACCCCTGTGGCCGATAGGGCGCCTGTGGTTCTGCAGTGGAGCCGCCATATCTGTGTTGTCCTCCGGCACTATAGGTCTGGTGGCATTGCTGTGGATCTGCAGTGCGAAAAATGACAGCTTGGCAGGAGCACGTTTCGGAGGACGCGTGTTCCAGCTGCCGTTTCCTGAGTCGGCGGGGGGGTTGCGAGTGGTGAGCCGAGGATACAGATAACCGTCACCGAATTTAAGTTTAATTTGGTATTTCTCGCATTATTGCCAAGAAACCCAACAACAAACAAAGGTATCTATAGTGTCATAAATTTTAAATTATTTCAGACTTTTTAAAGCAGCAGTGTGGAGTAGTGGTTAGGACTCTGGACTCTTGACCGGAGGGTTGTGGGTTCAATCCCTGGTGGGGTCACTGCTGCTGTACCCTTGAGCAAGGTACTTTACCTAGATTGCTCCAGTAAAAACCCAACTGTATAAATGGTAATTGTATGTAAAAATAATGTAATTGTATGTAAAAATAATGTGATATCTTGTAACAATTGTAAGTCTCCCTGGATAAGGGCATCTGCTAAGAAATAAATAATAATAATAATAATAATATAAAACACGTATAGGTGGCAGTATTGTTTGAACTACCGACATGCAGCTCCGTCCTGAATTTCAGCAGCACAGCACTGGATTGGAATGCAAACAAAGACACATTCAAAACTAGTCCCAGTAAGCATGTTTCCCCCTCATGTTATCCCACTCTATTGAGATAACAAAAATATATCCCACGCTAGATATACCCACTCTTGTGGTCTAAAACCCTGTACACAGACACTTGTAGTCATATAACTATATTATATACTGTTTTATTGTTAATATACAAATGAAAAAATCCAGCTATATTTGTTTTCTATTCATGACCAACCATTATTAGTCCATTGTGATTTTCATTGAAAAGTTGAAAAGAGGGAAAAGGTTGATGAAAAGAATAGCGAAATAAATGGCTGAGGTAGGTGGCTGATTGTGATGTCACCGTTTTGAATGGACTTAGCAGTTGAGTGGAATTCCGAGAGGTGCCTCAGGTATAACGTTTTAAAGCAGGTGACGTCAATCGTACCGATATTGAGAATACAGCTCAACTTGAAATGCTGTGGTTGATATCATGAATTGGGTTTCTCCATGATGTAGAATACAGCAGCTGAAAGGTGCACTCTGATTGGCTGAAAGATCCTCCAATAATAACTCATTTTAGACATGTCCTGTGTACACACACCAGCAACTCTTACCTGATCACAAACCAGCTCCCATTTCTTCTCATTGTCATACTGGCTGAGGAGTTGCATTTTGTCTGGAGGCAAATTCATTGAATTCTGTAAAAAGAAAGCAGAAAGAAAATCATTAGCTCTCCCATTCAATCCATAGTTATAGGTCCATTGGTATTGCCAGGGCACCCATCTCACCTCTCCAAGCCGACCTGGCTTTTGAGCTTTATCAGGGTGGATATTATTGCTAGGAGATCAATTTCCTCTCTCCAACACCAGAACTATAAGATTTCTGATGTAAAGCTAATTTCCCAAGTTCAGGGGTTCCCAAAAGCTGCCCAGGGGCCATATCAGACCCGCCTTATGATCACATAAGTAGCCTACTGGAGCACGCACTGTTCAAATATCAAGTTTATTTAGAAGAAAAAAGTGCCAATTAACGTCAAGAACAGAGAAGGACAGTTAGAGTGAAAGTTGAGTGTTGCGCGGTTGGTACAGCTAGTTGAGGAAAGTGAGAGAATAATACGGTTGCAGAGCAGTTAATTCGAACAGCAGTTAAGCAAAATAAAACTTACTTTTCAAGAAATAGCTTTCAAACGGCATAAAGTTAACAATGAAAATCGGCAGTTTAATTCTGAGAGGACAGTTTGTTTATTTTCCCAGACCACAACAATGCAAAGCCAAACTGTTTAATATGCACGCAAACAGTTGCAGTCTGCACATTTGCGAACATACTGAGGTACTTCGAGACAAAACATGGTCATTTTAAAGGTATCTTTCATTTGAAATCTCCAATCCGTCAAGAAAAAATTCACTGTTGGATTTTGTCATACCAGCGTTCTACCCTTATGATCAGTCGAACTGCGTCTTATCAGGAAAATGCAACTGCAGCATCCCTCCGTAGCGTGGCTTCTTGCAAACTACAAAAACCCTTTACCGAAGCGGTATGGTTAAGGCCTGCGCAGTAGAAATGCTGCATGGTGTTCAGTAATTATGAGAAAACTAGAAAAGCAATTCTAGACCTTACCAAAAAATATCCTTAATTGTCTGACAATAGCTCAGTGTAAGTGCTTAGTGAAGAAGTGCTTCTGTGAGTCCTGTGACATAAACGATGTTGCCCAGTTGTCAACTTTTGTTTGCTTTTTTGATGGCAAATCTTTTTGAGAGGAGTTTTTATGTTTGCTGCCTTTGCATGGACAAATCACCGGTGAAATCGTTTTTTGTCGAAAATTGAAAACAATAACCCGGATTTGCGTAAAATAAACTCGATTGTGACTGACGGTGCTCTGTCTATGCTGGGTTCACAAAAGGGTTTAGCGGTGTTGTGTCAATTTATTGCTTAATTCACCAGACCGTACTCTGCGCAAACCTATCTGCAGAACTGGGAGACAAATGGATTGTGTAATGAAACTGGTAAATTATATTTGGAGGAGCTCTAGTCTTCAGCATCGACTCTTCAAAGCATTCTTGGAGGACCTGTCGGCTACATACGACGCCTTGCTGCTACACAATGATGTACGTTGGTTAAGCAAAGGTAAAGTGCTTAAGAGGGTATGTGTGCGTCAGAATGAGATTTGTGTTTTTTTTTTTTTTTTAACTAAACACAGTAGCCAACGGAGTCGTATCACAGACGACCACCTTCAACAGTGCCTGTGTGCTGTAAAACACAACTGGACGTTCCAACACTGGAACCATTTTGCATGGAAGAATGGTCAGAAATCACTAAAGAATCATACCTAAAGCTCACTGACAAATATCCTAATCATTATTATTGCTAAAGGTGCCTCAACTAGCTATTAATGTCATTTTCCTTGTCGTATGAATACTTTTGAATTAGCATTTTTTGAGTTTTGCAAAAAAATTGCTGAAATAAATAATTGTAGATTCTATTTCATTAACTTTTTTGCCTCATCCACAAAAGCAAAACTTTTGCTACAAAATATTTTTCCTATAATTCTTTGTTTTCGAGAACTTTCTAGAAATTATACATTTCCATTGGGCTATGTAAACTTTTGACTACAACTGCATATGTAATATTTTATAGCAACATTTTAATCATAACAATCCCTAGAGTAATCAAAATTGTGTTTGGGGAATGATGTATTCCTCAGCCACCTCAGTCCTGGCCCTTGGCTTTGTATGCATCATTTAAAGTGGCCTGCTATGGAAAATAATTGGGGACCACTGCTGTAGTTGAATGCAATCCAGTGAAACTCACCTCCTTCCTAATATCACTTCCCACTTGATGTAAGGGGAGGAACTACACAAACCATACTGGTTGACACAATATGAAAATTACACAATTATTATTTTTATTATTTATTTCTTAGCAGACACCCTTATCCAGGGCAACTTACAATTGTTTCAAGATATCACATTATTTTTACATACAGTTACCCATTTATACAGTTGGGTTTTTACTGGAGCAATCTAGGTAAAGTACCTTGCTCAAGGGTACAACAGCAGTGTCCCCCACGGGGGATTGAACCCACAACCCTCCGGTCAAGAGTCCAGAGCCCTAACCACTACTCCACACTGCTGCCGCATATGATATGATAACCGTGGCAGTAAATATCACAATAAAAATAACTGAATATGAAAAATATTGCACATTTCTGCTCTACTGTTGTGTTTTTGTTTGCCCCAGCTCCTTAACACTGCAGATCTGTATAGAGGTATCAAAACTCAGAACAGCAGACCAGTACACTTTTTATTTTTTTATTTTTTTCAGTATGAAACTGGAGCTATTGTATTAGTTATTTTAGGGTTATATTTGTAAAACTATTATTGTACATATTAATATCTTGATTAATTAATAAATTATATTATTGAGACATCTCAACATGTTTTTTTTTGTTTGTTGCTGCTATGATGCTCAATATTGTACATGATCAATTGAATAACTAATTAAGCTACAGGGTGCAACCAGTGTGCCAGGAGATATTAGTCTTCTGAATGGATACAACTCAACAAAACTCTGTGTGAAAAAAATATATATTTGACCAGTGTGTGGGTCTTATAAACGGGGTCTTAGTTGTAGAGAATAGAAAATAGTTTAGGGGATTTTTAATCCCTGCGAGAGTCTGGGAGAAGGTTGCCTGTTGGGCCAACTTTTCTTTTTATTAGTTACAGGGATGGCAATAAGGCATAACAGTTTGATCCATTCCCAGTATTACTATGAGTTTAATAAGACACACCTGACCTTGTTACCTACAGTATACACTGTGGCTAATCAGGCTCATAGTAAAACCTGGAATGGGGGAAACTGCTATGCAATAGGAGTCTTATTTCCATCCCTGGTTAGTGTTTCCCCACTGTGTTTATTTTTGGTGCACTGTCTGTGTATCTGTGTGTCGTTCCCACTGTTGGTGTACAGCACAGAGCCACAAGTATTCAACCTCACACTGGGGCTGCCATTGCTGGTACCCTACTGCCAGCTCCCGCAACTGCAACCGCTGCTGTGTAAAACTTGTACATATCTTGTAAATGCATCCTGGGTGTCTGTGTCAACTTCTGTCTCTCCTATATGTTGGTGGACACCCACGAACCCTATTACAATGTTGTTATGTAACTTATCGTTAGTTATTATTGAACCGGAAAGCTGAATTCAACCAGAAATAACTATGGTTTCATCAACATGAATCATGTATGGAATGCTTCATTCAATAAATATGAATCACAATTACAGTGTAAAGAAATCCAGATAGCCTCATCTCTACTCCTCCCCCACCCCAGCCTCTGGTGTCACTTCCTGCTGAACACAATCCATTGTGACATAATTTCCTTTTTTTTTTTTGCAGGTTGAGTAAAGGTGCATTTTAAAGGAATTAAGCACAGACTGCACACTGAAATAAATGGCTTTTGTTTTACAGGTACATCATACTAATTATATCTTTGTAACAAGAGGAACTGCAGTAGCGGTATAGTGCTCTCACTATAGTTGCAGATACAATACGTGTGCAAATAAATGGGTTTGAAAGCAGAACCCATTAACTTCATTACCTAAGTTCCTTCTATACAGTGTGACTCATGCCCTTCCCTGCTCTCCTTTTCATTGATTTGACTGGTTGTTAAGGAAGCATTCTAAAACACAATGACCACATTATATGTAACTTCTGTGTCAAAGATCCTTGCAACCTAATACACTCTGTTTTGTAATGAGATATATGGTTACCGCCCTGCTTCATTAACTTCTGTGGCCAGCAATATTTTAATTGAGTGTCTGTGAGGTAACTAGACAGCGCATAAATGGTTCCTAGGAAAAGTCTATAAGTAGGAGCTGCCCAACAGAGTATGTCTGTTTAAAAAGCCCCAGCACAACAAGCAACAACACACTGAGACAGAGTGGCCCTGTTGACTACATTGAACAGAGTATGTTTAGAAAACCCCTTACATATACAACAACTTGTAACAGACTGCAGTAGATGTTTGTAGATCATTTGCCAGAGAAGTACTGCATAACGTCTTAAAATCACATATAAAAAACTTATTATTATTATACGTATTATTTGTATTATTGAATACATCAACATTTTTTCGAGACCTCTCAAAGGGTTGTTCATATAGAACATGCAGCTATTGTTTTACACATAACACAGGCCTAAACAGTTGCTAAGTCTCCTGACATGTCTGGTTTAGCGAGGGACAGTATTTTCTAATAGAGATTGACCGGTAGGTCTGTCCGGCCTGGGCTTTTCATATCTAAATATCAAAACCTCACCTGACATGTTAATCTCAGCGGCAATTTCTTCAATTGCCTTGCTCCTTTCATTTTTATCATGATACTCTTTCTTTTTCGTATTATATAAACATGCATATTTCTCACAGAGATCAATCAATTTCTCAATGCACTCCCGTTGCCACATAACTACAGACACCATTTCTCCGTGCTTACTGGTTGATTCCGAGCGACTTGTCGCCCAGAATAGAGGGGAGCTCTATTCTCTGACAACCCATCGTTTCTCGCAGACGAGAGGCGATTTATCATCATAGACGAGGTGATTTTGTCTGACCGACATATCGCAGGCAACAAAATCGCTCCTTTCCTTCTTCCGCTCCTTTCCATCTGCCTTCAAAACTGCTCGTGCCACCCCTATTCTCAAGAAACCTCTTGACCCTTCCTCTGCCCAGAACTATTGCTTTGTCTCTTTCCTCCCGCTCCTCTCTAAAACTCTCGAGCAAGCTGTCCACTGCCAGCTGGCATCCTTCCTCACTGAACACTCTCTGCTTGCCCCTACAACCCGGGCACATTCCAAGGAAATCGCTCTCCTCTCTGCTCGGGCTGTCTCTCCTGCATTCTAATTCTCCTTGACATCTCACTACATCTTTTCTCACTACATATTCCACTCAACTCCCAAGCTCTTGTACTTTCCAGACTGGACTACTGTAACTCTCTCCTTGCTGGTCTCCCTACTTCACCTATCTGCTCCCTTCAGCTCATTCAAAATTATGCTGCTCGTTTAGTTTTCTCCCAACCTCGCTATGCTCATGCTACCCCTCTGCTTTGCCCCCTCCACTAGTTACGTATCTCTGCTCGCATTCAATTCAAACCCTTGTTCTTGCCTACTGCTCATTTCACTACACAGAACCCTCCTACTTCCAATCCCTCATGTCTCCCTACACCCCCTCTACTGGCCGACTGGTTATTCCATCCTCCCATGCCTGCTCCTTCTCTTCCCTAGCCCCTCAGTGGTGGAACAAGTTACCGGTGAACCTCAGGACTGCTCCATCTCTCACTGCCTTCCGCCACCTCCTCAAGACCCATCTGTTTAGACTGCACTTCTAGATCTCTTGATCTACTATGCACTGGACTTCCCTGATCTGTGCATCATGATACTGGGTGCACTAGCCTTGCACTGTTGCAGGGGTGGTCAACCCTGGTCCTGGAGAGCCACAATCCAGCATGTTCTATAGCTAACCCTTAATAATCAATTTCTGAAGTTGAAGTTGTTGATCAATTTAGCAAGTTAATGTGTTCAATTAAATCAGTCAGCTCTGGTTCATGAGAGCTGAAGGGTGGTCAGGTTTTTGTTCCAAATTATCTCAAAATTACTTAATTGAACAAATTACCTGCTTAACTCCTCAAAATGAAATTGTTCTTTAGAATCTTTAGAATTGTTCTTTAGAGTCTTTAGAATTTGATGATTAAGGGTTACCTATAAAACTTGCTGGATTGTGGCTCTCACACCCCTGCCCTATTGCACTACTAACTCAGTCAGTGTGTTTACATGAGCATAAGAATTCCGATATTTCCTGGAAAACTAAGTTTTCCGAAAACTAATTCCAATATCAAAAGTCATGTAAACACAGTTTTCGGAAAATGTATCGGAATATTCCGAAAGTAATGTTTTTCGGAAAAAGCACCTAGAAATTTTCGATTAAACTCAGAAAACTAACAAACTGTATAACATGTAAACACAATTTTCGGAAAACTTATTCCGATAGCTTACTGCACATGTGCACACTTTGACCTTCATTCCTGCACGTGGTTTTAGAAAACAGAGAAAATAATAATAATCTGTAGTCAGTCTGCATGCATCCATTTGTCTAGTTAGGGATAAAGTAATACATTTGTTAAAGTCTGTATGTATTTGTTAATAGCCCATACTGAAGCAGCAAATGTTTTCCAGCTTTAAAATGACGTGATAATTTAAAATGATGTCTGCAAAAGAAACTGGTAATATAGAACAGGATGAGCTGTTGAAAAGGCTGATTGCACATTGTGGGGAATCTGAATAGAGGTATAGGATAGTAATCTTTGAATTTAGGACTTGACACTTCAATAAAGCACTTGAGTTATTGGGTTGGTCTCCGATATCGCAGAAATGTCCGGTCTGTTCAAATCATGCGAAAATATCCTGCGTTTTCCGAAAACTTCAATCCATGTATGCAGTTGAATTCTAATTAGATTTTCTATCGTTAATCATGTAAACACAGAAAAGTGACGTTTTAAGAAAAACAGTTTTCTGATTCAGTTTTCCGAAAACATTAGTTTTCAGAAAATGCTTTGTCATGTAAACGTACTGAGTGTTGCTATAACTTGTTGTAATCCTATCTTGCTGCATCCTTGTTCATATTGTATTTTACTGGTATGCACTTATTTTCACTTATTGTAAACTATGTTGTATTATAATTAAGCTTGCATTGTAACCTAGAAAGAGTGCAAATAAGAGCAACCAGAATTATCCTGGGTTTAAAAGGCATGTCGTATGTAGACAGGCTAAAGGAATTGAATCTATTCAGTTTTGAAGAAAGAAGACTATGCGGCGATCTGATTCAAGCATTCAAAATTCTAAATGGTATTGACAATGTCGACCCAGCAGACTTTTTCGACCTGAAAAAAGAAACATGGACCAGCGGTCACAAATAGAGATTAGATAAAGGGGCATTCAGAACAGAAAATAGGAGGCACTTTTTTACAAGGAGGATTGTGAGGGTCTGGAACCAACTCCCCAGTAATGTTGTTGAAGCTGACACCCTGGGATCCTTCAAGAAGCTGCTTGATGAGATTCTGGGATCAATAAGCTACTAACAACCAAACGAGCAAGATGGACCGAATGGCCTCCTCTCGTTTGCAAACTTTCTTATGTTCTTCTTATGTTCTTAAATGTCTTCACCTAGACAATGGGTGAAGGCAGTTTTTTGAGAGAGAGAGAGGAGATTAGAAGCTAAACAACTGCTAAACCTTATTTGTTTATTTGTTTGGCCAACACGCCTATTTATTTTGTGTTTGTTCAAATCGTTTGTTTTGTTTATTTAATAAAAGCACTGAGCGCCGTAGCGTTCAGTTTCACCACCACCATCCATTGCCTTTGTTTACTGTTACTTCCTGGTCCGTGACATCATTACCCACATGTCACTGCAACAACAGCTCGGTCACAGAGCGATAAAAATGTCAGTTCAGCTGAATGCAAGGGCTCAGATGGAGGGTTCATGAGTGCATCAAGCACCATGTTAAGCCTCCAGCGAGAAACAATATCCTTTATAGGCAGCCGAAGCCACCGAGCTCCTTTTAAAAATTGCCCTGCCAGGAACTGAGCTCCTGGGGAGACCGAGTAAATTTTGACATGGCAAGCCGAAATGGCTGCCAGATAGACCTTTAGTGTAGAGGGGGATTCCCACTCATCAAACAGGCCTTGCAAAAATTGCAGTATTACTGCCATGGGACAAGTCGTGGGGTCAAACCCACGAGGCAGACACCATGTCTGAAAGACGCTCCACTTGTACACATACTGGGAATGTGTGGATGCTGCTCTGCTCTTCCAAAATGAGGCTCACCACCTCGGGGTGAAGCTTCTACTCTGAGGCTCTGGGAACTCTCCTTAGAGGTTTGTCACCCCGGGCCGATGGCTGAAAAACCCTGCTGTTGAACCAGGCCTGCAGAGGGTGAATGCGCAGGAGACCCAATGAAAGGGCCTGGGAAGCTGCTGCCATCAAGCCCAGAAGTTTCGGGAAAGTCACTACTGTTGAGCTGAAAGAGCTCCAAACAGACAGCTATTCTCTACACTGCCATCTGACAGGTGAACTGGCTCTTTGCATGATTCACTGTAAGACCCAACCTTTGAAGGTGGGCCTCTGTCTATGCTAGTTTCTGGGCATAAATGAGTCAGTCGTCCAGATAATTGACCACTCTGATGCCTTTTAGTCTCAATGGGGCCAAAGTAGCTTCCATGCACTTCGAGAAGGCACAAGGAACTAGAGAGAGGCCAAAGGGTAAGGAACTGAAAGGTGAACCGCAGGTACTTCCTGTGCACCGGTTTTATGCACAGAACGTTCACGCAGTAACTCTACGAAAGAGAGGCAGAGGAGGTTGAGGAAGACCGTGGAGACGGCTTTCTGCATGGGCTACTTTCCCAAGTGCGTTGTCCGATCCCATGGGATGAAGACGCAGTCACCGCCACTGCGGGACGTAACAAACAACAGGCTGTAGTGCACAATATACACATAATTAATTTTCCCAACAATATTGCAGCGTAAATAAAATATTGCATAAATTATGTAAAACACAATAATTAGAGAAAATGATACAGTCATACGCAACAGGTACTTATCTGATACCAGGCTCCCCTGTTAGGTCAGTCTTAAAAGGAAAAATATGCGCTGAGATCTGTGCGCGCAGTCCTTTTGCACCCTCGGGGGCGGGCATGACTGCATCACAGGCTCGGCCGAGCAGCTTTGGTATATAATATTCAGATTTTGGGTCTTTAGGAGGTAAACACCTATTAGGTATTATTATTATTTATTTCTTAGCAGTAATGGTTACATTTTGTACTTGAAAGGGAATCAACCCTGTAATTTATATGCAGTGATCACTTCCCACAGATAAGTACAGGTGTACATGGCCATCTGGTTGTAGCCAGGGGTGTTCCGTTAAAAAATCCATATTCACTGTCACTGTCAGTTCCAAGAGGAATGACAGGCAGGTTCCAAGGGGGGGGGGGGAGCTGTATCCCCACAGATTTTCATTTGGCATTGCTAATACACATTCCAATGCTGTTTGCAATATTGTATACAGGTCATGCAGTAAAGGACAACAGCCCTCTCACTGGCAGGCTTCCCCTCCCCCTCACATAGCCACTACCACACCCAGCTCACAATCAATAATGTCCACGGTATTACCCTAAAGAAACCTTTAACTGAAAAACTATTGCACATTGGCCCTAATACAGTAGCACACTGCTGGTGCCATGCTACTGCAATAGATTACCGGTGTGTACCCACTCATATAGCTACAGGTATTCCCATGCTACCATTTCCTCTTAATACAGAACTATTGCATTGCTATTGAAAATCAGTTGGCAGGTGCTTGTCAGGGTGACAGCCTGACATTTTTTTCAGGTATTTTCTCTCAGGAGGGAGTTAACAGCACAGAAGCATGCACCACTTCTTTTTTTTTACCAACAAAATGCAACAGATAATTTCTAAGAATGTAATGACACACAGTATATTTTTAAGCACTCAATTACAACAGCCTTTTTGCTAATACTGATTAAACATTTTGGCCAGGAAACTGGCAAAAAAGAAAATCTGGAAAATGTTGGGGTACATAGGTTATAACCTAAATATTTTTTAATGCAAAGTGAGAACTAATGGCAGACAAAAACAGAAATAATAACAGCTAGAATCTGTGTGGAGGATTGTGAATTGTATCTACGCTAATGAAAGGGATAAGGTGGGACACTTTTTTTAAAAGTTTATCTGGCCAGGATTATGCTATCCAGTTCCAATGTTTGTAACTAGTACCTCTATGGAATTTAATATTAATTTGCTAATTGAAAAGGTTCATCAACAGCCTTCTGAGACTGTGTATAGCAGAAGTATATTGGTTTGTTTGTGATATCACATTTAGACCACTTACAAAGAATCGCCTATACTGTAATTCTCTCATGAGGAATGAGTCCCATTCACTTGTGGTGGTAAATTAGTTATTATATACAGACCAACCATTGGTCTCTTCTTTATTCAAACACCATGGTACACCCCCCTTCTGGTGTGTGTGGTGCTCAATAAACCGTTCTCTGAACTGCTAGACCAGGGCCTCACAATTCTGGTCTTTATTGCATATATTCACATTCAAATGTAACCTTAGCTTGTCAAATGACTGAATCCAGTTGATGCCCTGTGGATCCTGAATCCCAACCTACAGTACTGCATAGTTTTTCTGAGACTTATGTGGATGAATCGAGATACTTAAGCTATCATTTCACATATCTGATACACAATTTCAGCTTTGAATTGACTTTCTGACAGCCATATGCAAAATTATTACTGATATATGATTGAAATACACCTTGAGTCTAACAGTATAAACAGGGAATCTATGAATAACAAGACATTGATGAACATAAACAACATCCCTGGGGGCATAGTGCAAGGAGAATGGTAACTCTGATAGAATGGTTTGTATAAATGTAGTAAACTGAATGCATAGATAAACAGAAAAACAGAGGCATTGACAAAGTTAGCCAGAACCAATACCTCATATTTTGATGTTGTTGATGCTGAATAACTTGGATCATTTAAGACCCAACTGACAATGTGTTGAGATCAATCAGCTCCTAGGAACCGGACAAGCATACTGGACAAGCATACTGGACAAGCATACTGTAGATACTGTGGGCTGAATGGCCTCCTCTTGTTCATATGCAGGAGTGGTTAAAGTGAGGAGGGCCCCTAGCTATATGGAACTAGGGGCGTTAAAACAATATTATAGGATAATTTAAGTTTGTGGAGGAACTACAACGAGGAGCATTCGATTATACACGAATAATCATCAACAGCATATTCCGTCTGATGCTGCAGAAAACTGTATGATCCATCACTTAGAAAAAGAAATAAAGTTTTCTAAGAGGAATGATCAAGTGGATTAGGCAGGTACAAAGCCAGATAAAGGTCGCTGATACATTTTGTTGTAATATTACTAAATGTTACTGTATGTGGTCTGAATCTTCTTTACATATTGCTGCAGTCCTATATAGCACGTATTTAAACTCACATACCGTACACACATGCTGTACATGTATATTTAGATATACAGGGTTGCAGATTGGTTTGGTATTTCAGCGCTGTTTCCGTTTAGGTCTACCATGACATTGTGAAAAGATACAAAGTGGCTTTCACATGCTGCTCTTCAGTTTCCTCTTTTGCATCTTGCTTCTAGTTTTGTTTAAAACAGCATATATGTTAATATAGAAACATCTGTGCAAATATTATTATATCTCAGACCTCAGTGGATGGGGTCTAGGGTTTTTTACAGCCTGCAGCATCCGTCTCAGATAAGATCTGGATTAAAGGCGGTGAACAAGGGCATGTAATAAAGATGACATCACTTTAAATTCAGAGTAATAGAAAAATTCAAGATGTACATTATACAAATATGGACTGGAGTTAAGGCATATAGTGGGAAACTATATAGGCATATAGTGATTATATTGCTGAAGCCAAAGTGATGGCATTTTAACGAATCACAAAATTCATTTTAAAACTACACAATATCTATTCCATGTTGACTTGTGTTCACAGCATTGGATTAGACTTCTTATTTAATTATTTTTTCTCTCTTTCTCTTTGCAGTCTCCTTGCTTGTAGTCACTGGCATTCGCTCTAATCTCTGAGGTACCAAGCTTCAGGTGAACTCACACTGTTCCAAATGTAGCTCAGAATATGCTGCAGAAAGGAATGTGATTGAAGGGGAAGGTAACGGAATACACTGTACATTCATGTCAACCCGGCAGGCTACAGCACTGAGCCTGAGCAACGACACAATCTAAAATCCATTTCTAAATGTGACGATGTGGTGCTACAAATGAATGGCTGGTGGTACTTTGTATTTATTTATTTTTTTCTTATACTGGTTCGGAGTTAATGTTTTAGATCCACAAGAAATATTGTTCCTTGAAATTACTTGGAGTTCCTTGAAAATACTGTCAGGGAAATCAGTGTCTGATGTTATGGATGTGTCTTTAAAGGAACATGGCTAATTGAATTACCATACACTGGTGTATATTGTTGTACAGGTGACACGTGATTGAACACATGACGTTACTATAATAGTAAATACCAGTCACTTAAAAATCCTGTAACACCCCAAACCCCCACTCCCGCACACACACTACTGCAAGTCCCCTGGGTATTTATTCAACTAACAGCATTAAAGCTCTAAATATCATCAATAGTAGCAGTCCAGCAAATCAAATATCAAATAAGAATATTGGTCTTGATTAAACTGGTGTCAGCACAGTCTCTTTTCTAGACGAGTCATCACTTTTGTGAAACATTAGTAATTTGACAATCACTGTTGGAAGCACCTGCCAAAAGAGCATCTACTATCAGCCCTCTGTCAAAGTCAGAATCGGATCTGGTATCTTTACTGCATGATTGAAGGACATTTTTAAAAACAAAAAAACAAAGAATATTTAAAAACGAGAGAAGACCATCAGTGCTCGTCTGGTTCCTAGTAGCTGATCAAAGTATAATCTGGTCTTTAAGAATCCCAATGATTCAGCATGAATAACATGACTAGGTAGCCCATTCCATACCCTCACCACTCTGTTTAATGAAGTGTCTCCTTCACACTGTCCTAAGTCTATCGCCACTTAATTTCCACTTAGTGTCCTCTGGTCCTGGTTTCTCTGCTGCACTTAAGGTATGAGTTAAATTTCCTTTTTTTATATTACATAATACACAGGAATGCCATTTTTAAGAACAAAGAACGAGAGGAGACCATTCAGCCCATCACTGCTTGTCCGACTCCTAGTAGATGGTTGATCTCAAAACTTTGTCAAGTCATGTCTTAACAGAGCCCAATGGTTTAGCATCACTGGCTAGGTAACCCTTTCTATACCCAAACCACTCTCTATGTAAATAAGTGTCTCCTAGACTACCCTTTATCCTAAATCTCTCTCTGATTAATTTGTAACTGTGCCTGCTGGTCCTGGTTGATGTGCTGCTCTTAAAGTATTGGCTTAACTTTGTCAATTCCTTTTAAGATTATAAAGATTACAATCAAGACCCCCTAGTTGTTCTTCGTTCTAGACTAAATACAACCTCTTAATTTATCTTCATAACTCATTCCTTTAATCCCTGGGATTAGGATATATACAGATTTCATAAGTGTGCAACATACATAAAAGAACATGTGGAGAGCCTTTCTGATTTTCGTAACCGTTTCTTTATAACATTGCTGATGTGGTGTTGGGTGGGGCAGTCCGAGGTTGTGATCTCGCTGAAGGAAGCTTGGTCCTGTGTTGTTTCAGCAGATGAAGCGAGGGGTTTGTGGTTACCTTGCTGCACAGTGTCCCCCCTCCCCTCCAGTTTCAGTTTCCTGTCACCAGTTCTGTCACCAGAGACTCACTTCCCGGGATGTGAAGGGCATGATTAATTGTGCAAGACTAAAAAGGGGCGGAGTTTCAAGATGCCACTCTGTTTTAGCTGATGAGGGATTTGAAGGCATTCACGTTATTGTAACAAACAACAGGGTGCGGCAGACAGAATAAAAAGGGTTCAATAAAGGTCGTTTGCATTTGGTTTACATAACTGATTGTGGTGTGTTGTTAACTTATAAATACATAACCAAGGGAGGCTGTGGTTGAAATAATGTAAGTGTAATTAACATGTAAAACAGAAAACATGGCTGCTGTTAGTGTTTATTGTAAGAACATAAGAACATTTACGAGCAAGACAAGGCCATTTATTGAGCTAGGTTTGTCTCTTTCCTTCTTTGATCCTAAAACTTGATTGACTGACTGATCTTAAAACTTTGTCAAGTCAGGTAAATGCTGATTCAGTATCAACAACATAGCCTGTCCTAAGACAGTCTCCACTTAATTTCCATTTGTGTCGCCTGGTCCTTGTTTCTGTGCTGTGCTTTAGCATTGTTTTGGGTAAACGTTGTGATCTCATTTTAAGATTTTAAAGACTTCAATCAAGACTCCCCTAATCCTAAACCTAACCCTTTTTTAAACAATTGTGTACTTACATATAGCATGCAAAATATTTACACATTAAATACATTGTAACTATACATAATAACAATGTAATTATGTGTAAGAACACATGCATTTACTATAGAACTATGATGTAAATGCACAGTAATTAGTGTTACCCCAAGGACTGGATGGAGACTACTCTCTTACCTTCTTATAGAAAAGATATTAACTCTAAGAGGCCTAAGCCACTGCTTTCTGGTTGCGTATACTATTCATAATCTAGGCTCCCGAGTGGCGCATCCGATAAATGCAGTCCGCGTGGATTGCAGAATGCGACCTATAGCCTGGAGATGGTCGGTTCGAGTCCAGGCTATTCCACTGCCGACCGTGAACGGGAGTTCCCAGGGGGTGGTGCACAATTGGCCGAGCTACGCCCGGCTGGGGAGGGCTTAGGTCTGCCAGGGTGTCCTCGTCTCTCCACACACCAGCGACCCCTGTAGACTGCCTGGGCGCCTGCGGGCCTGCCTGTAAGTTGCCCAGAGCTGCGTGGTCCTCCAGTACTGTAGCTCTGAAGTGGCTGCATGGTGTACCTGCAGAGTGAGAAAAAAAAGCGGACGGCTGACGGCACACGTTTCGGAGAACGTGTGTGTCTGTCTTCGTCTCTCCCGAGTCAGCGCGGGGGTGGCAGCGGTGAGCTGGGTTGAAATAAAATTAATTGGGATTTCCAAATTGGGGAGAAAATGAGAAAAAATAACTGGCGATTCCAAATTTTAAAAAAAATCTAAAGAGCGGCAAACCAAACCAAAATTCTTCAATAACTGAAAAAACAGTGTATACGCTAAAGCACAACCTGTGTTCCGGTGACCTCACTGGTAAATGCAGGCATGTGAGTGTTGATGCTGCGCTAAAATGTAATTAGATTTGTATTGAATAAAATGTTCACAGTCTCCCGTGTGGCAGTCGCTCAGAGATGAAAGCCTGTCTCACTGGAGCCTGCTGCAATGTGGAGTAGAGAGCTATCGAAAGACCTGTGCAGCAACTGGAAATATCTCCTCTAAAGACACTCAGTCTCACAGGTGGGTGCCAGTCAAATATAAGGAATCCAGAGTTCGCTTCTGTGATTCTCTTAAAAGAAGTGAGGTGCTAAATAAACACCTTCCCAGTTACTTAAACCCACTGCCATCCAAACTGCAGCCCAACACTCTAACCACTGAGCTACTCAAACCCACTACCTTCCACACTGCAGCCCAGCACTGTAACCACTTAGCAGCTGAAACCCACTGCCTTCTACACTGCAGCCCAGCACTGTAACCACTGATCTACTTAACCCCACACCCTTATAGCTACTGTGACCTAACACTCTAACCACTGCGTGTACCCAGGAAAGCAGAAGCACATGACGTGATTGTTTATAAGTAGAGATGAGAACCAGCTACATTTCCTGTGTGAGTCCACACCCTTTGCAATGAGTACAGGGGAGGGGCTGGGAAGGAGGAAGTGTTACGTGTGTGGTTCGTCACTGAATAATAATGAGGCAGACACAGAGCATTGGGTGTTCACACACTGCGCAGGCAAGCAGATTTAATTCAACACAGGCTGTAACTAGGGTAGCAGCAGTGATAGCCCTAGTGTCAGATTTAATAAAGAAAACAAAACAAAACAAAGCTAAAAAAAATTAAAATTAAAAAAAAAGATGGCCACACAAGGCGAGCGCTAGTCTCACTAAAAGAGACGTCCCGCTCCAGGAACCTACTACTCTACGAAAACCCTCTCTATACATTGTTTGGGATCAACCTCCCCTAAACTAACCTACTGCTGTTGCTCCTGAAGTCCCGGCATCCTCCTGGGGCCTCCAGTTTCTTTCTGACGGCCTCGGCTGGGCAATGCCTTCACGAGCACCTTCTTGCAGTTGAAGGGTTCCGTAGCAGTTAATCCTGTGGAGCGGACGATCTCCTCCTCAATGTCAACAAGCGCAAGCTTTCGCTCAGTGCCTGTCTGTGTAGCAATTCGCTGTGCAGTAGACTAGAGTTGAGGCGCAGACACGCCCTCCATCCAATCCGGACCTCCCGATCAGCTCACTGCTCAATTGGTTGCCCAGCAACGAGTCTCCTGTTCCGTGTCCCAGCCAGGGTTGCCAGGTTGTAAACGTGGTGGGAAATATTTTTCAAATAGGGGGCTTCAGCTAAAATTGGGGGATTTTATGTCCTCTGTAGCGAGCTCCTTAGTACTTTCCCAAAGTGTTCTCATGATCTTTTAAAAATATTAACCCTGCCTTCTGACAGCGACGGCCTACTGCAGTAGCCAATAGTACATGTCTTGTACCATAAGTCCCGCCTTACGCTTGACTCCTCCCCATCCACACAGCACACTCCTCCACTGCATTGAATATAGTAGATAGTTAGAGCTTCTGTTTTTCAGGTTTTATTAATTGTATTTTTCGGTGCTTATTTTTAGCTATTTTCGAGTTTTATGTAAATCGTTTTTTTTCCTGGGGCTTTCGTTTTTGATATACTGTATGAAATTAGTGTTTTCGGTTACTTTCCAAAATGCTTGAGTTTTGGGGGTTTTTTTGCTGTCAAAATATGTAGTAACTCGACTTGCATTAGTAAGACCTCACCTAGAATATTGAGCTCAGTTCTGGTCACCTTGTTACAAAAAGGATATTGCTCCTCTAGAAAGAGTGCAAAGAAGAGCGACCAGAATTATCCAGGGTTTAAAAGGCATGTTGTATGCAGACAGGCTAAAAGAACTGAATCTGTTCAGTCTTGAACAAAGAAGACTACGTGGTGATCTGGTTCAAGCATTCAAAATCCTAAAAGGTATTGACAATGTCGACCCAGGGGACTTTTTCGAACTGAAAAAAGAAACAAGGACCAGGGGTCACAAATGGAGATTAGATAAAGGGGCATTCAGAACAGAAAAAAGGAGGCACTTTTTTACACAGAGAATTGTGAGGGTCTGGAACCAACTCCCCAGTAATGTTGTTGAAGCCGACACCCTGGGATCCTTCAAGAAGCTGCTTGATGAGATTCTGGGATCAATGAGCCACTAACAACCAAACGAGCAAGATGGACCGAATGGCCTCCTCTCGTTTGTAAACTTTCTTATGTTCTTCTTATGTTCTTAAATGTCTTCACCTAGACAATGTGGGGAAGCTATAAAAAAAAAGGCTAACAAGATGCTCGGATATATTGTGAAAAGTGTTGAATTTAAATCAAGGGAAGTAATATTAAAACTTTACAATGCATTAGTGTGGCGGAGTGTCCCGCCCCTTTGTTTATTATTTATTTTATATTATGATTTATATGCTTATTACGGCAAAGCGCCACTTATTTGTTATTGTTTTTGTATTTTTAAAAACCTTGTGAGGATGCGTGACTGATTAGCTAGTGATTTATTTAGCTAGCTGACAGTCACGCATCCTTATTAAACTCGTGCAGACGATGACCATCTCCCGAGTTAATTCATTGATTAATTGTTGCTAATCGGGAGATGGTCACTGTATATAAACCTGCAGCTCTCTACCCTCGCGGAGAGTGTACAGAGGAGAGTATGAGAGAGCGAGCAAGGAGAGCTAAAAACAACTGCTAAAAACAACTGCTAAGCGTGCTGGTTTACACCAGCATGATACTTATTTGTTTATTTGTTTGGCCAATGCGCCTTTTTGTTCTGTAGTGTTTCGTTTTGTTTAAATCTTTTGTTTTATTATTCAATAAAATAGCTGAGTGCCGTAGCGCTCAGTTCCACCACCGCCATTCCATCCGTTGTTTGCCTTTGTTTACTACTCCAGCCTGGTCCATGACGTCATCACTACAACAGCTCGGTCACAATTAGTAAGACCTCATCTAGAATATTGTGTTCAGTTCTGCTCTAGAAAGAGTTGCTGCTCTAGAAAGAGTGCAAAGAAGAGCGACCAGAATTATCCCAGTCTTAAAAGGCATGTCGTATGCAGACAGGCTAAAAGAATTGAATCTATTCAGTCTTGAACAAAAAAGACTACGCGGTGACCTGATTCGAGCATTCAAAATCCTAAAAGGTATTGACAATGTCGACCCAGGGGACTTTTACGACCTGAAAAAAGAAACAAGAACCAGGGGTCACAAATGGAGATTAGATAAAGGGGTATTCAGAACAGAAAATAGGAGGCACTTTTTTACACAGAGAATTGTGAGGGTCTGGAACCAACTCCCCAGTAATGCTGTTGAAGCTGACACCTGGGGTCCTTCAAGAAGCTGCTTGATGAGATTCTGGGATCAATAAACTACTAACAACCAAACGAGCAAGATGGGCCGAATGGCCTTCTCTTGTTTGTACACTTTCTTATGTTCTTAATATCCTTTTTGTAGCAAGGTGACCAGAACTGCAATATTCTGTTTTCTACATGTTATCCACTCCCTAATCCATGTGCATGCATTTCCTTGAATCCCTACTGCGTTCAGTTTGAGAATTAATCTTTTATGCAGGACTTTGTCAAAAGCTTTCTGGAAATCTAAATAAACCATGTTGTATGCTTTGCAATTATCCATTGTTGATGTTGCATCCTCAAAAAACTCAAGCAGGTTAGTTAGACATGATCTCCCTTTCCTTTTAAAAAGAAAAAGGACATTCGAAAGTACATTAGTACATAAAAACAATATAAACAATAAAAACAGTCAAAGAAAAGAACTAAATGAAAACACAAAGTATTTATTTAAAAAATATATTTTTTTTTCTTCTAAATTATGACATGTGCTAAATTTTCGGAATCAGGTTTTGCAAACTGCCTGTGGCAGCTGCCACCCGATACGCATGCCAGCGTCAGTGACACACTGTCGCTGAAGGTGAAAAGCGCTCAGTGCCTACTGTATAACACCTGTAACATGTTAAACCAGCGCTCAGTGCCGCACCGCTGCAGACCAGCAGCAAATTGCAAGCTAGCAAGCCAATATAGAAAGTGTCACATGACAATTGTTCCTGTGGTGTTTTAGCTTGCTGAAATCATCTTCTTTAGAAACTTTATTTTTGATGGCGCACATTGTAAGTGATATTCTGGAAGAGTCTCCCTTTTCAAAGCGCTTAGAAACAACCAATCAGCAGTGACAAAGCACGTAGAAACAACCAATCAGCAGTGACAGCTTTTGTCGAAATTCTCTTTTTATATTTATTTTCTGTTAACATTAGTTTATGGATAATCTTGTTTGCTTTTAAACCAATTAAATTTTTACAAAAAAAGAAACAACTATTCTATAGTCCATTCATTTTAATTCTGTACATGGTCTTGTTGTACTAGTGCTAAAATATGCACTCCCTTTTTTCTTTATATATTTACCCGAAACCTCGCTTAATATAATTTTATAAAATGACATGTCAGCTCTGTACTTGCATCCATCGCACGTCTGCCGATGAAAATAAAAATACGGCTAAAAACAAAACAGTACTCGGTTCAACAGAGACAGTTAGTAACTTAAAAACAAATAAGCGAAATGTTCCGTGTCTGTCTGTGTAGTTTGAAATTTGAATGTGACGCTCAGCCAATAGGCAGGGACGGGACGTTGAAAAGAATTGTGGGAAATGTGGGATCGAGGCATAGAAGCAAAGGTATATTTCAAGGTCTTAAAATGACATTTCCCACAATTATTTTCAATGTCCCGTCCCTATCACTTACAAAGTGTGCCATCAAAAATAAAAATAAAGTTTCTAAAGAAGATGATTTCAGCAAGCTAAAACACCACACGAACAATTGTCATGTGACACTTTCTATCTTGGCTTGCTAGCTTGCAATTGGCTGCTGGTCCGTGGCGGTGCGGCACAGAGCGCTGGTTTAACATGTTACAGGTGTTATACACCAGCGCCAGTAGGCACTGAGCGCTTTTCACCTCCAGCGACAGTGTGTCGCTGACGCTGGCATGCGTACTGGCTGCACCTGCAGACTCGGGTTTCGGTAGTAGGCTGCTGTCAGTGGATTCTATTTTTCTTTTTGCAGCAGCTACCGACACCACCCAGGGAACATTAATAATGCTGATGATGTCATCAAAAAGACACAGATTTCCGTTTTTGAACAACTGAATACCCATTCATAAAGTGCTTTGCGACAGTTGCCCGTATTCTCAGATCACTTTATGAATAGCAATATGGACGACTTTCGTTAACTTTAAACAAAATTAGTTTTATTACGCCAGTCGGCAAGTACTTTTATGAATAGGGCCCATCATGTTTTAAAATATAGATGTTTACAATAATATGTGTTTCTTTCAAAACTGGGCATTTGACACATACACAACAAATGGAAGTGTACAATAGGCAAGCATTCTATAATTATTTTGTTAGACACAATCACTTTCATTCGAAAGAGGCTTTTAGGTTGTAGTTTTAGGTAGTAGTTCCGTTCATTCTTTTCTTTCAGATTTTTGTTCTACAGATAATAGACTTCATTAAAGGGCACCAATAACACCTTTACGGGTAACACTTGGAAGGCCTGAGGCTGGTTTGCTTTTTGAATAAGCTCTTTATGCAGTGCTAATAAAAGCTTTGTCAAATCTGCTGTGCAAATTCAGCTAAAGGGTACTTATCTTTAGCTAGGCTTGCACAGAAACAATACTTCTGCTTGTCTAAATGACTCCTCTGCATAAGGGTGAGAAATGCCCATGATTTAACTTGACTTGGCAGGTGATGCTCAGAGTTGAATAGCTTCATGCTCACACTCTCTGCTCCAGCATAATGTCTGTAGGTTGGTATACTGTACCTATGATTTACCATGCTTTCACTACACTTTCTAACATGTTGCTGTGCTTTTATTATGGAAACTCACATGGGAAACTACCTCATCTAACTGTACATCATGATCTGTGAAACCAGCTTTAGCAACACCAAAATAACTTTTCTACTAGAAAGGTCCATGTCTTCAACTTATTATAGTTACTGTCATGTTATCAGATTGTGTTTTTATCATGATTTAAATATTGTATTTTGTATCTTTATGGTTCAGTTTTCCTTGACCAAACACATAGCAGGCTTTTACTTCAGAGATCCTATGATACAGACCTGCACAAGAGCAGGTTGCATGTCTAATACTATCTAATCTAATAATAAAACTAGCGTGCTCATTATAAAATAGAAAGGTTGTTCTTTGTATATTAAGTTCCCTATTTCAATGAGTCACTTTAAATGACTATGAGCACAGGAGAAAACTGGAAGATCTGCCTGATTATTTATACAGCCATGTAGAACAGAGATGTGAATATAGAGCCCTGAATATGATCTACTAATTGCTTTAATTAGTCATCCAATATATATATATATATATATATATATATATGGAGAGAGAGAGAGAGGGGAAGGGAGAGGATGTCTAGTTTCATAGACCCTGATAAACACTAATCTTGGACTGCCTAATGTTATTTTAGGTAAGGTAATTCAAGATTAGTATCAGGGTCTGTAAAACCAGCCATAGGTAGTATAATGAAATCGAAATCATTTACCTCTACAACTCCAGTGAGGAAAAAGCCTTATTAACCCAGAACAAATAAAGCTCACTCATATGAGCTCTTGTCATGACACCAGTATAAAAATAGGATTGACATAAGGGTTAAGGAAGATATTGCAAAAGCACACATACTTACCACATTTTAAGTGACAGAACTTAAACTGTCTAGGAAGGTGTTTTGCGATAACCAGTGTTCACAGTAAAACCTAGAGAGCTCACATTGCTATGCAACACTTATTCCATATTCATAGCTGAATTGGGATTCCAATACACAAGGGGCATGTCATTATACCTCTATATGTAGGGCTTTTTTAAATAATACCTTTAATGGACAAATTATGATGGTACAACGCTCCTTCTTTATGTGCTATTTTCCCTATAATGCAATTTCACTAGCACTTTCATTCTCAGAACACAAATAGCACTAAGGGTCCTGACTATAGCATTATTAAGGGGAAGCATTGTATTGGCAATAACAGATATACAGTATAGAATGAATACTTTATACAGGCTTCACGAGCCACAAGTCCACATGCTTTGCTAGATGCTAGTAGAAATCAAATAGAAGTACTAAGTGGACTGGGGGCTTTCAAGACATACAAATCTCCTGGTCCAGACAGAATCTATCTGAGAAACAAGGGCTGTCCTCATGAAGAGATTCAGGACAAAACAATACAGATGGGAGATGTAACACTTGACTAGCAGCTTGCAAATGTGGTACCAATATTTATGTAACCTTTATTTAAGAGATTAAAATCTCTTTTTCAAAGGAGACCTGGTGAAGAAGGTGGCATATAATTAAATAAATAAATAAATAAATAAATAAATAAATAAAAACACAAATTCAAATTAGCAAAACCAATGGCAAACAATTTCATCAACTTTTTTTTTTTATTTTTGAACTCATTTAAGGGAATCAAGAAAGTACATTTCAGTTCTTCCTTTAAATTGGGTTTCCCACGTTATATGGGATTTTAAATGACTGTTTTAAAAATACAAACTTGTAGAAAAACTTAGCAGAAAGGGCAACACAGACGTCACATCAACTACACCTTCCCCAATACTGTCAGTCTAATTACATACAGCACTATAATTAAACTAACTTCATGCTTTTAGAATACTTTCACAAGTCCCAGTGCATACTTTTTTCTTAATTCTTAAGGGTAAGCACATATTATTAAACATGAAGGCAGCAAACGCTGTCACAAACACAAACACGCAATACAGTACTTCACAAGTTAATTATTATTATTATTATTATTATTATTATTATTATTATTATTATAATACATGAATGGCTTATCAGGGATCAATTGAATAATTCTTATTGGAGAATAAAAAAATTGGGAGGGAAACACCGAAAACCAGAAACCCTATACACCTGTCTATTAAATGCATTGGTGATGAACTGGTAAACATAAACTGTCTCAGCCTGTCCCGGTGAACACATCTAGTCCCCCTAATAACAACTTATATGGGTAAGTAGGAAGATTGGAATGTGACAGTAGCTTAGCTAGTCAGGTTTAAATAAAAACCAAAAACATTTTTACCCATGAATTCAGCGCATGTCCGGGTCCCATTTAAATAGTATTACATATCTATTTACAGATTAGTAATATTGCCAGTCATTGTGATATAGGCAAAGTTCTGATTTGTATATCTTTATGGGTTGACTCTGGACTTCAGAGGTTGGAATAGAACACATTTTATTAACATTAGTATTTACTGTAAAAATACCATAAATTCCGATAAGTTTAAATTGATGCCTGTCAAGTGGCTTACTTCTTGAAGCTTTGCGCTTCCATTTTGGATGACGTAAGTCAGTCATAAAACCATTTTCTCTATAGAACAGCATAATAGATAGAATGAATGCAATGTACTATCGATCACGCATTACCATGCAAAAGAGCATTTTTGGATAGGATTCTTCAGTGCAATGTCAGTTACCCTGGTGCTAAACGTCACGGGAGTGGTGCTTCGCACATAATGCAGATTCCATGCTTTCTAATTTTTGGGGGTTTTGGCACCCCCCTGAATTTGCCATCCAAGGCAGCTGCCTAATTTGCCTAGGCCTTCCTCCGGGCCTGTCCAAAATGCACAGATTATAATAACACAGGAATTACTACTGGGATACAGAAGTTGGCAGAAACAATTTAAATTAAATGTTAGTAAATGTGTTGCATGACTGTCACTTTAGGGGAGACTAAATTGAGGTTGACAAGGTGAACCTTAGTCACTTTTTCAGGCACAGCACAGAGACCAGAAAGACTTAGGACCCAGAGTAGGAGACACTGAATGAGTTACCAAGCCTTGCTGTGCTGCTGGATTGTGATCCTTTAAGAACTGGCTAGACAAGTTCAACAAAAGCTGCTCTGGCTCCCAGCAGTGGAACACCACTCACTCACACCAGTCAAGAGTGGTTATACTTTAAAGCCACATTTTCAGTCTGCTGTCTAGCAACTGTTGTCATGTTGTAAAATTATTTTGTTGCAATAGTTCTCAACCAGCACTTCTCTCATTTAGTTAGTAATACATTTTAAAAATGCATGGTAGCTGTCCCAATGTACAGAAAATGTAAAGAAAGGAAAAACAATGATTTTGATGCATTTATTTCACAAATATGTAAGCTTAGCAGCGTGAGAAGAAACATTATTGGTCACATAAATGTATCAAAATGTAAAAAAAATGATGTTAAAAACAGATTAGGCTAAACTCTCAAAGCTATTTACTCCAAAAGCAAATTATCTTTAGTAGGACAAAAAAAAATGTCTTCCCATTCCAATGGAACAGTGTAGCTGTTCCTCCTTCACTGAATGTGTATCCAACGTTTCCATAAAACTACCGACGGGAAAGCACAACTCCGGTGGTACACGTGTGTCACAGAAATATAATGAATCTTGGTTGTAAATCTCTCTCCTGACCTGTGAGGGTGCTAAGCAGCGAGGACTGAGTTCTTTGGACGGGCTAGCCTGACAGTTCTTTCCCCAGGTCGGGAAGTCAGTCAGTCTGGAAGAAGGCGAGACTCAGTTGCAAGAACGTATTAACCCGGAAGGAAAACAATGTAGCAGCCGTAGATTGTAAAGGCAGCTGCATTCGTTTACCAAGGGGTAATGCGTGATAGCATATAAGGGGGAATCGTAATCGGTTTCTTTGCTTGGTTTGTGGTTTTTAAACCTAGAAGGACGGCGAGAGACTCCAAAAGGACTGTAACAGTATCGTGAGTGTTTTTGTTTGTTTGTTCTGTCTGTTAGTAATTGTCTTGTTTGTGAATCACCAGACAGCTAACACGATTCTGGAGCTGTCGCCTTGGGCCAGCACAAAGCCGGAACAGCACTTCACCACTGTCACGAAATAAACTGTATCACTCACCACGAGCACTACTGCACGCACCCAGGACTGGTGACCGTGTTAGTATATTGTGGGACAGATATTTGTGTTTATTATTTGGGACTGCAACCCTGTTGTTATATACTCCGTGCACTACACATTGTTGTGTATTGCAGGTCACCAGACCTGGATACAAATAAAAACGGTTTAAAACCGGATTATAATGTTTCATTACTGCACTGCATTACCCCTGGACCTGTACTCACCACTTACCACTTTGCCACAGCGTGTCATGCCTGATTGAGCCTACACACGTATGCAATGTGTGGTGACAAGCAACAGATGCGGTACAGTGGCCTAAATCACTGAAAAACTACACGAGACACACCCTTTTCCACTCAACCAAGTAGCCTTTCTGTTGCCATTATATTCAAGGTATAAGTATATAAGTATAAGGAGGCTGTGTGGTCCAGTGATTAAAGAAAAGGGCTTGGTAACCAGGAGGTCCCCAGTTCAAATCCCATCTCAGCCACTGGCTCATTGTGTGACCCTCAGAAAGTCACTTAACCTCCTTGTGCTCTGTCTTTCGAGTGAGACGTAATTGTAAGTGACTCTGTAGCTGATGCATAGTTCACACACCCTACTCTCTGTAAGTCGCCTTGGATAAAGGTGTCTGCTAAAGAAACAAATAATAATAATAATAAGTATAGAAAATGTGATTACAATGTTAAAGATGTTCCTGAGCTATTCCTATTTAAATAGAGATTAATTGAATTAACCACACACAACGGTACACCCCATTTTTCAGGGGTACCACTCTCCTGTCTTTACATTCATGCTGTCTAACTAGACACATTCAGAAAGGGACACCACATGGTCACAAGCTATTCCTGTCCACTCCCGAGCAGATCAATAATCATTACTATTGTGGACGCCTGTATTGTACAGTAAATATTATGGTAAATACTATAAGCTATTATACTGTGAATTATATATTATGTGTAATATATTATACTTTATATAACTGATATATTTTTGAACAATATATAATTAAATTTCATGTTTTTAACAGGCAGAGTTCAAGTGTCATTTACAGGATGTTGTCACACCTAGTTGAAATATGTGTTTTTAAATGGTGTACAGTAAATACTGTGTTTATGCACTTAACATGTATAACAGTGCAATTCCCATTCAGTTATAGAACTGCTTGTGTTCAGAGTACAGCTGTTATGTCCCAAGTAATATTTAAGGCCTGTAACAAAACGGCAACATTTAAAAAGTGTATTAAATATGAAACATCATGGTTTTGCAATTTGATTACAAAAGTTGTTGTAAAGTTTTTGGAACTTAGTATGAATATCTCACACATTTCCATACCAGTGCTAAGAACATATTTCAATAAAACCTCTGCTGAATAATGCATTCTGACATCAGAATACATTATGAAATAGTAATTGATGTGAAGGATACCCCTAAAATGGTTAAATTCCTGACTTCAGAATATCTGTGGTTATAAATATACAAACCACACACACACCCAACACACACCTGCTAGGGCCTCAGATAACAGAAAACAACTGTTACTGATTTTTTTACAGATAGAAATCCACTGCTACATACAGAATAAAAAGTAAACTATATATAGGCAGGCTTGGTGGTCCAGTGGTTAAGGAAAGAGGCTTCATACCAGAAGGTCCCTGGTTCTAATCCCCACTCAGCCACTGACTAACTGTGCATGACCCTAAACAAATCACTTAACCTCCTTGTGGATAAAAGTGTCTACTAAATGAATAATAATAATATACTGTGTGTGTGTGTGTATATATATATATATATATATATACACTTTTCTCTTACTAAGCAAGTAAGAACATACAACAAATTACAAATGAGAAATCAAAACTTTCTTCAGCATCAACAACAACCCATTCCATACCCTCACTACTCTCTCACCTGCCCTCTGTCCTAAGTCTATATCCACTTAATTTCCAACTGTGTCCTCTGGTCCTGCGTTCTGTGCTATGCTTAAAGTATTGCAAGGGTTAACTTTTAAGACTTCACTCAAGACCCCCTAATTCATATTTGTTCTAGGCTAAATTCAGTTCCTTCAAACTATCTTCAGAGCTTATAGTATATGTTCAGGTCTTGCCCCCCCTCCACAATCCCCTCCCTGTGGGGCCTGGACTCACCAAGACAATGTTGAACCTCTCCTCCAGCTCACCCACAGCAGGCATGGGCAGTTTAGGGGGTGCTGGCTGCTTCTGTGGCGGAGTAGCCACTATTGCAGGTGGTGGGGTTTTTACCTCCTTACCCTGGGAGGAAACTTCCATACTCCCGGCTGCGTTGCCCATTCTGAGTTTCTGTAGAGCACTGAAATCCAGAGTTTAAACTCGCTCTTGAAGTTGAGATGTCCGTAAAAAAAAGAAAAAACAGAGAAAGCTCTCGTAAAAAACAAAAATTAAGATCAGCCAAACAATTTATATAAAAAACAAACCACTTAGGTTGAACAAAAAAATGTTGTGGTGTACTTCAAAACAATTTCTAAGAAGCTGTATGTCATAACTGCTGTAGCTCTACACATTTTATGCTTTATCTTCCATCTGTAGGTATATCTCCTAATCCTGGAAGATGCATCTTTTTAACAGCTTTGGGTCCAAGCCCTGTCCACCCAATACTGTCTCTCAATACCACCATTTGTCAATGGTAGATTACGAAGATTGCCACAGATCCGATATGTTGCAAGAGAGGAAGTCCTCTTGCTACATACTCTAGGGGCGTTGAAATAGCAGTTTGAAATGTACATTCAAACTAAGCTGCAAAAAAAAAAGCGCTTACTTCCTGTACGTTACCACAAGCTCAAAAGCAAACAACATAGGTTTCAGCCACTTCATCTGCTGTCTCTGCAGACTTTTGCAAGGGGACTGTATGCTTCATAGAGGTTGGCTACTGCACCAGGAAGAATGAATAGAGCAGCAGCAGGGAAGGCAGTCTGACCTGCAGCTCCAGGATCCATGGTCAAAGGGAAGAGACTGGTAGAGAGAGAGTCTCAGAGACAGATAGGGATGTACAGTAAAGGCACAATCATCTAATGGAAATAGGAACTCGACAGCAGCACAGGCAACATGAGCAGGGACAGTGGAACTAGATGAGCAGGTGGCTTCTGGGTCTTAGTGCCTGCACGGAGCCTGTGTGAAATTGCAGGATGCATTCCCTTTGGATTTGACAGAGCTGCGTGCTGCTGGTTGAATCTGGGGCGGATCTGGGTGTACAGTAAGATACAAGCTTCCTTGTATCAGCTCTCCAGCACTGTCAACATAATTGAGAGCGCTGATATTGAGCACTTGGTACTTTAAGTAGTATTTTTTCCAAGTTAATTTATTTCATAGTTCTTGCCTCTAATGTGATCATTGAGTTAAATATATTTTTCATATGTGAATGAATGAGCATTTATATTGATCTTAAAATCATTATTTAAGAATTGCATGCAGTGGAAACTGAAGCTGAAGGTTTTTCACTACAGCACCAATTGAAGCAAGGATTTATCTGTATATTCACCAGGTATTTTCTCTCGGTTTTATAACAGTGCATTGCAATTGATAGAATCGGTATGAGTTCACTCGAGGTGCAGTTCATTTTGCCCAATCTGTAAAAGGTTGAAATAAAGTGAAAAAAGAGAAACTGACAAATTGTAATTGTGCCTGGCCTTTGATGAGAACACTGATGATGCAATTGACCCAATAAGTTATGTAATAATGAGCACTGTGTAGCTAAGTTGTGCAGCCGGAATCTTCACAAGTGAGTTTAGTGATCTCATTTCAGCTTATAGTGGACATGACAAAGCCTTCATGATTCTTATCTCTCAAGCACTGTCCCTCTTCACCCTAAGAATTTCTAAAACACTGCATTCTCAGCTCTTCAGCACTGTCTTAACTTCTTCAAGGATGGGAGTGCTACAGAAATGGTGATTATTCAATTAATCTGTTTCAGGCCTCAATAATTCTTCCTTTTAAGATACCCAAGGTAAACTTGGTACACTCTTAACCTTTTTGGTGCCAATTGTTTTTGGGCATAATGTAAAGAAAATGTATTTTCTGAACATTTGTGGACATATAACTGTATACATTTACTCCCTTGGAAACAGGCCATGATGGTACATTCCATTAAAAAACATAGACACATAAATAAACTAAAAAACACACATCTAATTGCATTCCCTAGTTCATCTCAATCCACACAAGTATCCTGAGATTCATCAAGATCCATCTTCATGTGTGCCCAATTATTTTACCCCTGATTTTCTCCCCAATTTGGAATGTCCAATAATTTTTCCCCTCACAGCTCAGGAGACCCGAACGTCTAGTGAGCATCCTCCGATTCCACAACTGAGCCCGCATCCTCTTTTACATCCAGGAACTCGAGAGCATATGTCAGCAAGCTACAGATCTCTGGAGGACAAAGGCCTGCTCTGCAGGTGTCCGCTTTGAGCTCACTTGGCGTCTGGCCAGAAGGGTTGGCTGTAGCGTGATGAGGAGAAACAGTAACTGCTGGTTTTGCTTTCCTAACCCATGGGAGCGCCAGAGCCAAAGCGATGCTCCCTTCTGAATCCCCAGCAAAGACAATCCACTTGGCACAGCCATGGCGCAACCCTGCGTTGTATGACTCGCCCTGCACACCATGCAGCTGTGCTTTTACCAGGTGAGCCACTCAGGGACCCTCCGTGGTGTGTTATTTTTGAACATATTGTCGGCTCTTTATTATTATTATTATTATTATTATTATTATTATTATTATTATTATTGCATTTATATATTGTTTTTTATACAAAAGTATCGCAAAGCACTGTACAGTACATAGCAGAAAAAAGAACAAACCACAATATATTTGTATAGCATGTCACGCATACCACAATCATAATATTTAAATAACAGATTTAAATAACAGTATACACATCATAATAATACAAAAACAGCTAATTTCAAAGATATATTAAAACCCACTAAGATAAGAAAGCCATTTTATAAAGGTGCGTTTTTAGTTTTGACAAGCTCTGCAAGGAAAAGCCCTTCCTCCCATGTTGCTTTTGTTGACCCTAGGAAAAACCAGCAGGCTGGCATCCTGTGATCTCAGAGTGAGGTTTGGAAGATATGGGGTCAGTGACTCCTGCAAATAACTAGGTGCTAATCCATTCAGGGCCTTGTAAGTTAACAGCAAAATCTTAAAATCAATTATATACTGCACAGGGAGGCCAAAACAGGGGTAATATGTTCACTTTTTCTGGTTTTAGTCAGAATTCTAGCAGCGCTATTCTGAACAAGCTGCAAGTGGGATACCACATGTTTTTGGGACACCAAAAAAAAGTGCATTACAATAATAAATTCTAGATGGAAAAAAGACATGCATTAGTTTTTCGGCATCAGATATGGAAATAATTGGTCTAAGTTTGGCTATATTTCTCAAATGGTAAAAAGATACTATAGTAACTTCCCTAATATGAGTATCAAATGATCGATCAGGATCAAAGATGACCCCCAAACCCTTAATTTCTAATTTAAGTTTTGATGAGAGACTGCAAGGGTCGAGCTCATGTAATCCCGCATTTCCTTTTAGTTGGTTCTGTGAGCCCACTAGCATAACCTCTGTTTTATCTGAATTCAACATTAGAAAATTCTGTGACATCCAATGCTTGATGACTGTAAGGCAAGCAGCTAATAATGCCCAGGCAGAAGAAGTTCCTGGCTTTAGGGACAAATATAGCTGGGTATCATCAGCATTGCAATGGAAGTTCACTCCATGTCTACGGATAATGTCACCTAACAATAGCATATATAATGAAAACAACAAGGGACCTAGAATGGAGCACTGTGGAACACCACAGACAACTTCTGATAATGCAGATTTTACCTCCCCAATAGAGACGAATGAAACCTATTAGAAAGATAAGATTTGAAGGCCAGACAGTCCAACTGTGCTTTGATATCTGTAATCATGCAGAAGAAAATAAATGTCTTTGCAGTGTAGACCAACAATACTAGTTTTCTGTTCCCACAATATGCCATTCATTTCAATCAGAGCTCCAGCATTGTTGCAGGAGGGAGCATGAGATGGATACTGCGATATTTGGAAGAAAAAAATATCTTTCTCTTGGCGAACGTTGAGTAAAGTTTAAAAAAAGTTATTCCCTAGTTCATTTACCTATGATGTGTGAATATATATATATATATATATATATATATATATATATATATATATATATGTGTGTGTGTGTGTGTGTGTGTATATATATATATATATATATATATATATATATATATATATATATATATAGCTCAAAGAGCCAGCTGCCCAACGTTTCGATATGTTGTACATATCTTTCTCAAGGGAGCCTGTGCTTGAATCAAAACATTGGAGGTATTTATAGGTTTTTGACGGCATGACAACTATTTGTTATTGTTTACATTCAAGATTTATTCTTACATGATGTAATGGTGTTCTATATATTGTGACATCATTTTTATTTCTATCTTTGAATCTGTATTAATTCTAATTAACACTACTTTATATAAACTTATATTTTTATTATATCATGCAATGCTGGCTCTAAGGACACTATGTAACACAATTTTTGTTCCTGTGTAGTAAGTGTTATTTCCTAATTGCTTATGCCTCAAAAGTATAGAAAATGGCTATTATTCCCCACAAACTTTGCTTTTGTGACCAGGACAGTGATATTTACATATTATTTACATATTTCCAATGAGAAAACGGGCGAATTTGTGTCTTTTCGTTCACATAAAGTCAGAAATAAACAACATATGAATCCAAATTAACATGTATTTATACTAAAGTAATACAAAAATGACTACAAAAGATTTAGAAGTGAGTAGTTTTTCGAGATTTACGATTATACTGTAAATCACTTTCACGAATCAGCCCCCAAATGTAGTCTCCCATCATGTTCTCGTTATACTGTCCTTGATAGCGGCGTTCAAAGTCCAGTATATCCTGGTGGAAGCGCTCGCCTTGCTCCTCCGAGTACGCTCCCATGTTCTCCTTGAATTTATCAAGATGAGCATCAAGGATATGGACTTTGAGGGACATCCTACAGCCCATTGTGCCGTAGTTCTTCACCAGAGTCTCAACCAGCTCCACATAGTTTTTGGCCTTGTGATTGCCCAGGAAGCCCCGAACCACTGCGACAAAGCTGTTCCAAGCCGCTTTCTCCTTACTAGTGAGCTTCTTGGGGAATTCATTGCACTCCAGGATCTTCTTTATCTGTGGTCCGACGAAGACACCGGCTTTGACCTTTGCCTCAGACAGCTTAGGGAAGAAGTCTTGAAGGTACTTGAAGGCTGCCGACTCCTTATCTAGAGCTCTGACAAATTGTTTCATAAGGCCCAATTTGATGTGCAGTGGTGGCATCAGCATCAGGTGGCATCAGGTGGCATCAGCACCTTCCAGGGGTCCACCAGTGGCTCCCACTTGAAGTTGTTCCTCCCCACAGAGAACTCGGTCCGCTGTGGCCAGTCCCGCCTGTGGTAGTGTGCCTTGGTGTCCCTGCTGTCCCAAAGGCAAAGATAGCAGGGAAACTTGGTAAAACCGCCTTGGAGACACATCAGGAATGCCACCATTTTGAAGTCTCCTATGACCTTTGATGCCATCTCAGAAAAATGCAGATATGTATCCACTTAGGCAGCTGGAACTAAACTGAACTGGTTGGCTTAAGGCCCCTGTATTTATACTACTATTTATATTACTGGAAAGTTCTAGAAAGTTCTAGAAGTTACTCCAAGTTTACTCAGCACTGAATCTATCTGGAATGTTCTGGAAAATAGGTAAATTTCAAAATATCACTGTCCTGGTCACAAAAGCAAAGTTTGTGGGGAATAATAGCCATTTTCTATACTTCTGAGGCATAAGCAATTAGGAAATAACACTTACTACCCAGGAACCACGACCCCAGATTGAACAGAAGGATGGTGCGAATGGTAGAAAAAGAACCAAGGATAACTGCCAAAGAGATACAAGCTGAAGTCCAAGGTGAAGGTACGTCAGTTTCTGATCGCACCATCCGTCGCTTTTTCAGCGAAAGTGGGCTCCATTCTGGAGCGAAACGTACTGCCCAGTGTCAGAAAGCTCTGTCTCAGTCGCAGGTCATGGGTCCTCCAACAGGATAATGACCCAAAACACACAGCTAAAAGCACCCAAGAATGGATAAGAACAAAACATTGGACTATTCTGAAGTGGCCTTCTATGAGTCCTGATCTGAATCCTATAGAACATCTATGGAAAGAGCTGAAACTTGCAGTCTGGAGAAGGCACCCATCAAACCTGAGACAGCTAGAGCAGTTTGCTCAGGAAGAGTGAGCCAAACTACCTGTTAGCAGGTGCAGAAGTCTCATTGAGAGCTACAGAAAACATTTGATTGCAGTGATTGCCTCTAAAGGTTGTGCAACAGAATATTAGGTTAGGGGTCCCATCATTTTTGTCCATGCCATTTTCATTTGTTTTATTATTTACAATATTATGTAGAATAAAAAATCAAAAGCAAAGTCTGATTTCTATTAAATATGGAATAAACAATGGTGGATGCCAATTACTTTTGTCAGTTTCAAGTTATTTCAGAGAAAATTGTGCATTCTTCGTTTTTTGTGGAGGGGTTTTTTGAGCACGTCTGTATATACATATTATATATATATATATATATATATATATATTGTAAAAGATCTCACCCACTCGGGTTCGTTGCCCCTTTAAGAATTGACCCAGCACACAGAAATGGATTTTCACAGCGCGGTTGCGCTAATTTTAATAAACACAAAATCAAAACACACAAAACCAAATAAACACCTAGCTCTTATCGAGCACTAACTACACACGCAGGAACCTAACTAACGCAGGACGGCTAAGCCGTTTCCCTGCCCCAAACTTAATTAAACCACGCAGGTTTACACCGTACCTTCTCATCCGACTGCTTGGAAGCAGAGCACCTTCTCTGCCTCCCTCTCCTCAGCAGCCCCGAGCAGACTAACTGCTTTACTTTTATACTGCCCAATAACGCTCAGGTGCGGATAATCATTACTAATAAAACAATTAAACAATCAAACCAATGTGCATTCTCACATGTTTCTTTTATGCAGGGAGGATTAACCCCCTCCCTGCTGTCTCACTCCACCTACTTCCTCACACATCCCCCCCCTTGTCTTTTCAAGACACAGGCCACGAGACGGCCACCTCCTCCCCTAAAACACAACCACCCAGCCTCAAGTCCAGCAATGTCCATTGCCGCCCTCTTCCACGGGCGGGCTTGAGGATGGGTCGGTCCTTTCGGCGCTGCCAGGAAGGGACCGCAAACCGGCGACACGGGACCCCACCGGGCTAACAGGGCCGACCGAAGCGTAGGCCGGGGCACTGGAGGATGCCGCAGTGGACACAGGTCTTCCCCTGGGGACTGGCGCAGTGATGCCCGACCACCCAGGGGGAGCGAAGCAGCGAACAGGGGGAGCGACAGCGACGTCTGGCAGCAGCCCAGCGACGTCTGGGTGCTCGGGAAGAGCGGAGCAGGTAACCAGGGGCAGAGCTGTGGCCAGTGCTGCAGACCCCTGGGCTCCAGGTCCAGCACAGGGAGGTCCAGGAAGACCGGCAGGGTGTCCCGGAGCAAGGGGTGAGGGACTGGACGCAGCGGCGCCGAACTGGACTGTAGGGGTGGTGGTCGGGGCTGTGGTGGAGGTATGCTTTCCACCTCCTCCCCGGGCTCCGGCTCCTCCCCTCTGGGCTCCGGAAGCGGCGGCTCCTCCCCTCTGGGCTCTCGGAACAGCTGCTCTACCTCCCATTTCTGGAGCAGCAGGTCCAGCTCTGTAGGCTCCGGCTCCGGCAGCCCTAGCTCCACTCTCCACTTCTTGGTCTGCTCCACTTGAGCAGCGGTGTTTCTCTTAATTTCCTCGATCAGTTCCTTAAAATCCATTTTTCCTTTTACTGGGTCGTAGGGGCACCCACACTTCTGGTACCATATGTAAAAGATCTCACCCACTCGGGTTCGTTGCCCCTTTAAGAATTGACCCAGCACACAGAAATGGATTTTCACAGCGCGGTTGCGCTAATTTTAATAAACACAAAATCAAAACACACAAAACCAAATAAACACCTAGCTCTTATCGAGCACTAACTACACACGCAGGAACCTAACTAACGCAGGACGGCTAAGCCGTTTCCCTGCCCCAAACTTAATTAAACCACGCAGGTTTACACCGTACCTTCTCATCCGACTGCTTGGAAGCAGAGCACCTTCTCTGCCTCCCTCTCCTCAGCAGCCCCGAGCAGACTAACTGCTTTACTTTTATACTGCCCAATAACGCTCAGGTGCGGATAATCATTACTAATAAAACAATTAAACAATCAAACCAATGTGCATTCTCACATGTTTCTTTTATGCAGGGAGGATTAACCCCCTCCCTGCTGTCTCACTCCACCTACTTCCTCACAATATATATATATATATATATATATATATATATATATATATATATATATATATATATATATATATACAGTACATATATAAGAAAAAAGAAAAGGATAATTGATTACAAATCACGTTTCGGACTAAAAGTCCTTCATCGGCTGAATACAAAAAAACAGTGCTTTAAGAGGTTGATAAAAAACAAACAAGTAGTCTTTTAAACAAAATTCCAGAATGTTGATGATGATGATGACGATGATGATAATGATGATGATGACCTCAGGATAGAATGTTCATTCCAAATGGCTCCAAAGTGCCTATTTTGAAAATAAGTTCACATTCCTTTTGTTTCCTGACAGCATTAGTTCCGTAGCATTGAACCATCCCACAAATTGTGATGTCTTCTATAGTGTGATCATTTCTGTTCAAATGTCTGGCGACAGGAAAGGTAGAGGTGTTAATTCGTATACCTCTCAGATGTTCCACGAAGCGATCAGCCAAGCGTCGTTTTGTTTCACCAATATATAGCTTGTTACATTTGATGCAGCCAATGCAATATACTATTCCTTTACTAAAGCAAGTAAAAGTATCATGGATAGTAAATGAGGATTTTGCTCCCTTAACTACTGTGTTGCTGTGAATGTATTTACAAGTAGCATAGCGTGACCTATTGCATGGAAACGTACCCTTAAGATTGGGTCGAATGTTACTGTGGACGAGATGCTCTCTTAGATTTTTGTCTCTTCTGTATTATATGTATATAATTATTAATTATCAGGAATATGCTGAACAAAATTGCTGTGAATAGGACAACACGGAATACAGCAAAGGAAAAGTAATGTGTTTCATGTTAACACTGCACGGGATTCTGGAACACTTAAATAGCTAGTTTCACACACCCCGATTATTACTAATCTTGGACAAACTAATGTTATTTCAGGTAAAGTATTCTAAGACTAGAGCTAATGGAGTCTGTGAAACTAGCCATACAAGTGTCTGGTAGAATGGCATTTACACAATTGGGATAATTAAGGTGATGCCATTATTCAGCGAAAAAAAAGCACTTTACAGAGCATTTAAAAGGGACAAAAACAAAGTACACAGAAAGAGAGTACCTGGAACTGCAAACACAAGTCAAAAAGGAAGTTAGAAAGGCCAAGAGAGAGATAGAAATCAATATTGCTAAGGGGGCTAAAACCAATTCCAAAATGTTTTTCCAATATTATAACAGCAAGAGAACATTCAAAGAGGTGGTTAAATGTCTAAGAGACACAAATGGCAAAATCATAGATGAAGAAAAAAAAGTAGCAAATATAATAAATGATTACTTTTCACAAGTTTTTATAAAGGAGAATACGGACAACATGCCCCACATGTCGACCTGTTCCTATCCAGTTTTAAATAACTTTAGCATAACAGAGGCAGAAGTGTTAAAGGGACTAGGAGGTCTTAAAATAAACAAATCCCCTGGGCCGGATGAGATTCTCCCAAAAGTACTCAAAAAAATGAAAGAAGTTATTTACAAACCGCCAACCAAGTTCATGCAACAGTCTCTTGACACAGGGGTTGTACCGACAGACTGGAAAATTGCAAACGTAATACCGATCCACAAAAAGGGAGACAAAACTAGGAGGAGTGGCAAACACTGTTGCAGCAGCAAAGGTCATTCAAAATGATCTAGACAGCATTCAGAACTGGGCAGACACATGGCAAATGACATTTAATAGAGAAAAGTGTAAAGTATTGCATGCAGGCAATAAAAATGTGCATTATAAATATCATATGGGAGATACTGAAATTGAAGAAGGGAACTATGAAAAAGACCTAGGAGTTTATGTTGACTCAGAAATGTCTTCATCTAGACAATGTGGGGAAGCTATAAAAAAGGCCAACAAGATGCTCGGATATATTGTGAGAAGTGTTGAATTTAAATCAAGGGAGGTAAAGTTAAAACTTTACAATGCATTAGTAAGACCTCATCTAGAATATTGTGTTCAGTTCTTGTCACCTCGTTACAAAAAGGATATTGCTGCTCTAGAAAGAGTGCAAAGAAGAGCAACCAGAATTATCCCAAGTTTAAAAGGCATGTCGTATGCAGACAGGCTAAAAGAATTGAATCTATTCAGTCTTAAACAAAGAAGACTACGCGGCAATCTGATTCAAACATTCAAAATCCTAAAAGGTATAGACAATGTCGACCCAGGGGACTTTTTTGACCTGAAAAAAGAAACAAGGACCAGGGGTCACAAATGGAGATTAGATAAAGAGGCATTCAGAACAGAAAATAGGAGGCACTTTTTTACACAGAGAATTGTGAGGGTCTGGAACCAACTCCCCAGTAATGTTGTTGAAGCTGACAGCCTGGGATCCTTCAAGAAGCTGCTTGATGAGATTCTGGGAATCATTAAGCTACTAACAACCAAACGAGCAAGATGGGCTGAATGGCCTCCTCGCATTTGTAAACTTTCTTATGTTCTTAGATACATGTCAACTTTAAATTAAGAAATACTAAAAGAAACCTTTTAAATGATTTGAAGACAGAAAGTCTTCTATTTGAAAAGCTTGTCAATCAGTATGTTTTCATGACTAAGTGTTTTCCGTAAACTGAATCAGAAAACAAACGATAGAAAGTCTAATTAGAATCCAACTGTATACATGGATTGAAGTTTTCGGAAAACGCAGGATATTTTCACATGCAAAGTACTGTAGTACCCTAAGTACGATGTGAACAGACGGGGCATTTTTTTCTGCGATAGAACGGAGACCAATCCAATAAAAAGTGCTTTATCGAAGTGTCAGGTCTTAAATTCAAAGATTACTATCCTATACCTCTATTCAGATTCCCGACAATGTGCAATCAGCCTTTCCAACAGCTCATCCTGTTCTATATTACCAATTTTTTTTGCAGACATTTTCCAGCTTTAAAATTATCACGTAATTTGTAAAGCTGGAAAACATGTGCTGCTTTAATATGGGCTATTCAAAAAATATATACGGACAAACATTACTTTATCCCTAACATTATTATTATTATTTATTTCTTAGCAGACGCCCTTATCCAGGGCGACTTACAGTCATAAACAAAAATACATTTCAAGACACAGTACGAGTATTAATACAATTACGAGTAAGATAAAATACAATGACATCTCTCAGCACCCTACAGAACCTACTACTGCAGCCGCTTGCCCTGGAACGACCATAATGAACGTGCAACGCCCTCTTTTATAACTTTGCTCCGCCCCTTTATGCTAATCAGGTGCCAGAGCGAACAGCTATTCCATTGGTCCCCAGCCGCACACTAGGACCAATGGGCACACACAATCAACAGCCAGTGACAGGGACCAGAGCGCACCATGCGTGCAGGATAGCTCGCACAGCCACAGGGACAGAGCGAACCCGCAACTACAGGTAATACAGACGGGGGAAGAGGAACACAATACAGCGGTATTAACAGCACAGACAGTAGAACTTAGTTTTCCGAAAAATATCGGAATTTTTACTCATGTAAACACACTGATTGACTGTATTACGTTTATTTTAGTATTTCTAAATTCTAAAGAGTATTTATTTCATTACATTTTTACCTTCCTAAAATTTGTTTAATGTAAAAATGTGTATCCTCTTACATTGTATTATTATTTCATTTCATATCAATAACGTGACTTGAATACATTTCTGCTCTTGGGTATGTTATAGAGTATACTTAGAGTTATAGATTCCAACAAATGTTCAACAAGGAGATGCAAACTTTGGACTGGAGAAAATGCTTAGTGAATCCGGCCTAATGTTTTTTTTTTCACTATCACTATAAGGGTACACTATCTTCTCTCCCATCCATGTCACTAGTCTGAGGCACAGCTCAGTTTTATTTCGGTCAGTTTCAATGCCTTTGTTTCTGTTATCGAGGAAATTTGAGAGGGCAAGTGTATTGATGCTCTTGTCACCTCTGCACATCTGTGTGTGGAAACCAATGATAAAAAACAGTGATAAAACCCACTATGACTGAGCTCTATAACAAAGCACACCTTTAGCATGTTTGACTGAAAGTAGCTAGCAACATTATTTCACAAATCTTACACTTAGGTTGAAGGAGTATCTGTTTCTATGCCTTATTCTCAGGCTATCTGTCCCCACCTGTACATTACAGGCTAGACCATTTAATGACATGGTTGGTTAATGACATGAATCAAGTAAGTGCAACCAGGGCGACTTACAATTGTTACAAGATATCACATTATTTTTTACATACATTTACCCATTTATACAGTTGGGTTTTTACAGGAGCAATCTAGGTAAAGTACCTTGCTCAAGGGTACAGCAGCAGTGTCCCCTACCTGGGATTGAACCCACGACCCTCCGGTCAAGAGTCCAGAGCCCTAACCACTACTCCACACTGCTGACCTTTAAAGGCACCTTTTCCCCTCCATTTTTATTAACAAAGGGGGCAAGAAAATATAAAAAACACGCTTCAGGCTTCAGCCCTGAGGTTAAATTCCTGCAGCTGTCTTTGTGGGGTTTCTTACTGACAAGTACAACGTGTACAGCAATAACCTCAAAAGATGTGCTGCAGGTGGATTACTGACTTTAGACGCTGTTAAAATGTACTTAATTTTATACATTTCAAAAGTAAATTATGAAAGCGTCTTTTTCATTTCCAGAATGTCATTAACAGATATGTATTAAACGTAAATCACCAATTGCTTAAAATCTGACGGTACGGTGATTGTTGACAAGAGACTCAAGCATACGCGTTTTCCTCCATGACGTCACAGTCCTCCTCTGAAGTAAGGGACAGCTTAGCAAATTGACAAATAATTTAAAAACTCGTTAAAGCCAGTCCTTGAAAAACGAGAGTTACATGCTTGGGCTAATGTAATACGCAGACAACAAAGTTAAAACACATACAAAAAATGAATGCGTGTGGTAGCTGCTCTGCCCCGGGCTCAGCCATTCCCTCATGTAGAGACCGTTTTCATTTTTCACAAAATTCTGAAACTATGCACGTTGATTATTAACATGGACTGGAACACGGGAGTCTTGGGAGGTTGGTACAAGTATTATTATTATTATTATTATTATTATTATTATTATTATTATTATTATTATTATTATTATAGCTGCTGTTGTTTTTGTTGTTGTTGATTGAATTGATTTATTTTTTATAGAAAATGTTAAAACAAAAATTATTGCTGGTGTGGTCGTGTTTACACATTAAAACGTGGTACACCGTGCACTGCGCTTGCCGGGCATCGCAAATTATTTGAAATGAAGGGGGTACAATGTACAAAGTTTGGTCCTTAAAGTTATTTTCATATATATATATATATATATATATATATATATATATATATATATATATATATATATATAAATAGCTTTTTTTCACAATTCAGCAAATTTGTGTAACGTTAACTGATGCGCAACAAATTGGGGTCTCTAAAATTGACCCAGTTTGTCTTGTTCGTAGTGATTTGTGCAGCCATCAATCACAGCATTGACAGCGTACCATTTTCGGGCATTAAACAGGTACGCGTAGCACATTCTGAAGATGTGCCACTTTCCGGCCCAACACCATTCGCAAACTACTTTAGAAAAGGACAGAAAGAATGACTAAAGGATAACAAAATAACCAGCTTATAAAATACAGTATAGCAACAATTGACACCTTATAATTAATAAAAGATTTATGAAGAAATAATTTAGACAACGGTACATTTACAATACCATAGATTAATCCAATGCTACCATATACTGACACCTAATAAACACTTTGAAATAATATAAATAGCATAAACAAATCATGTCGTTGCTTTTTAAGTGTATACCACAGCAGTCATCTTAAAAAATATACTCATTCAGATTTTAAATTCAATGTATCTACGTATATAAAATTAGTGTAATAGGAGTATATACTTTTCCTCCTATAGTACAATACAGTAAATACTATAGTAACCTATGAGGTGCCGTTAGGGACATAATTCAAACTGACGTACGCTACATACGCTACATACTGAAACCTCATACACTACATAGTGAAATCGCATACACTACACAGTGAAATCAGATACACTACATACTGAAACCGCATACACTACATAGTGAAATCGCATACACTACACAGTGAAATCAGATACACTACATACTGAAACCGCATACACTACATAGTGAAACCTCATACACTACATAGTGAAATCGCATACGCTACACAGTGAAATCAGATACACTACATACTGAAACCGCATACGCTACATACTGAAACCTCATACACTACATAGTGAAATCGCATACACTATATACTGAAATATCATACACTGCCTGTTAAAATTGGCAAAACAATTATAATAAAGATTATTTGAAAGTCAAGGTGACTCCCCGGGATCCTTCAAGAAGCTGCTTGATGAGATTCTGGGATCAATAAGCTACTAACAACCAAACAAGCAAGATGGGCTGAATGGCCTCCTCTCGTTTGTAAACTTTCTTGTTTTTATGTTCTTATGCAGTTGGTAGGCTGAATTGCAAACCAAAACCCCTTTGACTCATCACACATTCAGTTGCGGTTGCCCTTCAGTTTCAGTAAAACAGGAGTAGTGTTTTAGGGCAGCAGAGTGGAGTAGTGGTTAGGGCTCTGGACTCTTGACCGGAGGGTTGTGGGTTCAATCCCTGGTTGGGGACACTGCTGCTGTACCCGTGAGCAAGGTACTTTACCTAGATTGCTCCAGTAAAAACCCAACTGTATGTAAAAATAATGTGATATCTTGTAACAATCGTAAGTCGCCCTGGATAAGGGAGTCTGCTAAGAAATAAATAATAATAATAATATCTCAATTGTACTTTCTCTGCACATTCTTCAGGTCTGTGGAAGTTAATCTCATCTTTCTGCTGCAAGACAGGAGAGGGGGTAAAAAGGTAAGTGCTCGTAGTTTAGTAATGTGTAGCAGTTTTCTCAATTCTGATACAGCCCTGTTCCCTGTCTCTCTGAATTGAGAGTAAAGGAATCTGCCAGCTGCCATAGGTTGCCTAATTGAACAGGTCCGCAATGCACTTTATTATATAGGTCTTAAATGTGCAGTTTTGAAAGAAGCCCACGTTTTCAGCATTTTTATATGTTTAATTGATTTTTGTTTGCAAGCCATGCTTTTAGAATGTCTTGTCATTGCTGGGTTGCTTTACCTGAAGAGTGAAATTGTCCTCACCCCATCACTGGCTTCTTTTCTGGCAATAGCCAATCAAGTGCACCCTATGGACTGACTTGTTTTCAGTCCATAAAATGCTTTGACCCTTAAGATACTGCTGGGGTGAACAAGGAGGTACAGCAGTAACACACTTCCTGGAAGGCAGGGCAAGCAGAGTGAGAGCTTTCTTTAACCTGGCGTAGTGGAGATGTCTGTTTTAAAATGAAAATACACGTTTGTATTAACATCTTTCAAAACTGAACAGTTGAGACCTATGGAAAATGGCTAAGATTTATTGAAATTATTTTGTTGCTTTAAATTAAACCTTTTTTTAGTTTTTAATTTAAGCTGTGTGTGATTCTAGAGATAGGACTATGGCCCTCATAAATTAATTAAGTCTTTATTCCTCTATCCAGTAAGTTGAAGGTTCTTCTCCCCCGAGTTTCAGTTCATTGTCCACCTTCACAACAGCCCCTGTCACACTTCCTCAAGGGGCCAAAATCATCAAGCACACACAAAAATATCATTTAGATGTTGTCCTGTTTCTAGATGTATTTATTTTTTGCCACAGGTGATGTGCAGTAGTTGTAAATGTGTCAAGCAGTGACATTTGCATATAGAGCACATAATGATTGGAGTGGTCTACCAGAAAGTAAACTAAATCAGAAACTCAAATTCAGAAGCACTTTGTTTAAAAACAAATTGTGTTTGTAATGTGGTTCTTGTTTTGATTCGCTGCTTTTTTTATTTGATATATTGTTATATTCTGTAATATTGTGTATGAGAGGGTGTAACTGGATTGTGTGTGGCTGCTGTCCCTAACCCCCCCCCCCCCCCTTGTAAATGAGAGCAAAAGTTTGAAATAAATGAAGTATTGGTCTCAGCTTTCCTTTTCTGCTCTTTTTCAGTGACGCTTCTATTGTAAAACATCACGTTGTGACACCACATCTGTATGAGGAGTCACCACACCCGCAATGCTTAAAAGCCCAATTAAGTGTATCAGCTCCAGCACTGAATCAGCTTTGCTCTCCTCTGCTGCCATCAGAACCCGCCTCTGACACAGTCCTGTCACAGAGTACGTCTGCAATACTAACCCTGCCATCACTGACTCAGCAGCCAGAACCCAACAAGAAAGAGAACAAGGCAATACCAGTAGGTACCTGGGCTGTATTTAAATGTGTTCTCTCCCATACAATCCCTTCATATATATTACACTGCTGTTTTCTATGTTTCATTTGCTTACAGTATTTGAAATTGTAATCAATTCTCATCATTTGACCAATAATGCTATGTGACAATTAAGACAACCGAGACTGACTGCATTGAATATTGCACCACAAAAGATGCTATGGGCTTGAAATGGAAGTTTCTTTCAATATCTTCAAGACTTTGATAAAGACTTTGTGTCAAAATATTTGTCATTGGACTTATTGAAATTTCTTTTAGTATTTTCATGTTTAGCACTACTGAGGCCCAAATTTATAAAGGGGAAACAACGACTGCAAAAAGCCACGTAATGTGCGTGTTCAGTACAGCCGCACTCAGCGTCAAAATAACCACCTATTTTATAAGACTAATTAGGTAAAGCAGACGATTCTGCAATCAAACAATTTAAATACCCCTCACCGCAATTAGTAATGGAGAATTATACACCTCTCACAATAAATAGCGGGTTTGGGTCAACCCTGCGTGTGTAGGCTACACATTCCAAAAGAAAATGAATGGCACACAAAGACCTCAGCCTGGTACTAGCCATGGTGATGAGGATGCTCAGAAGCAAAAACAGAAATTTACCAATATTTGAATTGGAGATTTTAGTACAAGCAGTACTTGTAACACATGTACATGTACACCCATCCCGACCCTAAGCCTAACCCTGTGTAACCAACGGTACTTGCCACCATTCCTATATTCACCTGTTTGATTAGGTTATCCCAAAAACTATGTTATATTTTTTGTTGGACACAGTATGTCATGTTTCCTTTGATCACGTTGGCTTCAGAACCTCCAAGTCCACAAGTTAGTGATTATACAAAGCTATCTGGTTATCTATCTGTGTCTTTCACTCCTTAATCAAAAAGGAAGAAGTTAAAACCCCTGGTTATCAAAACCAACAGAAAAGAGTACCCCATACATGTAACAGCACACTGCCCCCCAGAGGAAAGAGCACTGAAAAGAGAAAGGTAGCAGCCAAAATCTGCAGTGAAGAGACGTGAGTAAATCACTACTTCTGTACAGTCAAGACAACTCTTGTGATTTACAATTTTTTTTTTTATTATAGGATGAAAACAGTTGACATAAGCATGTATCACAGCATTTTGACTTGGGCTATTTTGGCACTCTGCCTTGCCTTTCACCAAAATTGCAATTTGCAAAAATAAATTGTGAATGTGAAATCAAATAGTTAATTTAAAAAAAACTGGTAACAAAATCTTAAACCTTACAAGTGAGCAAATTGCATTTTTGTCTGAAGACCTTGATAAATTAGGCCTATAGTCCATAACCTCTGTCCTTCACTATTATTGCAGTCATGTGTAACCTTCATGTAATGCAACCCTATGATGTTGTTGAGTGCTGGATCTGTGTTTTGTGCAGGAAGGATGCTGGGGCAGACGCAAAGAGAGGACGGAAGAAGGAATTGACAGAGCAACAGGTCCAAGGTGAGCGCACCTGAGTTAGCGCTGGAGGGTTGTAGCTGATACATGGAAACAATGGGATTCAATCAAATGTGGTATTCATGAAGCATTTCTGTTGTTGAAGAACAGCACTGATACAGTGTGGCACAGAGGCAGAGGGCTTTAGGCATTTACTTTAGGCAATTTTATATAGTTTTACTATATTTACATTCGTTAGTGTACATACACTACACCTATACCAAATTTCACTGCCCTGTTATGGTAATGTTTATTCTACAGTTTGCTGAACTGCCCAGCCCATATTTTTAACAATATTATATTAATACTACTAATAAATATATTTTTCCCTTCAAATGTGCTTGCAGCTTTCCGTGAAGCATTTGGCCTCTTCAATAAGAACAGGGAGGATTGTATTGATGTTCATGGCCTGCGGTCCAGTCTGAGTGATGTGGGCATATCTGTGGGTAAAGAGAAACTGGACAGGGCAATGCAGAGTGCTGATATAGACGGTGAGCTGTTGGCTTAGGTATGTCTTAGGTATGTGATTGTGTATTTAGTAGTGCAGATCTAAACACTAAAAAACTTCAGATATCTTGTTCAATACATCCCCTTACTGTTTTACAGTGTTTGCAATTTGAGAGGTTTGAGTTGCATCAATATTAGGTTATTTTAATTCTCTACCTGTACCTGGCTTTGAACTCCTCTGAGGTTTTCTATAGAAGGCCCTCGCTTGCGTTTATCACAAACTCTTAAAGATGATAGTCACAGGGAATGCATATTTCTCCTGGGGGATTGTGGCAAAGTGGCTGATTGTGTAAAGCTGCAGGAGTGATGCAGTGCGCAATGAACAAACAGAATTGTAATCCAGTTGGAAACAGGTTTTATTGATTAATCCTGGTCTGGTGACCAAACAATAACTCCAGGCAATACACAACAATGTGTAATGCACTGGAAATAAATCAACGGGTTACAATCCCAAATAATAAACACACGTATCTTTTCCACAATGTACAAAACACGGTCACCAGTCCTGGGTGCGTGCTGTAGTGCTCGTGGTGGGTGATACCAGTTTATTCGTGACAAAAGTACAGTGCTGTTCCGGGTTTTGTGCTGGCCCTTGGAGACAGCTCTGGAACGTGATAGCCGTCTAATATTTACAAACAAACAATTATAGACAAACAAAACAAAACACTCATGGTACTTTTATCCCTGGGTCTCTCACAGGTCCTTACAGTTTAAAGATTCAAACCAAACGAAGGAACAGATTGCGATTCTCCACCACCTTTTATGCTGTCACATATGACCCCTTGGGAAACGAGTGCAACAGCCTCTCCAATCTGTGGCTGCCACATCGTTTACATTCCGGGTCAATGCATTCTTCCAATGGAGTCTCGCCTTCATCCATACTGGCCGACTTCCCGACCCTGAGAAAGAACTGTCAGACCAGCCAGTCCAAAGAACTCTGTTCTCGTTGCTTAGCACCCTCACAGTTCGGGAGGGAGATATACCACCATGAATCATTGTATTTCTGTCACATATCCCACCGCTCAGAGTGGAGCCGAAGGAACACTCGGCTGAATCTAACTTTCCTATTACTACCCCCTCCTGGGAAAAATAATCTGCATTTTGGTGGTCTTTCCCCACACAGTGTACCATGTGGTACATGAAAGGTTGCAACGCCAGATACCACCGAGTTATCCGAGCATTGCTGTCCTTCATTGTGCTTAACCACTTGAGTGGGTCGTGGTCTGTGACAAAATCAAATGAATGTCCCAACAGGTAATATCGTAAAGAGTGAGTAGCCCATTTAATGGCCAAACACTCCTTTTTGACCATGGAGTAGTTGTGCTCCCGAGGTAGCATCTTTTTACTGAGCTACAGTATCGGGTGTTCTACTCCGTCTACCTTTTGGGACAAGACAGCACCCAAACCCACGTCCGATGCATTGGCGTGGAGGATGAATCTCTTGGTGAAATCAGGTGTGATAAGGGTGGGGGCCTGGCAAAGTTTACGCTCAGCTGACCATTTAATTGAATTTGGAGCACTCTTTTTGGTGAGGTCGACTAAAGGGTTAACCACTGTGGCATACTCGGGGATAAAGCGGCGGTAATAACCAGCTAATCCCAGTAGTGACCTCACCTGAGTCTTGGTTTTGGGGATCGCCGCGTCGACCAAAGCCTGGATTTTGGTGACCACGGGTATCACACTTCCATTTCCCACAAAGAATTAGTTTTAGGTCGGCCAGGGTGTTCTCGGCTCACCGCGCGCCAGCGACCCCCGTAGTCTGGCCAGGCGCCTGCGGGCTTGCCTGTAAGCTGCCCGAGAGCTGCGTTGTTCTCCAACGCTGTAGCTCTTGAGTGGCAGAGTGAAAAAAAAGCGGTCGGCTGACGGCACACGCTTCAAAGGACAGCGTGTGTTCGTCTTCGCCCTCCCGAGTCAGCGCAGCGGTGAGCTGAGCCTAAAAAATAATTGGCCATTTCAAATTGGGGAGAAAATAATAAAAAATAATTGGCAACAACTAAATTATTTAAAAAAAAGTCTCTGTCTTGGCAAACACACATTTTCTCAAGTTAACTGTTAGCCGGGCTACCCTTAGAGACTGAAGGACGGCTGTAACCCTAGCTCTCGCCAGGTGGAGCTGTAAATCACCACATCATCAATATACGCTGCTGCATAGTCATGATGTGGGCATAAAACCTGGTCCATCAGTCTCTGAAAGGCAGCGAGGGCACCATGTAGCCCAAACAGCATGGTTTTAAAGTGAAACAGCCCTTCTGGTGTCGGGCTGTCTGGTGTTGAAAATGCGGTTTTATTATTATTATTTGTTTATTTACCTTTATCCAAGGCGACTTACAGAGACTAGGGTGTGTGAACTATGCATCAGCTGCAGAGTCACTTACAACTACGTCTCATCTGAAAGACAGAGCACAAGGAGGTTAAGTGACTTGCTCAGGGTCACACAATGAGTCAGTGGCTGGGGTGGGATTTGAACCGGGGACCTCCTGGTTACAAGCCCTTTTCTTTAACCACTGGACCACACAGCCTCCTATGTTTTTCTCTCTAGAAAGGGAGTCTGCCAGTATCCCTTTGTCAGGTCCAGAGTCGAGATAAACTTCGCCTTTCCCAGTCTATCTAGAAGTTCGTCGCCCCGAGGCATAGGTTACTCATCGAACTTGGCAATAGCATTTACCTTCCGGAAGTCCACAGAGAAGCGATTGGTGCCATCTTTCTTGGCCACTATGACAATTGGACTGCACCACTTGCTCCTGGAGGCTCAATCACCCCAAGTTCGATCATGTCCCATACCTCTTTGCGAACGCCACTTCGGCGACTTTCTGGGATCTTGTAAGGTCTCTCTCGTATTGTGACACTTGAGGGAGAGACAATGTCATATTCAACCAAGTTAGTCCTGCCAGGTACATCAGAAAAAACATCGCTGAACTCCTCAATAAGCTTACGCAGCTCCCGTTGCTGATCTGGAACCAATTGTTCCCCCATCAAAATTATTTTTGTGCTAGGAGTTTCTTGGACAGGGGTCTAAATCATCCTCTACATTGCCTGGGGCTACATTCCTTGTCTGCCAGGGCTTTAATAAATTTACATGATAAATTTCACGTTCATTATTTTTAATATTTGATATACCTGCTGCAACGTGTTAGACAAAAAGTTGGTTCCATGATCAGTCAAAATCTCCTGGGGATCCCTACTGTAGCCATAATCTCTACTAACTCTGTGGCTATTGCAGCGGCACTAGTGGAATCCTATGAAAAATATGAAAAGTGCAGTAGGCCTTCTAGCTTCCTGCGCACAGACATGATCAATATAGGAACAGAAAACAGCGTGTTATTTTTTTTTACCTTCAAAAATTCACTAACATCAAATCCAAATCATGCATTCATTATACAGGAACAGCCTTGTTTTAGCAGTTAAACTTTTCAGATGATGTTTTAGTTCTCCACAAAGGTGAGTAATTGTGCTCCTGCTGAGTTGATACCTGCTCACATCAGAATAATCCAGAGGTTCAAGTCGCAGCTCAGATCTGCGGGGTCTTCTAGGAGGATCGTCTTCCAGTATATCTTGATGTACAGCCCACACAAGCCTGCCATTTTCTCCACTTAGACAATGAATAGGCTACAAACCTGATTTTTATGATTTCCAACCAGTAAGCAGCCTATCCTGTTCGGACGAGTTAACAATCCAATAACGTATGCATTACAAATAACAAAATACTTAAATGACCTAATTATTGGTTTATTAAACAAACATGTTTGTATTATTGCTATAGGCTTACATACATGTTCCTAAACACAGAAATTATGCTAGAAAATGATACCGTTAAGACGCATCTTATTCTCCACCAATTATGATTCCTGTATGGGTCAATTAACGGCACAAGGCAGATTTAGGAATCAGACAAATAACAGGAAATTGGTCTCTAAGGGCGCGTTATTCTAACATCGCGATGAGTGGTGTTTTATGCATATGGGCCAGAGAGTTATAAATACATGGAATAGCCTAAAAGATGAAGTAACATCTCAAATAACTGGATTCTGACCTATTAAAAAAGATCCTCTTAGCACACCATTTACCCCAAACTTTCCTTATGTTCTTATATATTGCATCTTTACTGTAGCGTGTAAGCATGCAAATTGTGAGGGTCTGGAACCAACTCCCCAGTAATGTTGTTGAAGCTGACACCCTGGGATCCTTCAAGAAACTGCTTGATGAGATTCTGGGATCAATAAGCTACTAACAACCAAACGAGGAAGATGGGAATGGCCTCCTCTCGTTTGTAAACTTTCTTATGTTCTTATGTTCTTATGATAGACAAGATTTAGAAATAGTTTCATGCCATTTCATTAGTTAAAGAAGGAAGCAGACTTACGTTTCACCCCTTAAGATCCAATGCCCTCTGCATTGTTTAAATCAATGAATGGCGTCTTGGACTCAGTGGCTCAGCTGTGGGTCAGTTAAAGTTTTGGTAAATTATTGTAATTTAAATTCTATGTAATTTACTTGCAGGTGATGGGAAGGTGAATTTTGAAGACTTTTTGACAGTGCTAACAGACAGCAGAAGATTGTCCCAGTTCCTGCATGGTAATTAAAACACACAGTATTAAAGTATTGTGTCTGGGTTCCCTGATAAAGGCATGACTGCGTGCTGTGCAGGACGAGTCACAGTCAGGGCAGTGCAGGTTCGTTTCCTGGCAGTGTGAATTTGTCAGTCTTCGCTGCCCATTGGCTCTCCAGCTCCTGGAAAGGATGTCCACTGACTTTCAGATTTTTGGGGAATTGCAGTGATGAGGAAGTGTAACTGGACATTCTAAATTGAGGTGAAATGTGGGGTAATTATTTTTGACAAAATGAATTTGGCACATGAATATCAGTATGTTTTTCTTTTGTATGGTGTTTTAGTTCCAGCCCCCACTACCAGCACACGCTCTAAATCAAAAGAAGACAGTGAGACTGTATTCTTCAGTGCAGTAACAACAATGATGGGCCTGGGAGCACTTCCTTTCCACTCCATGAGGGAGATTGTGTGGTGAGCTGGGAACTGGTTTGGGATGTCGTTAAAGCTACATTTAAAAAAAGCAAAGTACTACTGAATGGTATGCTAACGAAGTTAGACCAAAACATGAAGTCGTATAGATATAAACTACATATATATATATTAATTATCAGCACACTCCACCATATACAATAAACCCAACAAAATAAAGTCAATAAAGTCTCTTATTAAACCCCCAGTTCAAACTCACGGCCCTTTGCTCCGTAACGATTTCCTGTAGACATCCAGAAATGTTCCAAGGTAGAAAAGAAACAAAGTCCTCTCCATTGAATCAGAATCAATTGTAATCCACAAGGTTATCTTCACTCAGTGCTTTGCAGTACGCCATGGAACGAGGAATGCTATTTTCAACCAGCAATTCCTTAGAGCAAAGACAAAAGTAATGGATAAAGAGTTCAGCAGCTTTTGTTGGATAAAAAAGCAAACATGCACCAAGGCCTGTCTCGTAACGTCCTCCTGATTGACCAAAAAGGGTTTGATTTATAGACACCTGTGTATGGTCATGTGGCCTGGTGAGGGAAACCTGGGTCAATTAACCTATTAGCAAATGAGATAACTATGAAATTACTCAGTTGGTTATATTATGTTCTATAATAGAACATTTAAACCTGTGTAACAAATCAAAGTACCATAGCAGTAAGCATTTACTTAAAAACATGTAATACACTTAATGGCAACTGTTACAATATACAGTAGATGCCGCTCATTAACAACCTCTCGGTTCGCAGCAAAAAGTTGTCATTAACCGAAAGTTGCCTGTAACAGGGCGAGGAGCCCTGTACAGTGTTTTGTTTATTTATTTTTAGAGCGGGGTCTCCCCCTCCGCCCCTGTGTTACTTTGTATTTGTTTGATTATAGAGGACGAGCGAGGTGCCGTCCTTCAGTATTTTGTATTTGTTTTGTTGTATTTGTTATGATTTATTTTATTGTATTTATATGACGGTGTGATAAGGATGACTGGTGCAGTGCAAAAAGAGTGTAATGTCCAGGCTGCCGTTTCCCAATAATAATCCGTTTTTATTAAATCCAACAGAAAGTTCAAAAAGTAATCCAGAAACAAAACAATAATAAGCCCCGCTACCAACGACGGTATTGGGGCAAAACAACAAAAGGTTCAGGGTCCAAAAGGTAAACAAAAAGACGCAATCCTCCATGCACGAAAACTGTGCTCTTTTCCTCCGGTGATCGTGGTGCGTGCACTGTGCGTGCGGTGTTGTGCTGTGTGGTGAGGGGCGTGCTCTGGGGTTAAAGCTGGCTCTCCGGCTACAGCCTCCCGTCCTCCTGCTCCTCTACAAAAACACAAACAAAACACGGAACACAAAATAGAAAACAAACACTAGCTCCGGCCGGTCGTTTCACTTTTTCAGCGCAAGGGGAGGTACTGACGTAGCTGCTTCCCCCTTGTACCCAGCAAACTCCTCCCTGCAATCAATGCGTCGCCATGGTTTCTCCAATAGAGGGCTGACTGCAATGGAATCGTCCGTATTTGCAGCTACGCGCCCCAGCTAATATGGTCACCTTCCGGTTTCCACCTACCACCGATGTGGCAGATCTAGGAGGCATCATACCTTCTCCCCTTACACAGCGCCCTTTCTAGTTGGGAGGGAGATTTACAGCATTGATCCTTTCTCTCTCTATCACAGACGGTGAAGCACTGTGTCATTTATTATTGTATTTAAATATGACGGTGTAGCTGTGCATTTTGTATGTTTATTGTTTTATTTAAAGTATGTTCTGGCAGAGGCGAGAGTGGGCACTCGTCCTCTGCCAGGAATAATTTAAAAACCTTGTGCAGAAAGTGTCCATCTCCCGAATTAATTAGGTGGTTTAATTTGTTGCTAATCGGGAGATGGTCACCTGCATAAAAGCCTGTAGCTCGCTGCACTCAGTGTGGGTGTTAGGAGCGAGAGCGGAGACAGGAGGAGAGAGGATCAAAAACGAAACGAAACTCCAGGATCAGTGAAGGCTACTGCCCAGCCTGACCTGGACCTTTAAGTGTATTATTTTGTGTTTGTGATTTGTTTTTTTTTAAATATTTATTTTGCTCTGCTAGCACAGTTTCTTTTTGTTTAAACTTTTTTATTTATTTTTGTATTTAAATAAAACGGCTCCGCCGCATCATTTATTTTAACTGCAGTACTTGGTGTCAGTGTTTTTAGTTCCTGCTCCTGCCTTGACGTCACCGCCCAGCCACCCTGTCACATTGCCAATAAGAGAAAAGCCACCGTTTTCAAGAGTATTTATATGGAACAACGATATATACTGTAGTTGTACAAATATGGCACTGAAATGCATGTGTTTTAAATGTTACAGTGTTAAAAAATGAACATGAGAAACACAAAATACCCAAACATAAAACTGTTTACTTCACACGTGTGTAAAACAAACAAAAAAAAGGGAGTAGGCTTAAATAGTAACACGATCATGTACTACAATTGTCCTTACAATGAATAAAGCAAACATAAAAAATATGTATTGTACTTACAATCAATTCTAAAGAACACAATTTTGAAATAAGAAATTGTCCAACATTATCTGGTATTTACAATGTACCACCTCCTGCTGTAAATCCATATAAATTTTGCGTGCAGCTTCGTAGCCAGTTTCAAAGCCACGATTCTGCCTCAGTCCGCCAGAAATACGCAGTTGCGAAGTCAGTGTGTTATAAAAACTGCATGAAGTTTGTGCATAAATCACGCAACTGTGTACTGTAACACTGGCAACTCGTAATAAAGCTGTCAATAAGCAGCATGCAGTTGCTAATATCAGAATTCCATTAACATTAACGTCTATGGGATGGGATTGGTTCCTGGGAAAATGTTGTTAATAACCGAAAGTTGTCATTATCAGGGTTGCTAATAACCAGCATATACTCTATATAAAAATGCAAAAATACAAAAAAGGTAATGTAGGTCAGTTATTCACATTTTTGTGTATCTACATTACCTTTTTGTTTTTGATTATATATATATATATATATATATATATATATATATATATATGTATATATGGTATATAAAATCTAATTTCTGCCAAATCCTGGTGTAGAATGTGGCTGGTGCTTAATTGATTCAATTAAGCCCAGCCACAGGCGACAGTTTGAGGAGAGAGGGCTGAGTGTTTGGAGAGGTGCTTGTTAAACTGAAAACCATTGAAAAAGGTCTGATAGTTTCTCTTTATTTCCGGTTCACTGTTAGCTTGTTTTATTTTCCATTTTGTTTGAACTGAGTGCTCAACTTTTGGTTTGGAGGTAAAGGGATTAGTCTTCCTCATTAGGTAGGGTAATTATGTGTTTAGTTCAAGCCTTGCATGCCAAGGGTTTTGTTTGTTTCTTTTCTGGTTGAAAAGTATTATTTTGTTACTTTTGGAGCTGCACTGAGTGTGCCATAGTAAACATGCGTGAGAGCACTTTATTCTACCTCTATCCGCACACATTGGTCCCTACTTAAAGGAAGCAGCTGCCCTACTCACTATCCAATAGCGACGCCCTTCCACTAATATATATATATATATATATATATATATATATATATATATATATATATATATATATATTAGGGCTGTCATTTGATAAGAAATTGATTGGTTAATTTATGGGCATTAGTTGATTAACCAGTAGATTAATCTGTCCACAGTTTAAAATAAAATAAAGATCTTATAGCGGTTGTCCTGCATAGTAATACTAAAAATTCAATAGAATTTAAAAAAATAAGCCAAGTGGGCATTTGGTATTTTTAAAATTAAAATTTTTGGCTGTTTCATTTTAGTAAATGTAACACATTTTTTCAGGCCACTGTCACATACCTGAAAACACAAGCCAGCTGTAGTCTGTAGTCAGAAATCAGAGAAAGTAATTTCACATATTTGAGGAAATGGTGCCTTCATCTTGCCCTCTGAATGCCAGTTCTTACTGGTCAAGGTAAACAGAATTAATCAAGTGTTTAAGAACCTCAAATTTTTTTCCTAGTTGCTCATTGTGATGTATTGTATCCCTACGCTTCTGCTCATCCAGTTTTGAGTGTAACAGTGGCTCGCAAGTGACTTTGGGAACGCTCCTGTTTTTGTGCTCTTCGTTATACATTTTAGATTGCTGTAGTCAGTGCTGTTCCATATCTCCTTTTCTGTACTGAACAAAAGACAGTTCCAGCAGTATTATTTTTTTAATTGACAGCTACCGGTAAGCCACGGATACCTTTTATAATTTGAATGGTGGAAGTGGCGAGTATATTCCTTCCCTTCCTGTGTTGGTTCGGTTATTTGTGGTGTATACCTCCCTTTTGTAACAATCTCCATTTTTTTCTGAGAAAGTTCTTCTTGAAAATTGATTTGTAAACAAATTGACTATGATGTCTCTGTTGTCAGACCTTTTTTTAAATTTGTAAAAAGTAATTTGAAATATTACTTTGAAGTTCTCAATATAATTCTCAATAACGGTCTCTATAAGCAGCAACATTGTGTGAAATTCAGCTACTTCTTACACCGCTTACGCTAGCATATAGGAGGCTGTGTGGTCCAGTGGTTAAAGAAAAGGGCTTGTAACCAGGAGGTCCCCGGTTCCAATCCCCCCTCAGTCACTGACTCATTGTGTGACCCTGAGCAAGTCACTTAACCTCCTTGTGCTCCGTCTTTCAGGTGAGACATAATTGTAAGTGACTCTGCAGCTGATGCATAGTTCACACACCCTAGTCTCTGTAAGTAGCCTTGGATAAAGGCGTCTGCTAAATAAACAAATAATAATATTTATGTCCCACCTCTGCTCACTAATGATTGGAAAGCTGCAAAACCAGTACAGATCTTTGACTTTCCCATTGGTTGAACTGACTCAAGACCTGCAGCCGAGGCAGAAAATACCTTCAACTGTTCACGTTCATGCCTGTATATATATGTGTCTGTGTGGGTATTTTGGTGACAGTACACATTGAACCTTTTTATTTTCACTAGGTATTACCATAAAATATACACCAGACAAGTGGATGGAGCCTACTTCAAAGGGGCTTGCCTCCTGAGCTTGACGGACACACAGCTGAGGAAGTACCTGCAGCAGCTCAGTGCCCGTAGTAAGGGGTCTTTACATCTCATTGACACCTTACACACACTCGACCACATCCTGGAGAATCAGCTATGCTTGCTAAACAGCATCTGGCCACCTGGTGGCAAAAAAGAGATTTAATGTTGTCTTATTATTTATTTTATGCACATGCTTCTCATTTTACACCTAGTTTGTGATTTGCACTTCCATTGGCTAAATAGGTGTCAAATGTACAGTTTTGAAGGAAACACATGTTATAGGACAGCACACATGCATTTTAATTTTAAAACATGATATCTGGTACTAGTTGCTTTTCCTGGGTCATTTTACATCAGCAGTGTATTCAGGGTCAAAGCATGTTTCTGGCTAGCAAGTAAGTAGGGGAAGCAGCTGAAAGGTTAATGACAGGTAGGAAGCCATTGAAGAGGTAGGGACAATGCAAGGTGCAGTGACAAAGCATGGCTTGCAAGAGATTTGTTTAATTTGGTGTAGTACAATACTGTATATCATGTTTTGAAATAAAAAAGTTTACAATATGTGTGTCCAAAACTGGACATTTAAGATTTATATATGAAATGGAATTCGTTGACTTTAAGGGTTATGGAATTATTTTGCTTGGCTAAAAGCACTTTCAGTTCCCATGTTTCTCTCTGGCTCAAGTGAAGCTAAGCGAGATGTTATTTCCTATAGTACTGGTAGCAGCAGCACACTGTAGCAGAATCTTGACTTTTTAGTTTGCATTGTACTACTGGTGCAGTACACTGACAATGCGGATCTGTTGTGTGTGTAGGCTTGGCACACAGCCCATACTTGTTCCTGCCTGAAGAGCCAGGGAGCAGGAGACTGAGGAGGGGGTGCAGGGTCACGGGACACCCCTCCATGAGATCACAGGACACAGGGAAAATCACAGTAAGTACAGTAAGCCACCAGCTCTGAGACACAACTTTAGTGCATGTATTTATTCCCATTTAAGACTATTTAATTAGTTATTGTAGGGTTACCTTTTTGCAAATTTCTTGACAGTTTTACGATCAGTCAGCTAAGGACAGCAGTGTGGAGTAGTGGTTAGGGCTGTCGGCTCTGGACTCTTGACCGGAGGGTCGTGGGTTTAATCCCAGGTGGGGGACACTGCTGCTGTACCCTTGAGCAAGGTACATTACCTAGATTGCTCCAGTAAAAACCCAATTGTATAAATGGGTAATTGTATGTAAAAATAATGTGATATCTTGTAACAATTGTAAGTCGCCATGGATAAGGGCATCTGCTAAGAAATAAATAATAATAATAATAATAATAGGAACCATACAAGCTTAAATGGGCTGAATGGTCTCCTCTGGTCTGTAAAATGTATTATGTTCTTATTAAAGTGTCTCATACAAGGCTCAAGAACTATATTCCAAATATAATACAAGTAGCCTACAGTATTAAACACTATTTCAGAAGTTTGCTTTTTTAAACACGTTTGGTATACAGCTGTATTTAATGTTTCTCCCGATGGTCTTTGTTCTTTAAAATAACCATTTTGCGGTCAACCCCCTGTGTCAAATTATGTTGGATTCAGGATAGCCCCATCTAGAAAACAAAATAAACATGTTGTACAATTATGGGACAAAAAATAACCACAACTGATGCAATGAAGATTTCAACATGCTTTCACTTCTCCAATCTGTTGTTAAAGTTGTCATTGTAGTGTTGCATTACGTATAATTTTATTAAACAACAAATATGTTTCAGTGAATATGTATTTGTTTTGACAAACACAGAAATGTTGTACTGGGGATATAATACAGAGTAACCCAGTAAGTTCTCTTTCAGTTAAAGTTTTACAGCATTTTCCCTTCAGATTTCTTCAATGAACATTGGAGACAACACAAGAAAGCTGCTTACCCCGGTGCAAGTCAAATTGAACCTGTCAGCCAAAAAGAAGAATGAAATGACGTTTGATGATATTACCTATGTAAGGAAAGCGGTATGTGCCTGTAAAACTGAATTATATTAATTAATATCACATTTTTTTAAAGTACATGGTGCCAACGAAATAAAACAGTACATCTTACCTAATATATTGTGCTATAAATTTCATTGATATCAGATATTCCTCTGTGAAAAATGACCACATTATGGTACAAGTAAATTAAATTTTTTAATGGTAAATTATTTGAAGCTGTAGAATAATATTTATCAAACACACATTGCAGATACTTGCAATGCAATGATGTACTTCCGGTCAACTTCCTAAAGTTGCATGAAGGAAGTAAGTCGCCATTGAAAACCATTCCATCATAGGAAAAGCAGCGACTGGTACTTAAATGTGAGCCAAAGCCAAAAACATCTTGCTTCTTGGAGTTTGAGGTGTTTTAAATAAAATATATGGCAGCAAACATTTAGAATGTTTAGGTTTAAAAAAAAATATTGTCTTTGTCATGGAAAAGAGTGCAAGGTGTGTTTTTTATAAATGCAATGAAAAATGCCACTAAAAATCCAATACACGTTTAACATGTGTCTCTTTCATATAGGAAAATGTGAGCTCTACAAAGTGATGCTAATACATGTTATATAAGATTTACTGGAATTATTTTGTTTGCTATATGTACTTTATTGCATTTTCCAAGGTTAGATTCACTTTCTATATCATTTTTTGTTTGTCATCCCATCCTGTTGACTTTTTTGAAAAATCTAAAAGTTTAAAACACTCCTGTGGCCTCAGTACAGCTCTCTCAATGCAGCTGGTATCAACATGTACCCATGAACAGGCAGAGTGATGCAGGGGGATAGGTTAATAGTTACACCCTGGTGCACCAAATAGACTGATGTGTTTAAATATGACACATGGCCCCTCTGTAAGCTGTGCGGTCTGGTTAAACCTTATTTCTTTTTTAAAAATATCTTTACTACTATTTGGTCAGCTATTTGGTTTAAGTCAACGAAACTTTCTCCCATTAGATTATATGTGAGGGTTTTAATCGATTGCTGGGACGGTGGAGGAGTTATGGGGAAGTCGTGGTTGTAGTACAAGCAAGAAGTCAATGCGCTACTTTGGCAGCTTCAAACTTCTAGAAGTCTCAAAAACAAAATGTTAGACCTTGAAGCTACTGCACTAACAAGTAACTACGATGGGTTAGGTGTTACAGAAACTTGGCTATCCGAGGGTGATGGAGACAAATACAAAATTAGTGGGTATATACTGTATAGGAAAGACAGGCAGGACAGAAGAGGTGGAGGGGTAGCACTATACATCAAAAATAGTCTTGAACCCAGGTGTTAAATCTAGAAGACAAAAACAACGCTGAATCATTATGGGTCAGAATAATGGACAAAAATTCAAAGGGCATAATAATAGGGGCATGCTATAGACTGCCAAATGCAGACACCGAGCAAAATCATCTGTTATACAAGGTCATTAGAAATGTGTGCAGCAAAAGAGAAGCCATATTAATGAGGGATTTCAATTTCCCCCATATAAAATGGGAAAACTGAGTAGGGAGCACGACAGATGAAATTGAAATGGTAGAAATTACAAATGACTGCTTCCTAACGCAATTTGTCAAGGCACTGGCTGGAGGAGAGGCATGCCTTGATTTAGAGATTACAGAGGTCAGAGAACCATTGGCAAACTCAGATCACAACATGGTCTCATTTGAAGTGCTTTTTAAAACCCCATAAGTAACGACTAAAGCTAAGGTTTACAATTTTAAAAAGGCAAACTATGAAGGAATGAAACACAGACTAACAGAAGTAGATTGGAGTAAAATAGAGAAAACATCCACAGAAAAAGGATGGCTATTTTTCAGAAATTTAGTACTAGAGGCACAAAACAATTACATCCCAAAGGTAGACAAATCTAAATCTAAAACAAAATGGCCAAAATGGTTTAAAAGATCAATTAAAAAAAAATATTCAGCGAAAAAAGGCACTTTACAGAGCGTTTAAAAGGGACCAAAAACAAAGTACACAGAAAGAGTACTTGGAACTGCAAACAAAAAAGAAGTTAGAAAGGCCAAGAGAGAGATAGAAATCACATTGCTAAGGGGGCTAAAACCAATTCCAAAATGTTTTTCCAATATTATAATAGCAAGAGAACATTCAAAGAGGAGGTTAAATGTCTAAGAGACACAAATGGCAAAATCATAGACAAAAAAAAAAAATAGCAAATATATTAAATGATTACTTTTCACAGGTCTTTACAAAGGAAGACACGGACAACATGCCCCACATGTCGACCTGTTCCTATCCAGTTTTAAATAACTTTAGCATAAGTGTTAAAGGGACTAGGAGCTCTTAAAATAAACAAATCCCCTGGGCCGGATGAGATCCTCCCAATAGTACTCAAAGAAATGAGTTATTTACAAACTGCTAACCAAGATCATGCAACAGTCTCTTGACACAGGGGTTGTACTGACAGACTGGAGAACGTAATACCGATCCACAAAAAGGGAGACAAAACCAAACCAGGTAACTACAGACCAATAAGCCTGACTTCTGTTATATGTAAACTTACGGAAACTATAATAAGATCCAAAATGGAAAATGACCTATATGGTAATTATCCTGGGAGACAGTCAGCATGGTTTTAGGAAAGCGAGATCGTGTCTAACTAACCTGCTTGATTTTTTTGAGGTTGCAACATCGACAATGGATAACTGCAAAGCATATGACATGGTTTATTTAGATTTCCAGAAAGCTTTTGAAAGATTAATTCTAAAACTGAACGCAGTAGGGATTAAAGGAAATGCATGCACATGGATTAGGGAGTGGTTAACATGTAGAAAACAGAAAGTACTGATTAGAGGAGGAACCTCAAAATGGAGCGAGGTAACCAGTGGCGTACCACATGGATCAGTATTAGGTACTCTGCTATTCCTAATCTACATTAATAACTTAGATTCTGGGTTAGTAAACAAACTTGTTAAATTTGCAGACGACACAAAAATAGGAGGAGTGGCGAACACTGTTGCAGCAGTGTGGCGGAGTGTCCCACCCCTATTCATTATTATTTGTATTATTGTTTGCGGCACGGATAACAGTGCCGCGTATTTCTTATTATTTATAATTTAAAACCCGTGAGGATGCGTGACTGATCAGCTACTGATTATTTAACTAGCTGACAGTCACGCATCCTTACCAAACGCGTGCAGACTGTGGCCGAGGGGTATTAAGATAATTAACAGCTAGTTAACCCCTCGGCCAGAGTATAAGAACCTGCAGCTGTCCATGCTGCAGGGTCGAGTGTAGAGAGGAGAGTACGGGAGAGCGGAGAGAGAGAGTGAGGAGAATATAAAAAGAACATTTGCTATATTTAAAAATATACTTGTTTCTGTTTGTTTGGTCATCGCACCTTTTTGTTTTGTGTTTTGTTATTGTTTAAATCTTTTGTTTTTGGTTTGTTTATTTAATAAATCCACGCTGAGTGCCGTTGCATTCAGCTTCACCCGCCCATCCACTGTTTTGGTTCAGTTACTTCCTGGTCCGTGATGTCACCACACCTCACCACTGCAAGCCAGCCTGCCACATATGGTGGCAGCGGTGGGATAAACAACGCCTCCAGGAGCCGGACCAGGAAAGAAAATGTCGGGTTTTTTGTTCGTTTTTTTCGACTAAGTGTTTTTGTGTTTGGAAAAAAAAAATGTAAAGAAAATGGATAAAGTGGATGCCTACATGGAGAGGTGGCATGAGCATCAGAGGGAGTTGAAGGAAGGAGGGGCTACATGGTGCCTTGCCTGCCTGGAGTATGGGCACCTCCATAGCACAAAGCACCCGACCAACCCCCTCCATGGCAGGAGGTGGAACTGCTGGTCCCGAAGAAGGGAAGGAGTGGTGGTGCCAAGAAGGCAAAGAAGCAGGCTCCAGCACCTGAGTAGGAGTCGGTGCGTCCACAGCCCAGAAGGGGGAGAGGTAAGCTGCAACAGCAACTGCAGCAACAGCAGGAGGAGGTCGGGGATGATGGCTGGGAGGTTTGTGTTATAAACCTCGTGGCGGAGTTATGCTCTGGCTGTGGGGCATATGGGCACACGTTGGCCATATGCCCCACGCAATACGAAGAGGGGGAGCCCATGCATCCAGCGCCCAGAAGGGGGGAGCCCGTGCATCCAGCACCCAGAAGGGGGGAGCCCGTGCATCCAGCGCCCAGAAGGGGGGAGCCCATAGGTCCAGAACCTAGGCCTCCAGGAGCAGAGCAGCTGGAGCCGCATCTGCCTCCGCCACCTCCACCGCTTCCACCACCAGGAGCAGAGCAGCGGGAGCTGTCTCTGCCTCCTCCACCTCCACCACCAGGAGCAGAGCAGCAGGAGCTGCCTCTGCCTCCGCCACCTCCACCGCTTCCACCACCAGGAGCAGAGCAGCGGGAGCTGCCTCTGCCTCCACCACTGCTAGGGGCAGAGCAGCAGGAGCTGCCTCTGCCTCTGCCACCTCCACCGCCAGGAGCAGAGCAGCAGGAGCTGCCTCTGCCTCTGCCACCTCCACCAGCAGAGGGTGAATGCCTGCTGGTACTGCCTCAACCGCCGTGGGAGGACTGCTTGCCCCTCCCACCTCCACCAGCAGAGGATGAATGCCTGCTGGTTCTGCCTCAACCGCCGTGGGAGAACAGCTTGCCGCTCCCAGCTTCACCAGCAGAGGGTGAATACCTGCTGGTTCCACCTCAACCGCCGTGGGAGGATTGCTTGCCCCTCCCACCTCCACCAGCAGAGGGTGAATACCTTCTGGTTCCGCCTCAACCACCGTGGGAGGACTGCTTGCCCCTCCCACCTCCACCAGCAGCGGGTGAATACCTGCTGGTTCCATCTCCACCTCCACCAGCAGAGGGTGAATACCTGCTGGTTCCACATCCACCGTCATGGGAAGGACTGCTCCTGCCCTGCCTCGCACCGCCCAAGGATGCCTGCTTCGCACCGCCCAAGGATGCCTGCTTCGCATCGCCTTGGGCTGCCTGTTGCTCCGCATCACCTGGAGAGCCACCAGTTACACGGTACGAGGGAGAAGTGGAGCTCCCATTGCCTCCTCCATGGCCAGGGGCTCCCCTCCCGAGTTTGCCTCCCGAGGGTCCGCTGCTGCTGCTGTCGCCTCCCGAGGGTCCGCTGCTGCTGCCGCTGCTGCTGCCGTCGCCTCCCGAGGGTCCGCTGCGGCTGCCATTGCCTCCCGAGGGTCAGCTGCTGCTGCCGTTGCCTGCCGAGGGTCTGCAGCTGCTGCTGTGGCCTCCCAAGGGTCCTATTTTGCCTGGGGTCGCTACCAGTCCTGCCATGCGGCAGGAAATTCTGTGGCTGGAGCCCCATAAAGGGGAGCTGCCGGCCACGGAAAAGGGGGGGGAGGTCAGGAGACCAGCTCCCCCCGCAGCAATTTTGCTGCAGGAGAAAGGGTGGCCGGAGCCCCACGGAGGGGAGCTGCTGGCCATGAAGAAGGGGGGCAGGTCTGGAGACCACCCCCAAAATTTTTTTGACCAGAGGATCCGGCCTGTGCGTGGTCCACTGGGACGCTACAGTTGTTGGGGTGGGAGGAGGACATCCCGCCGTGGCCGCCCCCGGAGACACCTTGCTTCCCCTGTTCCTGGACCGGGACTGCTAGCCGGGACTTTAGGGAATAAGGGGGGGAGGTGGCCGAAAAGGCCATGTGTGCTGTGCACAAGGGGGGGCATGTGTCCCAACCCTATTTGTTTGTTTGTTTGCGGGTATAAGAACCTGCAGCTCTCTGCACTCGTGGTGGAGTGTAGAGAGGAGAGTACGGGGAGCGGAGAGAAAGAACAACATTTAAAAACAATTGCTAAAACGTGCTGGATTATCCAGCACGACACTTACTTGTTTGTTTGTTTATTCGTTTGGCCCTCGTGCCCTTTTGTTTTGTGTTTTGTTAAAATCATTTGTTTGTTTATTAAATACGCTGAATGCAATTGCATTCAGCTTCACCCGCCCATCCACTGTTTTGGTTCAGTTACTTCCTGGTCCGTGACGTCACCACACCTCACCACTGCAAGCCAGCCTGCCACAAGCAGCAAAGGTAATTCAAAATAATCTAGACAGCATTCAGAACTGGGCAGACACATAGCAAATTACATTTAATAGAGAAAAGTGTAAGGTACTGCACGCAGGCAATAAAAATGTGCATTATAAATATATGGGAGTGTGGCAAAGTGGTTGATTGGGTGCAGGTGCACGTGATGCAGTGTGTAAATCCGGTTTGGAAACAGTTTTTATTTTTATATCCAGGTCTGCGTAGTGCACATAGTGAGTATATAACAACAGGGTTGCAGTCCCAAATAATAAACACAAATATCCGTCCCACAATATACGAACATGGTCACCAGTCCTGGGTTCTTGCAGTAGTGCTCGTGGTGGGTGATACAGGTTTATAACAGTGACAGTAGTGCAGTGCTGTTCCGGGTTTTGGTGCTGGCCCTTGGCGACAGCTCCGGAATGTGTTAGCTGTCTAATAATCACAAACAAGACAATTATAGACAAACAAACAAAACACTCATGAAACGTATATTCACTGCTCTCTTTTCGGGTCCTTTCAGGTTTAAAATACAAACCAAAGCGAAGGAACAGATTGCGATTCTCCGTCCTCTTTTATGCTGTCACACATGACCTCTTGGTAAACGAGTGCAACTGCCTCGCCAAGCTGCAGCTGCCACATCGTTTACCTTCCTGGTCAATGCGTTCTTGCAACGGAGTCTCACCTTCATCCAGACTGGCCAACTTCCTGACTCTGTCAGACCAGCCCGACCAAAGAACTATGTTCTCACTGCTTAGCGCACTCACAGGTCAGGAGGGAGATTTACAACCAAGAATCATTGTATTTTTGTCACATATCCCATCGCTCAGAGTGGAGCCAAAGGAACACTTGGCTGAATCTATCTTTCCCATTACTCCCCCCTCCCGGGAAAAATAATCTGCATTTTGATAGTCTTTCCCCGCACGGTGTACCATGTGGTACATGAAAGGTTGCAACGCCAGATACCACCGAGTTATCCGGGCATTGCTGTCCTTCATGGTGCTTAACCACTTGAGTGGGGCGTGGTCTGTGACAAGATCAAATGAATGTCCCAGCAGGTAATATCGTAAAGAATGAGTAGCCCATTTAATGGCCAAACACTCCTTTTCGACCATGGAGTAGTTGTGCTCCCGAGGTAGCATCTTTTTACTGAGATACAGTATCGGGTGTTCTACTCCGTCTACCTTTGGGACAAGACAGCACCCAAAACCACGTCCGATGCATCGGTCTGGAGGATGAATCTCTTGGTGAAATCAGGTGTAATAAGGGTGGGGGCCTGGCAATGTTTACGCTTAATAGTATCAAATGCCCCCTGACACCCAGCTGACCATTTAATTGAATTTGGAGCACTCTTTTTGGTGAGGTCGACTAAAGGGTTAACCACTGTGGCATACTCGGGGATAAAGTGGCGATAATGACCGGCTAATCCCAGTAGTGACCTCACCTGAGTCTTGGTTTTGGGGATCGCTGCGTCGACCAAAGCCTGGATTTTGGTGATCACGAGTCTCACCCTTCCATTTCCCATTAAAAATCCCAAATATTGAGTCTGTCTTGGCAACCTCACATTTTCTCAAGTTAGCTGTCAACCGGGCTGCCCTTAAAGACTGAAGGACGCCAGTCTCAGTGATGCTCCCTCCCATTTTGCGGTCCTTCTCTATTTATTCGTTTTTCTAGGACGGAAAATAGGAGAAAACATTTCAGCTTGAAAAGGAAACACATCACCAATTCGTTCCCTTTTCTTTTTTTCTGCCATGTTTACATGTGTGGCTGAGACTGCCATTAGTTGCATTAATTCTTTGAACTGGGTGTGGCAACCTTTCCGCCATCCCTACTACCAGGTGACGTTTTATCGGTCCTACCGATAAATATACTTTTAGTGTGGGGTATGCCGCCGTGTCTCCATGGATACAGGAGATGGCCACCCTACCTCGTGGCTGCCACGACACACCGCCCAAGAGAGCTGTTCTAATTAAGGTTTGCTCATCTCCTGTGTCCACTAATGCGTGGGTTTTCACATTGCCTAAAACCACATCAATCATGCAAGGCCCCTCCCGACCATTTTCCCTGTGCTTACCTATCTCAGATGCCCAATTACACGTGGCCACGTCCCACTCCATGGCAGCGGGGCATGACCTGGCCAGATATCCCGGTTGGTTGCACCTAAAACATGTTGGGGGGACAGAGGGAGCAATGGTTAAATATCTGTCCAATTGCTGGTATGGCAACGGGGCAGGGGCAGCACCCCAGCTGGGGGCCAACCTTGGTCTCCATGAAGAGGAGGCAAGGGAGCCCATTGGGGTCGGCAGTCTCGGAGGTCTGGGTCCCTGGGCTGATGGTGGTGGCGGAGGAGAGAGAGCAATGGCTTGGCTGCTCCGAAGGGCGGGAACCGACAGTATGCCGCTCTGGTCGGAGACTAGGGAGTCCTCAAAATCCTCTGCCAGTTTCACGGTGTCTTCCAGAGTGTCGGGGTTGTGGCGCCGTATTGAGGTCGCTTATAGCCTGGTAGGCTGCCTGAGCCTCCCCGATCAGGCAGGGTCCCAGCTGGCTTGCCCAGAACTCCCACGGCCATGACGCTCAAACGCAACCAGGTACGCCTCTGGGTCATCCTCCGTCACCATCTTCATCGCCCGAGCCTTCGGTGCCAAATTTGCTGGTGTTCCTGTAGGAGCTGGTGCTGTGGAAAACGCCAGCCCTACCCGTTCAATGAGAGCAGTGTAATGCTCCTCCCTCCTTCTCTCCTCTGCGTCCCGTCTGCTGTCCACCGCCTCCAGTAGCTCTGCCAGTGTGTTGCGATCCATATCCCTCCTTCTGACACCACATGTGGCAAAGTGGTTGATTGGGTACAGGTGCAGGAGAGATGCAGTGCGTAATCCAGTGCGTAATCCACAAATGGAGATTAGATAAAGGGGAATTCAGAACAGAAAATAGGAGGCACTTTTTTTACACAGAGAATTGTGAGGGTCTGGAACCAACTCCCCAGTATTGTTGTTGAAGCTGACACCCTGGGATCCTTCAAGAAGCTGCTTGATGAGATTCTGGGATCAATAAGCTACAACCAAATGAACAAGATGGGCCAAATGGCTTCCTCTCGTTTGTAAACTTTCTTATGTTGTTAAACTTGCAAGAATATCAGTTTATAGTCCTATATGTATAATCAGAAAATGCTTAATCAAGCTACTGTATATCTGGGAGACACAAGAATAAACATTCCCTGGATTGGTTTCACAAACATCTGTCTGGATGTGGTTTTCTTTCAATGATCGGCCAGCTACAACAGCATTGTTATGGTGTATAGGGTGAGTCATACAGCGCAGATTCGGATCCTGGCTGTGCAGAGTCGCCAGTCTTCACTGGGCATTCCGAAGGGAGCGTCGCATTTGCGCTGTTGCTCCTGTAGGTTAGGGAGGCAAAACTGACATTCCAAATTGGCCAGAAAATCAGGGGTAAAATAATTTGGCACACTAAATAAATACAAAAAACCCCACTTATTTCAGGACATGTAACTATATATATTATAACGGCTGTGACTAATCTCTAGTTTCTTGATGGCAGGTGAAGGAGGGCACAGAGCGATACCTGGAGGAGCTCTTCCAGAGCAAGCAGAGGGACTCCTGGCAGTGCTGGTTTCTGATGCAGCACCGCTATTTCCCTTAGAGGCTGCAGTGGCACTCTAGCACCATTTAGTATCTTTGTTGGAACTTGACTCTTCTGTACATGGGAAGCCTGTCTATCACAGTGGCAGCATTAAATTTCCACTGCTAAATCACCACAGCCTGAACAAGTGTCTCTTTATCAAAGATGGCTGCATTTTTGCATCACCAGCAGAAATAAGGCCTATGGTGTGTCACCCGCTTTGATAACACATACTGTATACATTAAAAATACACATCCTCGTCAATAACAGAGAAGACACTGTGACGTTGAAAAATTGCCATTGAAACATTATGGATAGAAATACTAATGTTTGGACTATAAATCTTGTCTTCAAAAGACTTTTGTCATTAAATGTACCAAGTTTATTTTAGTTCTTCTAATTTATTACTGTTAAGTGTAGTATCACACGGCATGGTGTTTAAATATATTCCAACACGCAAGGTGTATATTGGTCCATATTTGAGTGTTGTTTGTCACAAAACACGCGCTTATGAAATGGAGGCCTAACCCCACCCACCCCTGAACTAAACTGGTTGTCCATTAAATCAGGCAGAGTGGTTCTAAAATTTCCAAGCTGTGCTGGTATGGGGACACATCTGCACAGGTTGGAGCACGTGTTAGCAAATGAGATTGCTTTCTCCAGTATTGCCATTTTTAAATTATGCATATTCTTTTAAAATATTTTTTTAATTATTTTTTTGGAATAAACTATTTTATTTAAAAAAAAAAAATCTTGAAAAAATATGAATACAGAAGTTAGGCTGTGGTGGTGGAGGGAGCTTTTTGTGATCAAATTTTTACTGTTTTTCACAGAATAAAAACAAACAAACAAACAAACCAAAACCCCCCCCCCAATATTACATACTATATTCTCCCTCTTTTCCCTTCTCCCAACCTCCCCCCCTTCTTCCCCTAGTGGCCACCCTCAACCCACCCCGGACCTCTTGTGAATAAATTGACATAGAATTTAGCTGATAAATAATGCATCCCAAGAGTCACATAGTTTATCCAATGCAATGACAATCAGACTTCAGACAATAGTTTAGTTCTCAGTTGGAGCTCCCTTCCACATTTCTAAAGTGGTGTTTTTTGCCTTATTTATTCTGGCGGTAGATAATTCTAGCATGACTATGTCATTAAAATAGTACAACCATTACCGTACAGGCAGTCTATGATGAGGGAGCCAGCACTGTACTGTCAGTTTCTTTGCCGCTGTTAAACCAGCAAGCCAAATTTTCCGATATATGTAAACTTATGGAAACTATAATAAGATTCAAAATGGAAAATTACCTATATGGTAACAATATCCTGGGAGACAGTCAGGAAGAAGAAGTGTCTTGCGGTAAAATGGGCAGTCGAGTCACTCCAGTACTACCTCCTGGGGTGACACTTCACCCTAGTTACAGTCATGCCCCATTAGCATGGCTTCACCAGATGAAGGATAACAACGCCAGAATCACGCGGTGGTACTTGGTCCTGCAGCCCTATGTCTTCAGGGTTGTCCACCCAGCAGGAAAGCTGCATCAAAACGCAGATTTTTTTCTCTCGGGAAGGCATGGGGGGTGTAGGATTTTCGAATGAACTGGTGGTGCCATTCTGAGGGGGAGGATATGTAACGGGGGAGATCTGTGGTGACTCTTCTGGTGCGTTCATAATACTACAGGAAGATGGCAGCAGCCTTGTAATATCCGCCGGTCAGTCATGGCAGTGACACTGAGAGGTGGGAGAGTGGGTGTGTGGGCTTTCCCTCTCTCTGAGTGGCTGAGAGGCAGGCATTGGTGTGCTTGCTGGCCCTATAAATAACGTTCGGTTGTTCCCACAGCTCTGCCCCTGTAAGACAAAAACAACGAGCCAGCAGAAGCTCTGCTCCAGGACCGAGAACGTCCGGAAAAAAAAACCCAAAGAGAAGAAAATAAAAAAGAAATATATTGATAGCGGGGAAACCTTGGGCAGACCCCATAAGTGTATCGGAAGCAGGCTGAGGGAGCGGTAAAGTGTTGGACGGGGACCCAGGCCGTGCGGGTAGCGACGGTCGGGGTAACGCTGCCGAGTACAACACCTTTTCTTTGTAGTTTTTGATTTACTGTGTTTTATTTTCTCTTTTTGATTTTGCCTTTTGTTATTATTATTATTATTTGAGAGCACTTGCGTGTGCGTCAGCGGGACTGTTTACCTGTGGGTATTTCTGTGGTCCTGTCTACCATTGCTGGTATTCAAGCCACAGACAACAGCGCCCTCTGCAGGCTAAACTAAAGCACTTGCAAATACAAAAAAAAAAAAGTAATAAATAAAACTGGGCACCTGTGCGGTGTTGTCAAATACACTTTTGTCTTCCATGTGCAGAGTGCAGATAGACTCCTGTTTACTATTGAACACATATAGGAAAGCAACTAAGACCTTTCCAAAAATCTCTTGGACTTTGACCATTGACCTGTCGTTCATGGTCAAACTGGACAATTCACGGTTTTGACAGTATATAGCTCCTTACACACTGCAGATAATGTTTACTATAGAACCTGTATAGGAAACCAAGTATGCCATATCCAAAAATGACCTTAACCTTGACTTTTGACCTGTCGTGTTTTACATTGCAGACAAAGTTTCTCCAGAAACTTCAATTCTAGTTGTGTGCGTTCTAAAACGCAGACATTCTTTTCTCTTGATTTCTTTATTATTATTATTATTATTCTCATTTCTGACATGTTTTTCTCAACGCATCTCCTACAGCTTTCAACTGATCAGCTCGATATTCTGCACAGCTATTACACTATTTCTGTATATTTATGCTATTGTTTTTATTACCAATCAGACTTACAGATTTGGAGGGTCCTGGGCTGAGACCCCCCAAAATTGTAATGGCAATAACTCTGGAACGATGTCACTTAGAACTGTTCTGTTTGTGCATACTGGTAGCTGTCAACGGATTCTATATAATGAATAAGTGAAATATAAATTTAGCGTTCACAAGTTGTGACCCCCAAAATCTGTCGTTCATTTTTGTGGATCGGTATTATGTTTGCAATTTTCCAGTCTGTCGGTACAACCCCTGTGTCAAGAGACTGTTGCATGATCTTGGTTAGCAGTTTGTAAATAACTTATTTAATTTCTTTGAGTACTATTGAGAGGATCTCATCCGGCCCAGGGGATTTCAGGGGTTTCAGGGGGTTTGTTTATTTTAAAGGGAGCTCCTCGTCCCTTTAAAATAAACAAATCCCCTGAAACCCCTGAAATTGCCTTTCTGTTGTTTGGTTACTTGTCAAGTTTGAATGTATCTGGTTGATAATATCTTCCCAGGTTTCATTATCTATTGTTATGTTTAGGTCCTGCTCCCATCCCAACCTACTCACCCCACAATCCAGTGTAGTTACCGAATACAAAGCATCATAACATCTTGATTTAAAGAGTTTAGTTACCTTGTCAGTAGTTAACAATTTTTCTATAATTGCAAGTGTGTAGTTAGAGGCATTCCTCATAAGATTAGGAATGACATAGTGTCTGATTTGCAAATACCTAAAAAAATGCTGCGAAAGGATTTTAAATTGCTCTCCCAGCTGGGTAAAGGGTTTCAGACAGTTATTCCCCCAAAGGTCACACATAAACTTTATATCACTTTTATTCCAAAGCTTATAGCCAGCATCTGACAGACCTGGTTTGACGACAGCTCTGGATTGTGTTAGCCATCCAAATAGTTACAAACAGTATTAACGACAAACAAAAACAAACAAAACACTCACGATTCACAACACAGGTTCTCCTTCTGGTCATTTAACGTAACCATTCACAAAGGAACAGATCACATCGCTACGTCCCCTTTTTATAAAGTTGTTTCCTGTCTGGGTTATTGAGCTTGTGTACCGTACCTCTGCACCCTTTCTAGATGGCTGACTTCCACCTAACCCTGAGAATAAACTGTTGTGCCATTTAGTCCAGGGTATTCTGTTCCCTTTATGCAGCTGCCTCGCAGGTTGTAAATCTAACACCAAGAATCATTCAATCTCTGTCACATAACATCAGAAATAAAACAAACTTAAATGAGATGGATGCAGTAATTGTATCAATTATATATGGGATTAAAACCAAGATTAACTGAGATTCATTTTTTTTTTAATCTCAAGATTAATCAATTTATTTAATTTTTTAAATCGCTTGACAGCCCTAATTCAAATAAATACCTTACTGACAGTAAAGTTGACAAATATTTTAACAAGAAGTTCTAATTGACAGTAGTAAGCTTAAAAGATTACTTTTTTTATCCTCTGCCATTTCTGTACTCCTGGATCTATGAACGTCAGTGCACAGCACAACTTTAATATGCTTCCCCTCCTCGATCACTCCTGGGAGTCTTTTCAGAAGCCTTTTTTACACAAATAGTTGTGTACTGCTCTAAAACCATGCGCATCAGGGTCCCTTAAACTGCAATGTGTACCGAACACATTTAGATGTTTCACCCTTAATAACCTCTATATTCCAGCGCTAGACCCAAACTAGCGCTTATATTCAGGATAAATTTCTAGATGTTGTTTAAGAAGCCAACAACATTTTCTAACAGACTGTACTTTAAATGAAGCTTCGTGATTAGAGCCAATTCTCACTATGTGTAGAGCGCCAGTCTGCACTGAAGAATGAAATATAAAGGCTGCTGCATATCCGTAGTAATGATATTAGCATTTGCTTTCTGAACATTAAGAACGCTATTCCAGATTTTCAATGTCAGTCAAAGCAGCTGAAATTATTATTATTATTTGTTTATTTAGCAGATGCCTTTATCCAAGGCGACTTACATAGACTAGGGTGTGTGAACTATGCATCAGCTGAAGAGTCACTTACAACAATGTCTCTCCTGAAAGACGGGGCACAAGGAGGTTAAGTGATTTGCTCAGGGTCACACAGTGAGTCAGTGAGCGAGCCGGGATTTGAACCAGGGACCTCCTGGTTACATGCCCCTTTTCTTTAACCACTGGACCACACAGTAGAATCATAGTCTCCCTGCATGTGATGGTATCTCTGCCATTGATAGAGAGTAAACAGAATGAGCTTAGCTGGATACAAAAATAAAAGAATACATGAAAAAGGGGAGTGGGGATTGGTGCCAGAGCCTCTGAAATTGTTTTCCATTTCCACCCTGCCTGGACCATTTATTATACCATTCAGAAGCTGACACATCCAAGCTCCCAAGATAGATTGCCTGGGTAATGCATGCTGGGATAGAGCTCCGCTAGATTAATCTGGCTGTCAGGGGAGTTCAATATCAGCATCTCCACAACACCCCCATGGCCGTTGCCATGACGACCTCTCTGGAGATGGGGTTGCCATGGAGACGGTGCAGGAGAGAGCATCAGCTGATGTCTGGTACCATTCAGAGGTGTTTACACAGATATGCTTCCACTGTTTGCTCTCACAGCTTTTTTCCTTCAGTGGTGGTTTATGATTTCTCATCCTTATTGAGTGACACAAAGTGAAGAAAACAGGCTTTTTTCACTTGCATGTTTCAATTAATATTTATACATATCGGTTATAATCCTCTAGGCCAGGAGCCTTTAAAACATTAGGTTGTTATCATAACCCTGGTTCTCTGAAATAGAAATGTAACCACAGGAATCTAAAGTATAGAATTAAATGCAGTAAAATAGGGGGCAGATAAGAGCAAGTAAAGCGCATTTAAGTAAGAGTGATAAGTGTCCAGAGGGAAAAGAGGAGTTCTACAGGTGCTGTCTGAAGAGGTGAGTCTTGAGGAGGCACCGGAAGGTGGTCAGGGACTGGGCAGTCCTGACCAACTTCCATAGTGTAAACCTGAAATTATTAATGATCAGTTTACTAGTCACTGCTTGGATATATCTGCATGTCCACCCTGAATTCCATTCTCAAGGTCACATGAGGACTACATGGACACTGAAACTCACCAGTCATTGGAAAAGCACAGTCTAAGAACTTACTTCTGGGACTTTTAAAAGGACTCAGCTCAGCATTTCTCAAATGTTCTTTCATTCAGCACAATTTGTGATGCTTGCATTCTGTTTCCTCATACTGCTTCTGTTTCTTTTAGCTGTTATTGGCCATCACTAACGTCAGTATAATCACTGCGTGTTGATTGGCCGAGCTTTCATTCTGATCAGATTTCATTTTGGCATGAGTTACAAATCTCCGCCCATTTCGCTTTGTGTCAGTGCTCATTCTTTGATCAATGAGAGAAGACTAGCAGTGCAATGTGAAAACAGCAGTATGGAGTAATCATTATTATGGTGTAGAAACTATCTGAAATATTCTAAACGAACATTGCTGCACATGAATTTGAAGGCAAAAATCTATGTCAGTGTTTGCCATAAATTACATAGTTGATAAATATTAGAAATAATTATCATAATGCGTTTTGCCCTGCACCGATTTACCACATTGCCAGAATTTGCGCAAAATGTTCTAAAATGGCAAGTGATGTGTGGGACAGTAGGGATTAATAATAACATAAAAAAACAGGATCAAAGTGCAGCTTCAGATTTGGTGAGCGAGTCAGATTGGGATACAGATGGAGTGTGCTTCATGCTTTTCAAACACGGGCCCAACTTGCAAGGTACAAGTTAAACACAGTGATCAACGTTTTGTTTTGTTGCAATCCTAGTATTTTCTGTTATGAGGACTGTAATAAATGAAAACGGGGAGGTGTTTTTTCTTTGTGCAGCCTCCTTTTCTAAAACATTTTGAAGAGTTTAATGTGAGTTTTCACTTGCGTGCAAATCTAAAAAAAAAAAAAAAAAAGACATATCATTACATAAAGTAATGATATTACTTTATGAAAATGTTTCTTGTGCAGAAACCACAATACCAGGGATAAAATAAAAATAAAAAGTCTACTTTTATACTGTTTCTGCCTGAAAAATCTTTTTCTGGAATAGATCATGGTAATTAATCTACACGGAAACACAACAGAGAAGCACACAGAACATATTATTGTAAGATAAGTAATAAGTACAAAATAAATAAAAGAAACAGGGATATATGTTCTAATCCAAGGCCATTATTGTAGCATGGCCAGGTCCTGCTGTAGCTGAGTACCCAGGGTCTGGAAAGTAGGAGGATGATTTCAGAGAATACTATGGAGATTAAAATGGCCAAGTACATCATTGTAGTAGTGTCTGTTACATAATAAATTTGAGGGGTATTTTAGCCCCTATTGTGCATTTTTTGACTTAGACTTTTTGTATAATTTTTAAGCTTTATGATACAATTGTATGGATGTCCCTTGAAACCGAGAGGCTCTTGGTACATTTAGATTCTTTAGTGTCTGAATGGAAAAGTACCAAAGTTCCTCACAGATTTGTTCCTACATGATTATAATGACTTTCAAATTCCCCAAGATAAAAAATGATTTCAGAAAAAAAGAGCTTTGTTAGAGATGGATCAGACATTTGAGATGTATATTTTAAAAGTGTTTACTACAGTCTTTAATTAATGCCTGTTAGTTTTACAAAACTAGAACCAAATAACTAAACAATATAATCTAGGTTCATCTTCAGCACTCTCAGGGTGTGTATCATTTTGTAAAATTAATTATTTTTTTTCTCCTTTCAAAAAACAGGAGTTAAATAAAAAATGGAGGAAAGCTTTTAAAATATGTCCCAAAGAGTCCTAATGATTTAAAAAACAAATTCTACTGCATGTATGTGTGTAACGTGTCTGTGTCCCCTGGGGCACTGACATACATTAGATGTTACATCTCTACAGTCCTAACCTGGGAACAAACTCAATACATGAAATAAGTGGTTTGATTAATCTGCTGCACATGATCATGCTTTAAACAGACTGCTGGGCCAGCAAGCCAATACTGAATATATACTGTGTGCACGTGGCTGTAATTGCCTATTCTCTATAATAAAGAAGGAATAATGGCAAATGGCAACATGTGGTTTTAGCAGTGATGGGTTCATTTTAGCAAGATAAATACTCATCATAAATACTAATGCAGGGGGGTGGTTAGGAGCTTGTTTCCTGAGATATATTCTTGTCCTTCGAATATGTATGACTTTGCCCTATTACATGGACCTGGCTGCAGGACCAACAACCAGTTGGTTGCTTATTTAAAAATACAGTCCATATAGAGGATACTTGAACATTTAGAGAATACTGTAGTTATTCCACGAATGAGGACAGCCGAATAATACACAAGTCCCTGAAGGGACTTTTATGGCTATCCTTATGAGTGAAATAACCACTGTTTGGAAAAGACAGTATGTTATTATTAGTTTAGTTAGCAGACGTCTTTACCCAAGGCAACTTACAGAGACTAGGGTGTGTGAACTATGCATCAGCTGCAGAGTCACTTACAATTACGTCTCACCTGAAAGACAGAGCACAAGGAGGTTAAGTGACTTGCTCAGGGTCACACAATGAGTCAGTGGCTGAGGTGGGATTTGAACTGGGTACTTCCTGGTTACAAGCCCATTTCTTTAACCACTGGACCACACAGCCTTTTTTTAACAGCTGATATCAGAGCCTTGTATCTGCTTAGCAGTGCAGTGTAATTTGGAGCAGTCGCTTCCCCGCTCATTCTGTCATTGGATTTCAATGAATGTTAGATAGATTCCAAAATGAGTTCAGGTAAGAAAAAGATTCACTCAGAACACGAATATGAAAAAAGTTATGCTTCAGTGCTTGATATCGCAACACTTACTGGGTAAATACTGTTTACATTTCTATTAGATTTCAGATATAATAAAATGTGTTGTTTGGCGACTGCAATAAATCATACAATATTCTCCAAACATATTTGTGACATATTATTTTTTAACTTATACACAGTACTTAGGAGGCCAGCATATATATTTAGATTAATTCCAGAGACATCCTTCTGCTCCTTATTTTTTAAATCCTAGATATATAGTATTGCTTTTTCATACAGTTGGAATGAACCTTGGCAAACCACTGAAATTAATAAGATGCTAATCTAGCTGTTGAAGGTAGCAACAGAGAATAAAGACAATCAGTCGAACAGTAAATGCCATAATGTAGCCTTGTGATCATGCAACGAAATACCAAAACATTGTCTTTTACCCTCCCACCCCCACATCGCTCCTCTGTGTTGCAGGAAAAATCTGTGCCAGTGCTCACGGTAACCATGGCAACCCCTCCATGAACTATTCCATCTGCTGCTGTGGGTCTAGCAGCCAATCAGGGACTTCTATTGATTTAGTTCCTTTCCCAAGGGCACAGGGGTGCTGCAGGGGTGAGAATATGACTACAAACACGTTGAAAACACAGGGGGTGGGAGTGTGAGGTGGGTTGCATACAATTACTCTTTTAACACATTTTCTGTGAGGTGCTTGAAATTGATTGGAATGAACCAAAATGTGTACCTACATCCTTTTTTATGGGATAGTTTCACTCATGCCAAATACTGTAATATACATTGATATTAAAGAGGGGATTAAATTAGAGTTTTCTGCACACTCTTACAATCCAATCTGTAGCACAGAACTTGAAGGCACTACCTTGCTCTCTGCAGTTCATTTAACCTATCCCTTGTGAAGTATTAAGTTTGTGCAACATGTGGAAAAGAAATGCAGATACTGTTTTACGTTTTATCCAAAGCACAACATCTCTAACTCATGGAGGAAACAGGTGCAAGCCATCTCTAAAAAAAGAGAATGCCTCTGTACAGCATGCTGCAGTGCAGGTACTGTAGAAGCAGAATATCCCATACAGTAACCTAAACAGCACACACATTATGGTTAGAGTGGTTATCCCATACAGAAACCTAAACAGCACCTGCACGCCCCATGCCAGTGTGCAGTGACTTCATGGTACAATTCTGGTTGTCCTTTGGCATGATCTGAATCAGTGACATTGAACTCCAGAATTGTGGATGATCCCTGCTAAGCCGGCTCCCTCTTTAGCAGCTGGAGAGCCCTGGCAGGCTGGTTCTTGGCTGATCTCTGTGCTGGTTAGAGCCCCGGATGCCCTAGGTGGATTGCCGCTGGCAGACAGATGGAGCAGGCTGGGTACTGGCAGGGAGAGCAGCTGCATCAGACTAACCATTAGTCATGAGACCCAGAGACTACCTTACCAGCTAATCAAACAGGAGGCAGTGGTCAGGGAGGGCTGCCTGATGAATGATTTGATATACATATGTTGTTAGTATTCTTTAAATCACACGTTTGTTTCTAGGTGACTGATTATTCCCTATTTCATGATGGCTGATTAGATACCTGGAATTCCTCATACATACCGTATTCCTTCAAATTTAAGACTTACTTTTTAAACAACTTTTGTCTTCTCAAAATGGCCTGCTTCTTAAATTCGAGTATGGTCATGTGTGTGTTAAAAATCGGCAATAAAACATGTGACTACGTGAGTACACAAACAGCAATGTGACTTACTGCCGAGAAAAGAAGAACAAAAACGGTACTGCCCGATCTCTAATCATCCATGACATAAAGGTAGCCATTCTCAAAGAAGCTTTATTAGCTTCTTGAGGAATTTGAAGAGAAGCTTTTAACAATTTCAGCGTTCTGTTATTAGACTCAGTTCTAACAAACAGCCTAAAAGAATTGAATCTATTCAGTCTTGAACAAAGAAGACTACGCAGTGATCTGATTCAAGCATTCAAAATCCTAAAAGGTGTAGACAATGTCGACCCAGGGGACTTTTTTGACCCGAAAAAAGAAACAAGGACCAGGGGTCTCAAATGGAGATTAGATAAAGGGGTATTCAGAATCAGAAAATAGGAGGTACTTTTTTACACAGAGAATTGTGAGGGTCTGGAACCAACTCCCCTGTAATGTTGTTGAAGCTGACACCCTGGGATCCTTCAAGAAGCTGCTTGATGAGATTCTGGGATCAATAAGCTACTAACAACCAAACGAGTAAGATTGGCCAAATGGCCTCCTCTCGTTTGTAAACTTTCTTATGTTCTTAATTACATAAACCAGGAATCATCAAAACAATACATTAATTAATGTTGCACAAGAGTTCCAGAAAGTTATTCCATATAAGCAGGAGAAGTAAAAGAAAAGTAATAAAGTGCATTTGTGCATAGTGGATCGAGGTAGAGTGTTTCCATTAATCCCTCCGATTAAGAGCAATCAAACAATAGTAAACTCGTCTTATTTTTTTAACAGCAGTAAAAAGGAAAAAAACTCAGTAGCTTGTGTAACAGTAGTAGGAAAACTAGGCCCAAAATCATTAAAAATCTGCACGAAACAGTTTTAGGGTAGTTCAGTATCAAAGCAACCATTTTCTTTGTCAGGGAAGAAAAAAACCCAGAAAGAATAATAAAGAGCAGTTTCTTTCTCAAAGTCAAACCCGATTGTAAATCGGCCGCCCCAGTCTACCTGGATCCGCTCAAACTCTGTCCGCACTCCAACACAGCTCACTCGAACAATTAAGCTTTTCTTTTTTCTCTCATTTAAAACATATGACAGCTGTACATGCACAGCTAGGAAAACAACAAACAAATGCATTGAGGCTGCTGCATCTTTCAAACTTTTTTTTTCCTTCTTCCTTCTACGACTCTCTCTCTTGCCAATTCAAAAGCACCCCCTACCGTCATGCAACAGTGCGAGCTATATCCCCTGCCCTGGGATTCCCTCATGTTACATCAATTCCTTTTTCATTTTACTTTGTCAGACAGCTATGTATCTAAAAGTACTTAAAAAGTGCACATTTACTGACTGTCACAACATTTCTATTTCAGGGAGCTTCCTTTCAAGCGCAAAATGTAACCATTACTGAATGGAAGTATACCCAAGCGGTCGCAAGGGCAAGATTGCTGCACGACTGGAATGCTACGCCGAGTCTGCCTTCTAAGTTACCATTCAGAACCGTAACAAGTAGCAGTAACAAGTAGCTAGGGATAAAAAAATTGAGGGCGAAACTCACTTCTATGCCTGTGCTGTAAGGGTTGACTGAGAAGCCACCCTTAACACACTAGTTCCAAAACCAGGGTTTTGAGGATCCACGACCTAAGTCTGTAGAACCTAGTAAATGTATGGGCAGTAGCCATGACTTTGACAGATGCATCCTGGAATACAGCCCATAAAGTTGCCATGCCCCTGGTGGAATGGGCAGTGAGCTTTTCTGGAGGGGGTAAGTCTGCTATCTACTATCCATTTGGACAGCATCTGTTTAGACAGGGCTTTGCCAGACATTGTTCAGACTGCCTCCAACTGTTTGTCCTGTCAACATAGTACGCCAGGACCCACACTGGGTGAGCATATGGAGTAACAGCTCCCTGTCAGACTTGAAAGGAGGAAGGAAGCCTCCAATTCCACAGACTGGTTGACATGGAATGCCGAGATTGTCTTCGGCAAAAGGCAGAATTGGTACGGAGCATAACCTTTATTCTGGCCTCTGTAAAAATTAAGGCTATTGACAATGCCTGCATCTCACTCACCCGCTTTGCGGAGGTGAAAGCAAGCAAACAGTCGCTTGAGTGATAAATATTTCAGCTCAGCTGAATGCATGGGATCAAATGGAGGCTTTAACAGTGCATTGAGAACCACGTTTAACCTCCAGCGAGGAACAATGTCCTTCATAGGCAGCTGAAGCCGTCAAACCCCTTTCACAAATTGCCCTGCCAGGAAGCTGAGCTCCTTGGGAGATGGGTCAATTTTGACATGGCAAGCCGAATGGCTGCCAGATAGACCTTTAAATGTAGAGGGGATTTCCCCTCATCAACAGGTCCTGCAAAAGTTCCAGTATTACTGCCATGGGACAAGTCGTGCGTCCGGACCCATAAGGCAGACACCACGTCTGAAAGACGCTCCCACTTTGTATGGTGTCAATAACCCTATTGAACAGGCTCAGATGGCTCAAATGCAGCCATTCACAGGTGACCCAGAGCTACAGGCTCGATTGGTCGGTATGTCATAAGGTCCCCCGTGCCTAACTGAGCAGGTCACAGTGCTTGGGCAGTCTCCACAGCTCACCGCTCATGAGCTGCATCAGGGGTCTCCTGGGCCAATAAAGGGCTACTAAGATTTTCTACAGACACAGTGGGAGCAAGGCGAGTGGTGGGAAGGCATATAACAATTGCTTCGGCCACTGGTGTTCCAAGGCATCTTCTGCCAGTTGGTCCCTGCCTCTTATTATGGAGAGCCAGAGGGGAATTTGAGGCTCACTACCTTGGGTGCTGGGACCCTTCTTGAGAGGAGGTCCACCACCCAGTTTATGACCCCGGGCAGATGTAAGAGGAGGTTCTCGTGCCCAGAGAAAAAGTTTAGCGGGCCACGCGATGGAGACTGGGAGACCTGAGGCCACCCTGGTGGTTGATGTAAGCCACTGTTGTCGTGTTGTCTGTACGGACAAGCACATGTCTCACTCGAACCTTCTGCAAAAAAAACATTTATTTGGAGATCCTGCCAAGGGGGGTTCCACACCCCCTGCGCTCCCCCTGCCATTCCACACAGTGCCTCAGCCCAGGCTGGACGCATCCATGGTGACGACCTCCATTCTCCCAAATGGCAAGATCCGGAACTCGTACAGTGTTCCCTGAAAGGCGAATGACAGGTACTTTCTGTGTGGTGGTTTTATGGAAATAGGCGTCTTTGAGGTCCACCGTGGTGAACCAGTTGCCTGGCCTGATTGACTGCAACAGCTGTTGCATTGTCAACATTTTGAACCTCCTTTGGCTCAGATACTGGTAGACCTGTCTGAGGTAGAGGATCGGTCTGAAGCCACCATCACGCTTGGGCACCAGGAAGTACCTGGAGTAGAACCCTTCCTCCAACTGGAGGGGGACTATCATACAAATAGCCCATTTTTGCAACAGAGCTGCTACCTCCTGAGACACCACCGCAGCGTCTTGTGGGTCTGTGACTGATGTTACAATCATGCCTCTAAAGGGAGGGGGAAGGTGTTTGAACAGCAGTGAGTTGCCGGTCTGAACGGTAGTAAGCACCCAGATGTCCGTGGTGCACTAATGGCAATACTCCAGGTGGCTCCCTGAAAAGGTATACCCTATTGTAGTCTCTGCAGCGAACAGCGATGGGCCAGTTCTGAACACCATCTCTAGCAGCTGGCGCAGCCGGCTGTGCCAGTTTTGGAGGCTGCTGGAGCCTTGGGTGCCAGTTTGCTGCTGGTTTGCGGTTTGCTGCAGCATCTCATCCACTGCGGGACCAAAGGTATGACCTGGTGTAATAGGGGCATCCAACAGTGGTGCTTTGTCCCCCTCAGGCACGCGTGCCTGGGAAAGTCAAAGCTGCTTGTGTTCGGCTACCAGCAAAGACAGGTTTCTATCTACTGCCTGCCCATTCAGTCTTGACAGTTATTAGTTGATGTTATTAGATCTGCATTCAATACTATTGCATCTGATTACAATGTTATTTTAGATATGAAGTTCTTTCTCATAGAAATTACTTTATATTTCAATCAGTTATGCAAAGATTTGAATAATTCAATAACTTCTCCTGTGGCCAGATTTCTAAATAAACCCTTTCTTGAAATGTGTTAGTCTGACTCATAGGGTGCAACAGCAATGCATATCCTTCCTATACTATAATGGGTTGCACTGATTGTTTGATTCCTGAAAAACTGTATTTTATGCACAAAACATTAATGTTGTACCTCATATACCAGTTGTTTTGTGCATAAAACACAATTTAATATTAAAGTACTAGTAGTAGATTATGTTCTTCAAATTGGAGTTGGACGATAAGAGGTTGTTTCACAAAAATGTCTACTTACTGTAGCCCTTGGATCCTAAGAGAGTGAAAAGATCCTAGATAATTATCAGTGTTGGATTCAAAAATACTGTATTTAGGAATGCACATACTGTGACCATTTACATTAAAAAGATTTATGAAATACACTATGTTTCATTTATTAAAATGCTATTTGTTATGCATCCAGTATAAACATTAATTTAAAAAGAACATTTAAAATGTGATATTATTGTTTATTATAAGGAACACAGTAATGATTCAGAGACCACCACAGTTTGTGCATCATGAACAATCAGTGCATTTTATTTTCCATCACAGTACAAAAATAAATAAGCACAAAATTAAAATTAAATTACAGAGGACGGCTTCCAAAGGAACAATCATAACGCCCCCCCCCCAATAAAATAATAGAACTCAGACATCCTTCCATACAAACAGTCACACACATACACAACTAAAGAGAAGGACCATCTTAAGTTCTATTAACACTGTTCAACAATGATTTACCCAACACTGGAGAGAAAAAAAATCTATTACTTTTTTTTTTTATTATTCTATGAACATTTCCAAATGAACAACTACTTAGTGTTGCAAGTGAAAAAAAATGGCACGTCTTAGTGAATACATTTGGGGGACAGATTCCACCCCCCAACCAATAAACATATATATTATATGAATCAGTGATTGGAAATCCTGGCCTGTGATTGGTTAAAACCTCATCACAGAGGAAATATAGATTTAACTATTGCCGTGACTTCCTTACACTACCAGGCAATGGTCTCCGTCTGTCATGTGATTGCTTCACATCACTGTCAGTCCTGCCCCTTTTCAAAGGAATGTCTTTCTCCACTGCACTTTTCACAAGAGAAAATGGCTGAACACCGATTCTATTCTGTCAGTTAACAGAAAATGAATTACAAAGCATACTACAAAAGAAAGATGCTCCAAGCACTAAAATGGTGATTAAAACATCGCTGTCACTGTTTTTTGACTTTCTGAAATTCAAACAAATGCAACTCGACGAAAACAAATATTACGGGCGGGATATAAACTGGATTATGCAGCAGTCGGCAAACCAGACGAAGACAGAGAAAAACTTTGCTAACTATATGGTATGAACTTAAAAAAAATGTCTCTTATTTATTTATTTACATATGCTGTATCAGCTATATTTAAACAAAATGTATAAAGTTGTATTTACTATCCAACCTTGCCTCACTTATTCTCTTGACTGATTCATATATTAAATATGCACTGCAGACTCAACCATAGTGGAAAATGAAATGCCCCTCAGGAAGACTTGTTACCTCCAGGGTGCGATGCCCTCAGACTGCGGCTTCAGGCTTTATAGCCCCCTGTCTGTAACAATAGTCTTCCCTCAGGTCAATAATTTTCTACTATAGAAAACATTGCCTGGGGTCCTTTTTCAGCTTTATTATATAATGTATTGCAGAAATCAGAAATTGCCTTGACTTTGTTTTGCTGCTACTTGCCTTCTGATAATAAAAATACAGGTGCAAAGTTTGTTCTTGTTCATGGGAGAGAGCTTCTAAGAAAGAGAACAGCTCCTCTCATAAATGACGAGGCCTGGGTCACCTATATAGCACACAGTGCCAACCAGTGTACATTACCAAGGTGTTTTTTAATAAATTAACAAATAAAAAAGTAATCAAGTCCAGAGATGATTCCCTTAAATTAAATTACATTAAAGAACATATATTTGCATATGCATTTTTTTTTTTAAATATAGCTGTTTTATTTCTAAAAGAAAACAATTTAAAGTGTCCAACACAAATATTTTTTAAAAAAATGCATGCACAACATCACTGTTAAGTGATAGAAGTGGGCAAAAAATAAATTTAAAAAATCCAGTTCCCTTTTACAAAAAACGCTTCCTAAATTCTGACACATTCTTGTGGCTTGTTTTTTTTTTTTTAATTAATTTATATTTTTGTTCTTTTTTCATTTAACAGCATCAGCAGCATGATCCCCTGTTGTGCATCACACCTTTCTACCATCAGGAAAAAAACGAGGAACCAGCATTCAATCAGCCCTTTGGGTGACTGCTCATAAATGTGGAAGCAGTACAAAAAAACAATTGGGTTCTGGAAACAATCGTATCAAACCTTGCGTATCTTTCAGCATTCATTAAAACAGACAAACAGTTTCCTCTACTTTCACAGCAGCAGCTGTTTACAGCTGTGGAATGACAAAGAGTAGATGAAATCATTGGCCTGTTATTGTTTTAAGTGGACCTTCTGACTGTCAATTTTCCATAGGGGCCAAAAAAGGAAAAGGGTTTAATTTGACAAATACAGTTAGAATGATTACTTTTTAGAAATGTTGGAAACCATCTTGCTGTCTGCACAACTGTCACGTCATACTAAAGCCTTTGACACACAAGTATTGCTTTAAAAACATAAAAAGGTGCTGTGGCAAATAAATAACCAGCATTCTGAAACTGTGTGGATTAACACCATTGGCTAAAGAATGGTTAATTAATTTTGTCTGACCACCTTGATTTTCTACAAGATATGATAATGTTCCTGTTTTTGTTTCTTATAACAGCACATTTGAAAGTTTTAGCATATGGTAGAACGGAAACTGAGGAATAACAGCAAGGAGATTCTGGGTTTGAATCCCAGCTGGCTCACTGACTGAGGCAGACAGAAGGGCAGAGGGCAATGGATTGTGGGAGCAAGATCCTGGGCTAAAGCAAACCCCAACACCACATTCAGTGGAAATGAGACATTGGGCAGAATTTTCAAAAACCAGTGTTATTGTATCGAACTTGCAAATTCTTCAAATTTTTAACTCCTGATAAATTATGACAATTAACACGGATTTGCTTTTAAATTCCCACGCAAAAATAAATAGTCGCAAGAAGCACTGCTCATTAAGATATTAACATTATTTCCTAAATCAACATATTTTTGGAAATCACGTTATCATCATTATTTAACAACAAGATAGTCATAACGACCGCTTGAAAATGCCAAAATTAATGCAACATACTTCTCTCCAGTGTTAATCATATTTCTTGATTAATACTGAAGTTATCATTTACAACCTTTTGAAAATCCTGCCCATTGTATTCTATTAGGAATACCCTAAAAAAAGAGATCTAGATTAGCATTACTAGAGCTTTTTAAGTTGTGCAGTCTAGTACCCCCTGTCTTCAAATCTGCAGGAAAATGAACTGCTGATGAAAATCAGACAGAGTAGTATGCGACCAGGAGTGACCAAATCCAATACTTGGAGATTGAAGGTATAAAAGGGTTAATAGGTATCTGGATGGAGGTTTAATTGTTTCATTAAAACTGGATGGTGCTGAGGCCAAAATAGGTTCTACCAGCCAGTTATTATTGGACACAACTAAATGGGTACCTTTGTTAGCAGACAACAATCAGTGGTTGGTCTTTAAGGACTGCACTACCTTATAAGCTTGATACTGTTCTGTGGAAAACCTGTCTATCAGTGATCCATCTTTCACAGTCGTTAAAATACATTAAATACTAAACAAAAAATTGTCTAAGGGCATGAAGTAAGCATTAGAGAACCCACATTCATTTTTGTTTTCAATAACAAAGTAAGTCAACTTAAAAACATTCTTATATGTCAAAGACCATTGCTTAATAGCCATTACTGCTATTCAATAACCTCCTTCTCTCCACACCCCAACCCACAAAGTCAGATTCCTTTCCCTTTTAAGTAGAAGTAAACCTATAATGAGCAGCTGCATGTGTACAATTGCTCTCACAAAAAGAAAGGACTACTGTATCTCTCAAGATTGGTCAACAAGCTCTATTGAAGGTGAAAATATACAAGATTGCTGTCATCTCATAGCTGACATCAAGAGGCTGCCACATACATCATGGCCGCCACACTTTGAAATAAATGTGGTGCAGATTGGGTTTGGGGACTTCTGTGCTCCTCATCTCAGACACTTGCCATTAAGTTGCCAAGTCGGCAGCAATAAAGTAATTTGTTTTTAGTTTTTTTCTGTTTTTAATTAACAGAGCATGGCTGAAGTTTGGTATTTCATCAAGTCCAAGTCCTGCTTATTCAAATCACTGGGTCTTGCTGGAACCTGAACTAAACTACTAAAATACTCATGATTTATGTCCAAATCTAAGATTTTTATTGATTTTGCAGTCCAAGACCAGGTATAAGATGCAGCACTTGGGGATGGACTATATTGAATGCAACAATCCTGATTCAAGTCCATATCCTGGTGTTTGAATGTCCAAGTCCAGGTATATGGTATATGTATTGTAACACTCAGGAGGCTTGGACAAGTCTATAGACAAAGATATTGTGTCATTCTGACTACCTAAACTTCATCATTGTTATTATAATTATAAATAATATCTATGACATACAGTTTAGCAACTGGGTTACAACACAGACATGTCGGTCAATAAAGGCCCTCCATACATATGCATGCCACATAAATGTAGACCAGCTGGATCTAAATTTTGACGTGGATATGGACTTGGACTAGGACATCAAAATACCAGAATTTAGTTAATCTCGGTTGATTAGAGCCCCTCAAGCTCAGTCTCTCACTGGTTCACCGGTCCAGGCCAATGAGCAGTCGACTTCGTTCTTCCTGTTTCTGGCTTTCATTCTTGAGGTCGGCAAAGACCTGGGTAAAGTAGTGTGCATCAGAGTTGATCTGCAGCATCTTGGTGCTCATCATGTTGATGATGGACAGGCAACGGTCCCAGAAGACCTCCTTAGAGCTCTCTACCAGGAAGGGTTTGAGCGGGTAGGAGATCTCATTGCCCATGTAGGAGTAGGACAGATAGAGACAGGTGAGCAGGGCAGCCTGCAGTTCATGCTCGGTGGCCACTTCAGAGGAGACAACATCTCGACAGAGCATGTAGACAAAGACCACATTGGCAGGTGTGATGAAGCCCTGGTCTTGCCAGCCCTGGAGAAGCAGGGACCGATCCACACTGCGTAGCCACAGCACTGGATCTGTAGGGGACAGGTGCTTTAGCCGGTAGCACCGCCTGCAGAGGAACTCACCCAGGCATCTCAGGAGCTCGCTGGTGGAAGCTTGAACAATGACCCTTTTGGGGGTCCCTGGGGCAGTGTTAGAGTTGGAAATGGGTGCCTTCTTGACCGAAGATAAAACGTTGGTCGAAGTCTTGGATCCTGGGATTTGGGCAGGATCCTGGGCAAAAGTGGATAAGTTGGCACAGGAGAGAGACTTCTTCAAGTTCTCATTGTTGAGATGGGTAACGTTATTCTGGTAGGCACTGTTGGGCTGCACCTTCTTGGAGCTCTTTTTCTTTGCTGAGACGGCTACGATTCGCTTCCAGGGAAGAACAGAGATGATGGAGCTCCTCTTGAGGTTCTTGTCTTTCGCATTCTTGCTGTTCTGCACAGCTGTGTAGTGGCCCACAGTGGCTGGTCCATCTTCAAACAGCCCGGCTTTCCTGTAGCTGGGGGAGAGCGAGAGTACAGTGCCCATGATACCAAGTGGCAGAGGAGCAAATCTCACAAGAGAGGGGCAGCTGTCTCACTGCTTCAAAGCCCTGGGACCCTGGCTGTGAGGGCCAGCTCTATCATACATTCAAACAGGGTCGAGTGGTGAAAATGAAAATGGTGGAGCCTGTCTGTGCAGTGAAAGATGAAAGATGACAATGAAAGATAGCTCTCCCGTGTTGTTTGCTGTGAGCAGAAGGCTGGCAGTATTCTCCACTTGGGGAAGCAAAGCCTGCAGATAGGAGAAGGGAGATTCATTAACAGACAGGTAGAAATCAGAATGCCCATAATATTCTGAGCTAGGGATCCTGATTCATTAGGCACAGACAGTATGCATTTTTTATTTATCTATAATTAATCTGTTTTGTAACATATAGCTACTTTAGTAGCAATGTTTTCCATGTATTTGTATGATCTATCTCTCCATTACTTTACAATGGTAAAATTAACACAAATTATGTTTTATTATGGAAACAGTCAAACAGTTTTTTTTAAATGCCTGATTACACTAAACATTAACTGTACTTAAATTCAAACGCTTCTATCCTTCATCACATTTGACACACTTTCAGTGGTATAGCTAATATGTTTTAATTTACCATGTTTTATGTTTATAGATACAAACAATTTTGCAATAAACCATGGAATCTGTCAATATATCAATTTGTCTGTCCGACCCACAACTGTCTGTTTTGACCTAGATGAAATGCAAACCAATATCAGGATCTGTCTATCAGTCTACACAAAAAACTATCAAGCCACCTGTCTTTCTTTCTGTCTGCCATTTGGTCTTCAAATAAATGGATGTCAATGGTAAAAACTAGAACTAAAATATAGCCATCTATATCTGTGTCTCCAGATGAAAAAAGTTACCTAAAAAAAAAAAAAAAAAAAACTTCTGGACTACCAATTCCTTGGTTTGATAAATCTTATCGACAGCGCACAGGGGCCAAAACAATAGTCCAATTTAAATAAATTCAGATGATTTAATTACAGCAATAAAACCTTTGCATTCCAACTCCGAAACTCATTGCCCATCAGTTCCAGTCAGAATATATGCAAAAAAGATACAAAGAGTATATCAAAACGACCTCGTTTTTGCCTTCTGTACCTATTTTACCTAACCTCAAACACCCATACATCTGACTTTGGATTATTGTTTTGGTATTATCGAGGCTTCGTTTACTAATCCTGGCATGAACTCAGCAATTTGGTCTCTTGCGTTGCTTCTACAGAATGGTGGAATGATTATTATTATTATTTGTTTATTTAGCAGACGCCTTTATCCAAGGCGACTTACAGAGACTAGGGTGTGTGAACTATGCATCAGCTGCAGAATCACTTACAATTACGTCTCACCGGAAAGACGGCGCACAAGGAGGATAAGTGACTTGCTCAGGGTCACACTGTGAGTGAGCCGGGATCTGAACCGAGGACAAGCCCTTTTCTTTAACCACCGGACTACAAGCAATTTACCACGCAGTAAAAGACAGTAGAAAAAACATGTGATTTCTGTTACAAATTAGCATTTCTGTTTTTGCATACTGTGTTGTATATGTATTTAAATTTACAGAAAACACTGCTTTTTTAAATACTAATTTCTAGATGTCCCTTTGTTTAACCACCGTATAAATTATTAATTGTATGACGAGAACATCAAATTTTATCATTTTAATCCTGGTGCTAGCATATTTCAATTTTTTTATTACACATTCTCAATATGGCGACTGGTACAGTACATTTAAAAGGAACCTAATATACATCTACTTGTCTCTATATTGCTCTATGTCATGTTTTTTGACCTACCTTTAAAACGATTGTCGGTCATATAAAAAAATATATATTTAATAATAATAATAATAATAATAATAATAATAATAATAATAATAATAATAATAATAATAATAATAAATACAACATGCAAGCCTATTAAACACACATTTGCTTCAACAAAAAGGTGTCTAGCACATATATACTGAACACATAATAAATCTGACCGAGGCCACAGCGGTTAATGCAGATGTATCACCATTAAGTTACAAAGACGTAAAATAACATAAATAAAAAGAGAAAAGTCTTACCTAATCGTGATATATTTAGTTTTTTGGAAATATCCTGTCCCAGTTATTATTATTATTATTATTATTATTATTATTATTATTATTATTATTATGTATTTCTTGTTATATATTCCGCCAGGGTCCAGCAGTATGGGCGGCGCTGCAAACTGTCAATGGTTACTGTCCAAGGTTCTGAGCTCGCGTCTCAATGCGTGAAAATGCTGTTTTCCAATACGCAACAATGCAATTCCCAATCTCTACTCTTTTTTCAGTTTCTGCTTATTTTTTAAATTACAAAAAACATGTACAAAAATACTTCTTGTTAAAGTTATTGGATTTTCAAAGATGTATCTTAATCTGTTTTTTTCTCTCTTATTTTTGAACAACTGAATATTGGTAGCATGGATTTGGTTTATAATAATTACAAGTGGATGCAAAATGCTTACTTTTCGTTGGTTTTCAGGTCAGGACAATGCTGTTCATGGAAGCTGGTGCGCAAGTTCTTCAAGGTGATTTTTTTTTATTATTTCTCGGGGGTTCCCCTTTTATAATAAATACTATAAAATTCCTTGTTTTTAAAATTCCCCCTGCTGCGAAAATCCGCTGGTTTTATAGCCCGTTGCAGTAATAACAAACAGCTGTGTTGTTGTCGATGTTGTTATGCGTCCTGCCTGTAGTCTAATTTTAGAAGGGGTTCGTTATGTATTCAAGATAGCTGGCGGTAGTTGTGAGTTGTGTCAGTGCTCAGCTAAGGTCGGCGGCGCTGTGATGTTGCCTGTGTGATCTGTTCGCACGCTGTCCTCTCTGCTCCACTCCAGAACCAAACATCAACGATCATTATAATCTAGTTAGCACAGCCCGCCCTGACCATTGTTAACCACTTTGCTGCCGGGCTTTGTTTTTGTACTGAAGTAATACACAAATAAAACAGATTGTATCTCACTTTTTTAAATTAAAAACAATAGTCAGTTATGTTCCGAGTTTGTTTGTTTTTTAAATTACATTTTATTCTTTTTTTCTTTTCGAAATTTAAAGCATCCACGTAAATAAATAATAAAAAAAAACACGTATCTGTTTTACTGTGTCTTGCGTGAGAAATGTCTCGTCTTATATGATACTGTACCCTCCACACAGAAGAAATGCATTTTTTTCTATTTTTTTAAATTGAAGAGAAACCAAACAAAATGTTAAACATGTATTGGGTGTTTTGTGGATTTATATTTTATTTTAAAAAAACAATAATACTCCAACATTGCGTATTAGTGTTCGATAATATTAAGATTGCTGTCTGTTGTGACACGATATACATTATCATCATATATGCTGTAATTATAGCACAATACAGCTCTAAGAGTTGACACTGAATGTAAACAACACCAGGGTAGGTATTGGTTTGACATGAATACATTATAGTAGCTACCTTACTTACAGATATAATATAAGGATAGTGCTATTATATTATTATTATCAGTTCATCCATTGATGTTTAGGCTGTGTTCCATTCCAAAACCTCGCCCCTATGCCCTACTCCCTTCAAAGTGAACACTTCCAGGAGTGATGACTTCGAAGGGAAGTAGGGCGTAGGGGGCGCAAAAGTGTTTCAATTGGAACACGCTTCAGCGACATCATTCACGGCCAGGGAAAGGCGTCATCATTGGTCAGCGCTAGAAATGTGTATTCACTATGTACAACACTGTCTCTTATACCATTTTAAAGTTAAATTTGTTGCCTTTCATTTGACCTAGAGAACGTATATGTAGCACATACCAGTCAGAAGGTATACATAATAAAGTGAAAACAGTACAACTAGGCAGAATTAACCCGCGTATAAAGAGTTAAAAATCTAATTCCAATTATTATTCCTTTTCTTAAGGGAAATTCAGCCAAGCAGCAATACCAACATACAAGTTATCTTCTGCGTTAACAGCAATATAATTATGTACACAACATAATACTAACCAATACAATGTAAATATACATTGTATTGGTTAGTATTTAAAATTCAAATAATTAAAAGTGAATATAAATATTAATACATGTATTTAAAATTAAAACCCGTCATCAAATTCATTTTTCATTCAGGGATACAGCCTGCAGTGCTACACAATCGGTCATCTGTCCCTGTAATAATTAAAATAGATGAGCTGAAAAAAGCTGTTTCACGAGAACAATACAGTAATACAGATAGCCAACTAGCTTGTTAGAAAGCTATCCCTCAAGGTCTCATCTATACGGAGTAACGTAGCTTGCTATTGTTTTTATTGATGGGATTAACGCAATGCTTGGTGGGTTATGAAAAGAAAATCTCTTCCGCTGAAGTGGGCATGAAGTGTACAGTGCTTGTACACTTCGCCCACTCAAAGTCCCCTTCGAAGGGAGCATTTTATGTTCACTACAGTGGAACACCCCTTAACCGCCGCCCACTTCCGCCCTTCGATCATCACTTCGTAGGGCACATTTTCATGAATTACAGCCTTACTGTACCTGTATCTCTGGGTGGCATCAAAACAGACCCAACCAAATACAATGTTGTGAGTACTGTATACTTATGAGAAAAATACCCTCCACTCTGGGAATTACCACAGTGGCTGGTCTGTCTGTGTAATTCTTACTGTAATGTTTGGTGATTCCCTCTGCTGAGTGTTATTCTGGTGTATTATCACAGTGACTCAGCAAAACATTTGGACACCTTTTTAACAAAACTCTTGACTGAGGTAGTAGATTTTTGTTTAATTATTATTATTTATTTCTTAGCCGACGCCCTTATCCAGGGTGACTTACAATTGTTACAAGATATCACATTATTTTTACATCCAATTACCCATTTATACAGTTGGGATTTTTACTCAAACAATCTAGGTAAAGTACCTTGCTCAAGGGTACAGCAGCAGCGTCCCCCACCTGGGATTGAACCCACAACCCTCCGGTCCAGAGCCCTAACCATGACTTCACACTGCTGAATTTGGATGATAAACCCCTGGTGGTCATTGTCTCATTTAAATGAAAGGTTTATCAAATCACCCATATAGCGGTGTCTGTATATTCTATTCAAAGGGCAATTACTGATTTATGAAGAAATCTCACATATAAGTAATGCAAAACAAATAGCCAGGCATTTTTTGTAATATACAGTGTGTGATTAGGAACAAAGCACCAATCTGACCAGTCTGGACTCAGCTGGTTCATATAGCTGTTAGTCTGCTGTACTGTGGTGTGGCGACTGCCACACAATGTGCTGTAAGAAGCACGATACTGTGTAATTCTCAAGTGAATTACTGACTGCCTGGCCAGGCTATGTTCTATGTTCTATATTCTATATTCTAAAATTATTCTCAAATATTTCTATGGACAATATATATATATATATATATATATATATATATATATATATATATATATATGTTATTTTTTTCTAAATTAATCTGTTTAGCAGTAGTTAATTGTTAACGGTATTGCTTTGCCTATGCTATTTACTGCTACGCTTGTCCCTTTTGGTTTGCCATAGTTTGGGACAGATTCTTTCCTTCCTGTTGAGGATAGCCGGTAAGATTTAAAAGGGAGTTTGTAGATCATGAAGGGGAGTGTTTTTTTCTTTGCTGAGGTGTACGCAGGACTTGCCGTTTCTTTTTTTAAATTTATTTTAGAACTTTCGGTTAAGTTTCTATTTCTTTTGCTAGCTTGTGCTTTCGATCTATGCATGTCTACTTGTTTTAAGACATGGATTTTCTGTGGTCGGATTTGTAATAGGTCTTAGATATTGTGTGCTTTGCACAGCTTTTCTAACAAATTGAATTCTCTTTAGTATTAATGTGGTTATATATACTCGCCGCCGTGTGAGAGGTTATATATAATTTATCTTTAAAAAGTCTCTCTGTGTTTTGTTTCCATTTAAAAGTGTGTACTCATTTATGGAACCTTATTTTTTTTCTGTCCTACACTGTTATGGCGATTATACTGCAGCGTTTAGTGTAGCTAACATTCTCATATTTATCTTTTCTCAACGTCTTTTCTGCATTCTATCTCCGCAGGGGTTTTTTTTAAAAAATTTTTTTACAGTTCTTAAATTGGGGCATATTTTTTCATGGACTGGCAACATTATTATTATTATTATTATTATTATTATTATTATTATTATTATTATTATTAGCTACAGTGCTGAGTTTAATTTGTGTGAGCTATTGGTTTAAAAAATAATAAAATAGTACCAACTGCTTATATCTGTTTACTGCCCTGGATTCCCTTTATTTTTACTGTGGCTGTTTAAGGACAGGGTTAACTTGTTTCCTTGGTAAGGTTATATGTTTTACTTCCGTTAACTCTTTTGAACAAAGAGGGATTTACCTGGCAGGGAAGTCTGTCCACTGGCATTTTCTGAACTAGTCACCTATATAACTGAGCTGAAATCTTGTTGTGAAGGTACCACTCCCACCATATTCAGACTTGCAGATCTAGTAAAACTATACAAGCGACTGGAACAACTGGGGGTAGAGTCACCAGATGTCAACTCAACCAGGCTAAAAGACCATTTATTGTTGCATATGCCAGGATCGCACCAGAAATATTCCTGTCAGATTTTGAGATACAGGTTGTCATTCCTATTTGTGCTATGTTTTGAGTGTGTTTTCAGTTTTCCAGGCCTGTCATTCCATAGAAAGCAGCTGTCATTCCCTGTCATTCCACTTTTATTTTGTGTACTAGTTCATTTTAAAGAAAGTGTATTCGGGATTTTAATATTCCTGTCTGGGATTTGGAGATATTGACCATCCTTCTGTTTTCCCCATTGTAGACAATGGGCATTCCACTCCCCCATTGTAGTCAATGGGCATTCCACTCCCCCATTGTAGTCAATGGGCATTCCGTTTTGTCATTCGTTTTAGTCTGTCCCCATATTTTTAGTGATGCAATAATAAGTGCATCACATTGCAGGTTCAACAACAGACTGCAATTTGCCTGGCCAGGTAATCCGTTTTTTGGTAATTTATTACCAGTCGCGCAGACATAGTTAAGGTTTGAACGAAGGTACTGTTTAAAAGTCGATTTTACAACCATCTCAAAAGGGGGGTAAAACCCCACCAATATGCACGACAATATTTGTGTGGTCGGATTGGCAGGATGACCAAACCCTGTAGGGGAAGAATTTGTCATGTCAATGCTGATCTCATTGATGATGTCAAGTGTGATGGGAAACACACACATACGGGTGCAGAGTTAAGATTGCGTGGCTACTTTAACTTGCAGTTTCCTAACTTTTTGGACTTTTGCAACCAAACCTTAACGTTTTTGCCATTGTATATTTGAAATAAATAAGTATTTATTTGTTACGTCTCTGATTCTTTTTTAACTTGTGATCGCATGGGTGGTAAATACCTTTTAAACAGAGATAATTGCCGGTGCGTTCGTTTCATTCAAGTCTGGTGGGACTGCCGCTGCTGTTTGCTTGCTATTTTTATTATTATGTATTATTAATAGTTTGTACTAGTGCTTGAAATGAAAGAAAGTTCGGTGAAGTTCAGGTTAACTTAGTTCAGAGACTCGTCCCTGAACATGCTTTTTGACTTGCTACAGTGTACCTGCATTGCAGTGCCGATCCGTCCCTTGTGGATTACAAACTAATGCAGATTTACTTTGGACACTAAAACTCTGAAGATCACATTGCTACACTTCTCTCAAAAGGGTGAGAAACACAGTTTAATGTTTTTGTTTTTTTTTTCCCCTTGGTGGGCGGCTAACTTGGATATTTTATCTTTAGCATATTTATTGCTACCGAGCTCGTAAGCTGTGGTTTGTATTTTTTTTTTTTTTGTACCCGTCGATTGCTTTAAACAAGCAGAACATGGCAACCTTACGACCAATTTTTATTCACGCGGGATGAAGTTTAAATGTACGCTCTCCTGTTAATACTATTCATTCTGTATGAACTGTTTGTTGTGGTTGTTGCAGTGAATTGCCAGTGCTGCGTGTATTTATTTATTTGCAAGCATTCATGTCCTTATTGGGGTTCAAATAACTTTTCTTGTGTTAAGCATAGTGCAAGTTATATGTATTTCATTTGCTGTCAATTATTTCTTCTGTACGTAAATATTTTAGATATTCTTATATTTGGCACAGTAACGTATAGTTGGATATAGGTTAAGGGCTGACTTTTACAGTACATTATAAATGGATTAATCTTAATAAAAGCAAAATTAGTTAAGTTTTACTCCTAAGTGATTCAAAAAAGTAATTCCCACTCAAGGTATAGGATTACTGTGACCAAACCAGGAGCCAGTTACAAAGTACAAATCACATGCTACTGCTGCAAAAACTACAGCTATCAGTATCATGAAAAAAGTAATCGTCCTGTACAGAAGACCAGATCAGAAGAACTGGCCATGCTGAAAATCAGATGAGATTTCCGAGATATGCCCAATAGTGCCTTTACAATGAAAAATAAGAACCTTGTAAAGTTTCATGAAATGTGGGCCATCAGTCTATTTTCCAAACCAGACCTGGAATTTTTTTTTTTTTGGATGAAAATTGTCAAAGGAAAATGTAAGTGTGACAAAAGACAGACACTTCTAATATTCTAAATGTGCAAATATGTGTCCTTGCCAAGTTTAGCACAGCAACTAGTAAGTCTGATGTATGGGCAGCTGCCTTTGTATATCCCCAGACCATCACACAAACCCTGTGCTGAAGAAAAGTCCAAATCAAGTAATGCAGTGGGTACATTACTTGGTAAGGATTCTTTTGAATAGATAAGTATTTAGATACATATTTTTAAAAAGGATCTTTTGAAAGGGAATGTCCTGCAGGCAGTGAATGTGATGATGTAGAGAGAGAGGACTCACTGTTTGTACAAAGAAATATCTTCACAAGCTGCTCATTTCATCACAGGCTAGAGAAGGGGGCAAGGTGGAACAGGAAGTTAAGGCCCTAATCTCTTATTGCCAGTGACCTGCAATAAAATACTTCCCAGGACATAGAAGTCCAAACAACCTGGCCCTCAGTGGAGAGTCATTTAAATCACAAAATGATGTAGGACCACATTGCAATCAATGTGCGTGCCACCTTTAACTACCTTCAGTATATTGTTTAGCATGACTTGCATGTGATGATAAATATTATGTTGTTTAGAGATGGCACTTGGATTCCAAATTTGGATGCAAAATAGAAACAAGGACCTTAAAACTAGCAGAACTGCACAAGAGGACCTACATAGGAACAAGAATGGCAATAGATTCTTGCACTTCTGTTGGCAAAGCTTCCAGCTTATAAAACCTTGTGCTATTTGCAAATTAAGTTCTTACAAGCTTACACTTTAAAATGTATTGAAACACTTTACTACAGGTACTGTGCATATTAATTCTTATTTTTCACTTCATATTACATTTACAGCCATCTGGAGAATTACTATCGTTATAAAGTAGCACATTAATAAAAAGTGAGAACTATTTATAATTGACCTTTTGGTGAACTTAAAAGAAAGAGAAATCATGTAAACTAAAACTGTCCCTTGACATGGCTAACTACCAGGTACATTCTAAGTCCAGTTCATGATACCCAACTTACTTTTTTTTTTAACATCTTATTAAGTATATTTCTCACAATTACTAAGTTTAAAGATGGTGTTTGTTGTGTTTTTTTTTTTCATTCAGCAATACTGTTTTGGCACCTTTATATAGGTTGTCTATTAACAAAAATAATATTTTCAGAGGCCTCTAAAATATATTACTAAGGGAATAAATATGAGTATTGGTCTTAATGCACAAATCTAATCTGGCAACATTTACAGTAAATGACAAAAACAAGTAAGATGACCTCTCAATGAACACACTGACAACTATGATCATAATGACAAGCATGGCTTATGCTTGTGAAATTCAATGCATACACAATGATATCCTCTGTGATCAGGTTAGCTCAGGATTAAGCCACAACAGAAGAAATGCCAGTTTTACATTCAACTACTTTACCTTAGAACAATCTGACTCCATACCTCAAAAAAGCACCTGATTTTAAACAATTTGGAAATTATTGAATATGATACTAAAAGATCAAATGAAATACATATTTACTCTGGAAGTTGTTTCACCTTTAATGAAACTATCATTGGGTATAGTTGGTAGGTCTAAGAAAATTAAATAATTATTTTTTTCAATTCTAGGGAAAAAGGGACAAAAAATGTTTGTTGTACAGTAAGGCTTTAGAAAAAGGCATCATATTTTAAAAACTAACAGGATTGAGAATCAATGCCGCCTTAATTGTTCTAAGCCCAGAACGATGAAAGAATAATGGAGCCGACATATCACTGTGGTTTAATTGAAATGTAAACTGAACTAAGAAGAAAAAAAAAAAAACAGTGATTCTAGACACAGATGCTGTGTTTCTGCACTAAAGTACCTGCTGCTGCAAGTCAGTTGAAGAAACTCATTTAGATTTTCATCACTTGTGGGTGGACAATAAGTCAGTAAGCTACTAACAACCAAACGAGCAAGATGGGCTGAATGGCCTCCTCTCGTGTGTAAACTTTCTTATGTTCTTATGACAAGTGCTTCCAGCCATTTCCATTAGCAGTAATTTTATTTTTGAGCCTGTGCTGCACCTTCTCTACAGGCAGGTTCCAGTTTCTCAATGCAGCTGCTCATGCAGCATTGACATAGCTATCTTTAGACAGAGGGCTTCAGTCCCGCTGCACCTTGAAATTCAAAAGAACAAAATAACCACTTGGTCTCAACGGGTTAAACAAATAAACAATCCTTGTGTCTGTGAATAAAACTGAAGGCTTAGTCTCCAGAACTGTCAATTCATACATCACTGTGCTGTACATGGGAGGCTGGATAAACAGTGCTTTTACTGTACATCAACTTTTAAAGACGACAATATACCTTTTTGAAAAAAATTGTTTTATTGAACTCATCTGAACATCAGATATACGCGGTAATTGTTGGTTAGCAAGAACCGTTTGTACATTTGATATTGATGGAATTAGAAACCCAAAACAAGCAATCATTCTCTCATATATATATATATATATATATATATATATATATATATATATATATATATATACACACACACACACACACACACAGTGGCTCTCAAAAGTATTCACCCCCCTTGGACTTTTCCACATTTTATTGTGTTACAACATGGAATCAAAATGGATTTAATTAGGAGTTTTTGCCACTGATCAACACAAAAAAAGTCCATAATGTCAAAGTGAGCTTCACGAGCTTTCCAGGCCCCGACGCAGAGAAGCATCCCCATAGCATGATGCTGTCACCACCATGTTCTCAGGATGATGTGCGGTGTTAGGCTTGCCACAAACATAGCGCTTAGCGTTGAGGCCAAAAAGCTCTATTTTGGTCTCATCAGACCATAGAATCTTCTTCCACTTGGTCTCAGAGTCTCCCACATGCCTTCTGGCAAACTGTAGCCGAGATCTGATGCAAGTTTTTTTCAACAATGGCTTTCTTTTTGCCACTCTCCCATAAAGGCAGGTTTTGTGAAGCACCTGGGCTATTGTTGCCATATGCACAGTGTCTCCCAGCTCAGCCGTGGAAGACTGTAACTCCTTTAGAGTTGCCATAGGCCTCTTGGTGGCCTCCCTGACTAGTGCCCTTCTCACCCGGATACTCAGTTTTTGAGGACGGCCTGTTCTAGACAGATTCACAGTTGTGCCCTATTCTCTCCATTTCTTAACAATGGACTTTACTGTGCTCCGGGGATATTCAATGCCTTGGAAATTTTCTTATATTCTACCAGATTGGTGCTTTTGAAGAACCTTATTCCGGATTTGCTTTGAATGTTCCTTCGTCTTCATGATGTAGTTTTTGTTAGGAAATGTACTAACCAACTGTGGGACCTCCCAGAGACAGGTGTATTTAACCTGAAATCATGTGAAACACCTTAATTGCACACCGGTGGACTCCATTAAACTAATTATGTGACTTCTAACAAGGGGGTGAATACTTATGCAATCAATTATTTTCTGTTTTATACTTTTAATTAATTTAGAACAATTTGTAGATTTTATTTTTCACTTTGACATTATGGACGTTTTTTGTGTTGATCAGTGAAAACTTCTACTTAAATCAATTTTGATTCCATGTTGTAACACAATAAAATGTGGAAAAGTTCAAGGGGGGTGAATACTTTTGAGAGCCACTGTATGTGTGTGTGATTATATATATATATTTATATATATATATATATATATATATATATATATATATATATATATTTTGGAGGGCGGATGGGGAGTACAAATTATCCAAGGGCAATATGAAATGTAAATGGAAGGTTGGGAGAGAGACAGGAGGACAGAAACTAAATGTGGAATAAAAAATAAAAAAATATTAAAAAGTCAGTTGGAGATTGGAAAGTATAAGGTGACCATTCCAAATCATACAGAACCAAACCCAATTAGAAAACACTATCAAGAAAAAATATTTTGATGTTTAGAGCTTACACTGCCTAAAAGTTCCCAATAAACTGGGGTGGCTGTTCACTGGCTGCTCTGTACAGGCTATCAAATATTCTTTCAAGAGGCTCATGCATACGTTACAGGAGAGAGAAAAGGCAGCTTAAAAAGGGGAAAGTGACCTCTGATCTAAACTCCTTCAGGGCAACAAAAAGGCCATCTGGTTTATGACCGTCTCCCAAATTATTGACACCCATTTATTTCTGCTGTTCCTAGTTTTTTAATTTGGTGTACAGAAAATTCAGACAATCACAACAACTGGCCACCAGGTGACACTTAATACTAAATTAAGATCCCTCAGAATTAAAAAAAAAAAATAAAAAAATAAAGAGAAGGTGGCTAAAGCCATAAACTGGAAAATCTGAATTTAACACACCTCTAAGCTAATAGAATAAATTGTCAATTGTTGTTTGGGAAGATAAACACAAAGGCTACAGTAATCGCATGCTTTAAGGAAATTGGTTAATGGAGGAACCATGTAATTTTCAATCCAGAAATAGTGCAACCGTAAACAGCAGACCTCATCAACCCAACCCTCTTCCAACTGAATGATGAACCAATCTTAATCTGCTGTTACAATTATTCCATTTTTTGATTGGTGAGTGAGTCAGTCCAAAATTGTACATTAAGAATATTACAAAGTAGGCATTACATAATAGCAGCAAGACCCTGTTTTGGGGTTAATAGGTGGAATTTGGTCCAAATATACAGATAACCACTCTGGGTTGGGCTTGTTTTTACAGGTTTGAGAATTAAACGGTTCCAGTGTTTTTAAAATGCCAGCTCACTGAACATTTAACCGAGCCCAACAATATGATAAGCTGTGCCCCATTTCTTACGATGAATGTCAACCTTCCATACATTTAGAGAATCTTAACATAACCAGGGGAGGGGATTAACACAACTTGACTTTTACACAAACATTCCATGGGGCATGTATAAAATTAGCCAAACATTGAATTACAGGTGCATAAAACCTCATTCATATGTACTTAAACTACATTTTTTAAAAAAACAAATGACAGCTCATGCATTTGTCGGCTGTGCTTTTTTAATTCTTACACAAAACCAGGTAAAAGCTAACACCCAAAGCCTCTTCTCTACAGCCTGTATTGGAGGTTATTAGGTTATTGACATAAAATAAGATTTATTTTTATATATATATATATATATATATATATATATATATATACACACACACACACACACACACAAAATAAAAAACAGTAATTGTAAGGAGAGTTTGGAAAGAGATTCAAGTTATGTACAGTGGAAAGAAATTGATCAACAGATTTGAGTTTACCATTAAGATTTATACCAATCAACACTGTTCTTTACTTATACATGCAGCATGGCTATTCTTTGATGATATTAAGGTAGCACTGAGAAATTCAGAAGTGAATCACTGAAGAAACAGGAGAGCTTACTCAGGATTGAACACAGATCTCTTGTTCACTCAAGTATCCATGCCAGTTGGCCCGCAAGGTGTTCTTGGTTTTAATAAGACAACAACTATGCAACACGCAAAGGAAGATTCATTCAGCCAAAGGTGGGTGGCTCATCCTAAAATTTCAAGTGGCAACCCGTCTTTAATCCCTTGGGAGGCTATATACTACTTTAGCTGTCCTTTTGTTGTTTTCCCTCTATAATAAAACACACTGACAAGCTTAATAGGAAGTTACAAGTTAACCAATTTTAATAGAATTAAAAGTTGTATACTGTGCCAGTTTCTCAACAAAATGAAGGAACAGTCTTGGTGACTGAGCAAGACATCTCGCACACAGGCCTTATAGCAAACCTATGGTTCAGCTGAGGAAGAAAGCTCAAACTTCTGTCCCTCCCTAAACACTAGGTCACAAACACAAATATTCTAATCAGCAGCACTCAAGCTGTGCAGAAAATTCTGGTTTGACTATTCCCATAAAGAACCAATGACAAACTTACAATATTTTGGTAATGCTATGAGCAAAGAACAAAACCCATTGATCCAAACAAGGAAAATGTATTAAAAGAGGGGAGTTAATTTGATCCACAATACTCTATTTGGACTTTCTGTACACCCTGCTGAATTCAACAAATCGGGAAGCTGTGTTAAAATGACCAGGCTGTGTTTCAATGAAGTGGGCCCCTTTCTCTCTTACTGGTAAAATTAAACTGTGGTTAAATTGCAGTTCCACACAGGTTGAGCTCCCTTTAGTTCAAGTGGCTGAATGAACCTATATCCTTCAAGTTTCTTCCTGCTACACCTTTTGTCACCATTTTTTCTAGGAAATCCTTGTGTGATGTCATGGTCTTGCAGATATGAAGTGGAATATCTAGGTGCAGAAAATGTCTCAAAACTGGAGACTTCTCCTTTGTACTCCCAGTTAGTACTACACACCAATATTACACAGCAAGGATCCTTGGAAAAACTACTCATAAACCAGCCACTACCGGGAGGTGTAGCCTGGAGGGAACAACTGGAAAGGAGAAAAACAAAGCTTCTGACCACCTCTCCCAAGATCAGAAATTATACACTAGTAATATACATGACTGAATGAACCATATATTCGGAGTACACACCTATGTTTTATATCTGGGAAAAAAAAATACACAGAGCTCGACAGCAGCTCGTATGAGGCAAAAGATATCCGTAAAAAATACAATTTTTTTTTTTTTTTTTTTTTTAATAAGAAAACATCAAAAATACAGGAGATTGGCTAACAAAGTTTTTCCGGCTTAAGAACTGTCGCTGCACTGATCCAACTCTGGAGGGTGGGCTGGTATTTCGACATTTTCAGGTTTCTCACAACCCCCAGCAGGACTTAGGATAGTCTACAGCAGAGCTCTGCACACAGGTCGCCTGGTAAATACATCCCTGCCAACTCTGAGGCCAGTACAAGACAGTATGGGATTTCACACTGTCTTGGACTTTAAAATACCACAACCCCCCCCCCCCAAAAAAAAACAAAAACATTTTGGTGGCACAGGGGCACTGCACTGTAGATTTACCATACAAGAATTCCTGGTACATGCGATTCTTCACTGTAGCTTACAAAACCAACTTTCATTAAAAAGGACCCAGCCAACGTTTCTTTATTTTATTTTAACACCATAATGGATAGTAAGGAAAATTGTAATTCTTGGCAAATCAGTTTCTGCTTAGGAGGTACAACTGGGTAAATTTATCAGCCAATCATTTCAGTTTTACAGGGGTTAGTGTGACAAGCAAAAAGAATATCAGCTTTAAAAGTTGGATTAAAACCACTCTACATTGAAAGTTTTTGCTTAAATACTTTCTACGATGCCCTTAGCTTTTGCCCAGGGGTGGGGTTATAGACAGACGGCATTCAATCTCGTTGAGAAAGGAAGGACATTCTTTAGGCAGTGTAAGCCTACTGGTTTTATTCTCTTGAAGGTCATTATATATATATATATATATATATATATATATATATATATATATATATAAAAATTATTGTTATTTTTTATTTTTTTACAATATTCCCTGATAGCCAACTGAGGCCGCTGGATGCTATAAAGAAACCTGAAAGAAAACATGATGAAAGGAATAGAGAATTTCATCCAACAAGGGAGACGTTAAAAACTTTTCCAGTGAAAGCAGAACGAAACGAAAGAATCTCTTCGCAGTTTGTCCCCTCCAGCCACCCACCCACCCAAATGTTCCACTCTCTGGTCACACACCCTTGCCTCCTGTGGACAGAACAGACAGATTCATTAAGATATGGATATGGTCACTAGTAACAGTAGCAATTCATAAATACAAAACAAAAATCAATTAAATTAAATTATATCCTCTTGCTAGCTGAAAAATGTCTGTTTAATGGATTTAATTCCACTTTGAACTACTGAACTGAGACTCAAAGAAATCTACTCTTAAATTTTAGGAAACAGTGATAACTAATGGAAAACAATGTACATTATAACATACACATGGTCGTAAGAAGATATATATATAGAGAATGTCAGTAATCATGATTTTCAAAAAATAAATTAATGTTTCAGGACCAGTTAGATGTAAAATTTTGAATTCTTAGCTCTACCCTTTTATGTTCTCTTATCTAAGTGGAGGGTTAGTTTCAGTAACACCCCCCATCCCTCCCCACTATTGCACAGTTCTTGTAGATCTTGTGCTTCTAAAGGAACCTCACCTATGTTAACTTCTTGGCTTTGTTGTAGAGTGAATCCACTACTTTGCTCATGTTCTGAATGGTTTCAAGAGCTGCTTCGTATGTTTTATCTACTGGTGGCTCGTCAAATATAATCAGCACACCCTCTCCCTGGTCCAGGATCCCTGAAACACAAAGCATGACAATGATCACAATACCTGCCGATGCACTTGAACATCAAACTGCATAGCGATAGCAGAGGGCCTGGGCTCACTGAACCATAATGCAAGTATAGGACTACTTCTAAAGCAGAAGGACTGTGAAGGAGTCTGTGGGATCTATTGGGTAGAACAGAATGATGTGAAAGGAAGAAGCGTAGGCTAGTGGTTAGAAAATATTGTTGTTGAGGAAGTGTGACAGTGTTTACAGCAAAGGGACAGAGACTGAGCAGAAAAACATGCAAGATTAAATATTTACCATGAAACTTCTTGTCCAGAATCATCTGTGACAACTTTCTCTCTACGTCGCCCTGAAAGTAGACCATCAAAACATCATCAAAAACAACGCATCACTGGGCAAAGTTAAGCAGAATGGCACTTCTAATAAAATTATTTGTAAACATTAAATATAAAATGAGTAGTAGCTCTAAAGTTGAAGTAGTATATATTAAGTCTGAATCTTAAATAGTTTCAAATATATGGCTGGTTGCAACAAATATGGCAGCAAAACTATTAATTTTAATTGATCAATGATCAAGTTAATCATTACAAAGCTGTGTACCAAATTCCTCTTGATTTCACATGCAGTCCAATTAAAAAAACAAGTATTATGCTGTAGCCTTAGAAAGTGTACGCTGCTTCCTGCTACCATATCACTTACTATGACCATGGGAAATTCATAGCAGATTTTACACAAACTGACTGACTATCTGCATTTTATTCCTATACCTCCAGATGGCAATATTATACCAACATGAATTTAAACTGATTTAAATATAATGAAGATATAAACAACCAAGGGACAATTATAAAATGTTTTCCGAAAAAGAAGTGACTTATGGCCATAGGCATTTAGCGAATAAGAGAAAATCTATAAATCAAAGCTTACAGTTGTAAGGGGAAAACAAATTATATTATAGTTTTCTACTTACCTTTGGAAGTTTAATAAGAGTGGATATGTGTTCGATCTGCAAAATAAGGTGTGAAATCGATTTTGAAAAGACAAACCCGGTAAGGAAGTAACATGCATATCCCCCCCACCATGGATATAAAACAGATTGTGTGAACTGACTGCAACCAAGCAGTGGAGATTTAAGTCTTACCATGTGGGAAATAGAATATTAAAAATGTGACTGTCACACATTTTTGTTCCTAGAAGTGTGCTTGATCCATTCATTGGAGCAACTGAGGAGTACATAAACCTGCTATTCATTTTGCCCACTGTTCTGCCACTGATCCATTGGTTGTTTGCTGCCTCCTACAGTCCAAAACTGATGACAAGTAGTGCAACTCCTATTTTCTCAAGTGGATCTATTTATTGCAACATTTAAACAAACCCTCACAATACCTGTAAATAACAATCAATTAGCCAACCCAGTTAGAGAACTGAACTCAGGCAACACCCTCAAGAACTTGTTACAGATATATGGGTAGTATGGCTGCTACGATTAAACCGAAAATCGATAAATACTGGATAATCTATTAAATAAATAATTACATTTTTATAATCCGCATAGTTAATAACATTATTTAACCACCCAGCTGCCCATTTATTTTGCAATTTCCATGTCAAATTTTCTCTTTTTTGCAGATTTCTCTCAGCCATCAAATAAGCAATTTGGACAGTTTTAAAACAATGCTATATTTTTAAAAACACACTTTGTTATGAAAAACGGAAATATATTATTTCAATAGAACTTAAACAATAAAACTACAAGAATGTGTTTACAATTGTAGCATTATACAATATAAATAGGCTTGCTACTTTTCGATTTTAAATCGGTAAAGCCTGTTAAAACATCGAATTCACAGGCAGGGGGAGGGTGGAATCCTACATACATATAAACAAGATACTAGTCCTACAGTTCCACATCAGCATAAAAACCATTAGAAAGACCACAACAATCAGAGAGCAAACAAGTCAAACTAAACTCATCACAGCCACGGTCAGTCAGTAGTCCAAAATAAGGATAACAAAACGCAAATATTAGTCTAGCTAAGTGAGTGTGTTTTCAGGGTTTTTTTGTATTTGAAAGAAAATAATTGTTTGTTAACCCTTTGAGGTCCATTTATTCAACACCTGTCAGGCGCGTCAGATCTCATTTATTTTCACGCAAGCTGTTTATTTAACACACTCAGTATTGCATCTCCAGCCCTGTCCCACTCCTTGTTCTCTGTATTTATCACATATCTCTTCATAGTCGTGCATACTGATAAATCATCTCCCGATCACCTGATTTATCACCAAACTCCTTAATAATGCCATCCGAGTCAATATTTTATTACTATAACATCTCAAAAAGCTTGGCAAATGTAAGCGATTTTCTTTGAGCGCTGGATGTGGAAGCAGCTATCTTGTTTATGTCCTTGTTATGTCTGTGGTGACATAACAAGGACTCCGGATCCACCTCCATTTTTTTTCCGGCCTCTCTTGGCCATTGAAAGCTTTTCTCTGCTTTTTCCGGAAAAAAACGACTAGGGACCTGTGATTGATGCTTTTTTGATGATGTCGGACCCGGTCCGGAAAGGAATTTTAAACGTGACCGTATACGGTTAAAAAAAACATAAAATTACCAATCAATCAGTTTTATTGAAAACATAATAGTACTGACTGGAATCGAGCGACAATGTATGTGGGTGGTACAATCAGCGATATTTATTCGAATGATTATATTGTGTGTGCCCAATTAAATAGATTGCTATTTTGAAGCTTAACTGACAGGCCTAATGGGTAGGAAGTTTCATATATGCATCCCCATAGTGGAGAACAAACATTATAAACCATAGAGATACATTTTCCCCAAATGGGGTTGGGCCATTGTTTGCCCTGACCACAAGCTTTTAGAAGGTTTCTCAAGGGTTAATATTCAGAAACTGATGGCTTGACAAGCCTCTCAACTCTTCACTTTGTCCATAACTGTGGCTACAGCTCTCTTTATTGGTGACCACTTTCCCTTCATTTTGGCATTGCTGATACACTGATGACTTAGAGTAGCCTACCATCATGACTGCTATAACTACTGTGTTCTACTGCTGGTAGACCTTTGTCTTTCCTTATTTCTGGTAGACTGTTTGCCACTGTGCTGCTCCCACAACTATATGGTGCTGAAGGGACAACATGTTTCACGATTGCCAAACCCAACCAGGTAGACATGTCCTAATAAGAGGCCAGGCAGTGTATTCTGTATTTAAATATCTCCCCTACCTGCACTCTGGAGAAGGGCTCGATGACCCGGATGAGGTTCTGCTCCAGCAGGTTGTCGTAGAGCTTGGCGAGGTGGGTGCTGATGATGGGGTCGTCCCGCAGCTCCCCTCGGTACTCTGTCAGGGCCTAGGGAGGGGACAGAGCAGCAGGGTTAACACACACACACACACACACACACACACACACACACACACACACACACACACAGTACTTCTCTATAGTCATAACGATCCATATTTTAAAAATAATTGGTTTACTGAAATTCAGTTTATATATTATATATATATATATATATATATATATATATATATATATATATATATATATATATATATATATAAATATATATAGAAATTGTGTACCTGTATTTACAATCGCTGAGCATTATATACTGGTCCCAGTTAAAATAACCTTGTTAAGACTACCCTTGGAACATAGTGTGGCCCATGAAAACCCTGCTCCCAAAAAACAAAATCTATTTAAGATCAGTTCAGTTCTGAAACAGAAGATATACAGGGCTTAAAAAGGTATTGATTTTGAGAAAAACAGCTCTTCATAAAGTCTTAAGAATAACACAAACTAACAAAACATTCAGTATTGCTAATTTAACCTTTGCCTATCAATATTCAGACTACTGAAATACATGCGTATGTAATTCTAAAATTTTAAAAAAGTGTAACCTAGGAGGATCTGTAAGCCTTCATACAAATTATGACAATGATAATAGCTCATTGTAGAGCTCTAAAACTGTGAAAAAATAAAGTTAGGGAGTTAATATTAATTGATCTGGTCCTACCTTCTCGAAGTCTGCCAGCGACCGATTCTTGCTGGCTTGAGCCACACATTTCAGTGCGTCTGTCTGTAAATAGATGTTAACAGCTTAGGGAACTGTCTCAACAGATTGCCAACCAGACATATACAAACATGTTGGTTTTCCTTTTTTGTTCTATTGGTAATTCTGTCCTCGTGAAATGTGACTTTTAGTGATGAGCCTTTATTTTACCTTTGTAACATGGACCACTGAACAGAATATATTCTGTAAACTGCTCAACTGGCACCTGCTGTTGAAGTGGCTGCTTTGCCATTGCTCTCAGCTAGAAAACAGATCATATCATGCTATACTACTGCTCCATTTAAAAATGGGGGCAATGCCCTTAAGTAACTATGTAAACAACTAAATTGAACAGCTTGGATTTGTTTATTGAATTATTGTTCTTTAGCAGTCAAACACACTGTGGAAACAAAAGCTTTGATCCTTGGCAGTATGTCTACATATTGAAATTGTCAAAACTAAACCCAGCACACCTACCATTCTTTCAATGCAGTTTCCTTGAATTGCTCAACCAAGGTTTATAATTTTCATGCAAAGCACAGAATACTCAATCTGCCAATTTGTGTCATGCCTAGAAAAGCACCATGGCCACGCAATCTGCAATGAGTGGTGAGTGGCTTTAATTGGGGCAGCAAATTATTTGTGGTAATTAATGCACTACTTTGTGTAGAGCAAAATTGCTTTTCCAGACGGATTAGGGATGTGCCACATTAGAGTGTCAAATTGCTCTGCTAATCCAGCCATTTCACACCCACATAACTGTGATATTATGTCCTTGGTGAAGGACACAGAGAAGATGCACTTAACTCTTTATGTGTGTTAAGGAGAAGCAATATGGCCAGAGGAGATGAGCGGCTAAAGCAAGGAGGAGAGCAGTACACAGTACTTAACGTGAAATAAGAGTCTATTACCACAAGGTGCCAATTGATAAGCAAGAAAAACCAACAACAAAAAAGGCCTTCCATAAACTAGGAAAAAAGAAGAAAAAAAAAATTAAAAAATAAACACTATTAACCCTAGCCAGTCACTCAATTCTGATTTAGCTAGATTTGGTGTCACCTGGGGCCGTATTCTTGAAACATTAAGAAAAAAAATCTTAAATCCAACTTTTTTATTTATTTATTTTTTAAATGTCAACTTTTTTTCTTAAATTGCTTTAACTTTAAGCTAACTAAACTCTTGTCTTAAAATAATTAGCTCTTGGGAGGTATGTTTAAGAAATACATAATGTTTTTATAGTTTAATAAAGAAACGCAGCAGTGTGGAGTAGTGGTTAGGGCTCTGGACTCTTGACCGGAGGGTCGTGGGTTCAATCCCAGGTGAGGGACACTGCTGCTGTACCCTTGAGCAAGGTACTTTACCTAGATTGCTCCAGTAAAAACCCAAATGTATAAATGGGTAATTGTATGTAAAAAATAATGTTATATCTTGTAACAATTGTAAGTCGCCCTGGATAAGGGTGTCTGTCTGCTAAGAAATAAATAATTATATAATTTTATATATATATATATATATATATATATATATATATATATATATATATATATATATATATATATATATATATATACACACAGTGTCTATAGAAAGTCTAAACCCCCTTTCAAAATGTTCACCTTTTGTTGCCTTATAGCCTGGAATTAAAATGCATTAAAATAGTTTTTTTTTCATTCATCTACATATCCTACCCCACAACTTCCAAGTGAAAAAAATATTTTAGAAATTTGTAGAAAATTAAATAAAAACTGAAATAGCTTGGTTGGATAAGTGTCCACCCCCCTTGTAATAGCAATCCTAAATTAACTCGGGTGTAACCAATCGCCTTCAAAATCACACACCAAGTTAAGTGGCCTCCACCTGTGTTAAATTGTGATTCACATGATTTCAGGATAAATTCAGCACTTCCTGTAGGTTCCATCTGCTGGGTAGTGCATTTCAAAGCAAAGACTCAAACATGAGTACCAAGGCGCTTTCAGAAGAACTCCGGGACAAAGTTGTTGAAAGGCACAGATCAGGAGATGGGTATAAAAAAATATCAAAGGCCTTGAATATCCCTTGAAGCACGTTCAAGACGATTATTAAGAAGTGGAAGGTGTATGGCACCACCAAGACCCTGCCTAGATCAGGCCGTCCCTCCAAACTGGATGACCAAACAAGAAGGAGACTGATCAGAGAGGCTACCAAGAGGCCAATGGCAACTTTGCAAGAGCTACAGGCTTTTATGGCCAAGACTGGTCAAAGTGTGCATGTGACAACAATATCCCAAGCACTCCACAAATCTGGCCTGTATGGTAGGGTGGCAAGAAGGAAGCCATTACTCAAGAAAGCCCACCTTGAATCCTGTTTGAAGTATGCAAAAAAAACACTCAGGAGATTCTGTAGCCATGTGGCAAAAAGTTTTGTGGTCTGACGAAACTAAAATGGAACTTTTTGGCCTAAATGCAAAGCATTATGTTTTGCGCAAACCCAACACAGCGCATCACCCAAAGAACACCATCCCTACTGTGAAGCATGGTGGTGGCAGCATCATGTTATGGGGGTGTTTCTCATCGGCAGGGACTGGGGCACTTGTCAGGATGGAAGGGAAAATCAATGGAGCAAAGTACAGAGAAGTTCTTGAGGAAAACCCGCTGCCCTCTGCAAGAAAGCTGAAACTGGGACGGAAGTTCACCTTTCAGCATGACAACAACCCAAAGCACACAGCCAAAGCTACACTGGAGTGGCTAAGGAACAAAAAGGTAAATGTCCTTGAGTGGCCCAGTCAGAGCCCTGAACTAAATCCAATCGAAAATGTGTGGCATGACGAAGACTGCTGTCCATCAACGCTCCCCAAGGAACTTAACAGAGCTTGAACAGTTTTGTAAAGAAGAATGGTCAAATATTGCCAAATCTAGGTGTGCAAAGTTGGTAGAGACCTATCCCAACAGACTCACAGCTGTAATTGCTGCCAAAGGTGCTTCCACACAAAGGTGCTTCCACCATTAACTCGGGGGGTGGAGACTTATCCAATGATGATCTTTCAGTTTTGTAATTAATATATAATTCTCAATGAAAAACTTTTTTCCCTTTAACAGTGTGGAGTATGGTGTGTATGGTGATAAGTGGAAACAAATCCTCATTTAAATGCATGAGGCTCTGAGGCACTGACACAACAAAATGTGAATATATAGACCTAAATCATGGTATAACTAACAATGCAATTGTTTTAAGGATTATTTTTGATATCCTTAATATCAATTAATGAAAATATGTATGCAATGTGTATGACATATTGATGAGATGTGTATGAATTGAAATGACGACACAAAAATAGGAGGAGTGGCAAACACTGTTGCAGCAGCAAAGGTCATTCAAAATGATCTAGACAGCATTCAGAACTTGGCACACACATGGCAAATGGCATTTAAGAGAGAAAAGTGTAAAGTATTGCATGCAGGCAATAAAAATGTGCATTATAAATATCATATGGGAGATACTGAAATTGAAGAAGGGAACTATGAAAAAGACCTAGGAGTTTATGTTGACTCGGAAATGTCTTCATCTAGACAATGCGGGGAAGCTATAAAAAAGGCCAACAAGATGCTCAGCTATATTGTGAGAAATGTTGAATTTAAATCAAGGGAAGTAATGTTAAAACTTTACAATGCATTAGTAAGACCTCATCTAGAATATTGTGTTCAGTTCTGGTCACCTCGTTACAAAAAGGATATTGGTGCTCTAGAAAGAGTGCAAAGAAGAGCAACCAGAATTATCCCGGATTTAAAAGGCATGTTGTATGCAGACAGGCTAAAATAATTGAATCTGTTCAGTCTTGAACAAAGAAGACTACGCAGTGATCTGATTCAAACATTCAAAATTCTAAAAGGTATTGACAATGTCGACCTAGGGGACTTTTTTGACCTGAAAAAAGAAACAAGGACCAGGGGTCACAAAATGGAGATTAGATAAAGGGGCATTCAGAACAGAAAATAGGAGGCACTTTTTTTACACAGAGAATTGTGAGGGTCTGGAACCAACTCCCCAGTAATGTTGTCGAAGCTGACACCCTGGGATCTTTCAAGAAGCTGCTTGATGAGATTCTGGGATCAATAAGCACTAACAACCAAACAAGCAAGATGGACTGAATGGCCTCCTTTCGTTTGTAAACGTTCTTATGTTCTTATGAATGTTTTATTTAAAACATTGCAATTTTGTAGAATGCAGGCCTTGTGGTTGATCTTACAAGACGCAGAGAAGACAAACGTGAGAGTGAGAGGAGAGTCGGCATCACTTCAGGGATTTAGAAATGCCACAAAATGACCTTGCCTTTTAGTCAGTGATTGACAGGTCACTGCAGCTAACTTACGTATTAACTTTGTTTTGCTTTTACAGGTTACAAAAAGGAAAATACATAATAAATAAAAACATATATTTTACTGTTATTTATATGTTAAACACCAACGGCAGCCAATGGTCAGCGCAAGGAGGAGGGATGAACTTAAACTCTTTGCTTTAACTACAGCTTAAGCATCAATTGTCATTATACATCTTTAGTAGCTGTTTTTACCCTTAAGAATCTGATCTATTTGCCCGACTACAATCTAGTCACCGGGGTTATCTCCATTTTTGGAAGCCATAGTCCTAAGGACAGATCAGCAAGCAGATTCCCCAGGTAGAAGCACGATTTTTGGTCACAAAAAAAAACACAAACAACTCCGTACTGCTGCTGCAAGTTGGGCCACGATCATTTTTTTACAGCTGTATTTCTAAGAAGTTGAGTACTAGAACGCGAATCACAGCATCCCCATTTAGTTAAAAAGCCTGTCACTGACCATTATTGATACAGCCATTTTATTGTTTTATTTCGGTTTAGATTTGCCAGAATGTATAAGAGGATCAAAATAAATTGCTCAGATGAAACTAGCAGAAGCCTGCATTCATATTAATATTATGCAAACGAGGACTGATTTGCATGGTTTATTTATTTTAGTAATGTGCTATGTAATACATACAGGTATAAATAAATAAATACATAAATTAATTAATGTAGTGTGTTTAGCGAAATCACAATACATGTATTTTAAACCCAGTTTACTAGCATTAGGCCTATATTACTCAAGAATATTTTTCTTAGACAATATAAGAAATTTAGGAATATCGTAAGAAATTGAAGAATTGAACTTAAAAGCAATCTTAGGAAGATTGTAACTATTTTCATACAAACTTTAAGTTTTGTCCAAAGAAGACTTTCAAGAACACGACCCCTGCTCCTCAGCAACCCTTCAGAGCACTCTAGATGTTCCCCTTTAAGACCAGTGGTGCGCAAACTTCTTATATGCCACCCCCATTTCTTAGCATACATATGTTTTAACTAGTGCTGGGACAAATCTCCAAATATTCTAACATATATCTTTTGGCACGTATTCAGATACAAAAATCAGATGTTCTTATTTGCTAGAAATGACAAATACCTTGCACTTATTTACTATCTCACCAGAAGTTGCATGACAGTTTCAAAATGGCAAATGAAAGGGCTCTGTGTGATATGTGAGATTCATCTATATAAAAAAAACAAACACAGGATCAACACAGCAGCTCTTGAGTCTCTATTTAAAAGTTTTAGACAGCAAAACGTAAACAAACCAGATCTCTATGGAAGGCCATCGGGGTCAAAAAAGCATTGTGCTGCTTTAGAGCAAGTCAGACTCTCATGGGACAGAAAAAAAGGCAAGCACGTCATTCTGAAATGTCTCACTTAAAGCAGTGCCCAACTTGTAGTGATTTTTATATAGATTGTATATATTATTTTGCTGTTTGACTTATGTGGAATGTAATTTTCATTTTACAACACCATTTCCAAGTTTGTTTTATTTGAAATGTTTAAAGCTAAATTTCAGTTTTCGTTTGCTTGTTCAGCTACAAAAAGGCACATGTAAACCTCATGTTATTACTTTATGAAAACATGTCTATGGCCACTGTTTACTATGAAGAAACAGCAAGGAAAATGCGGTGTCAAATTTATGTATTATTTATTTCGGGAATAAACCAAACAACTTTTATCTTGAACTGCTATTTGGCATCCTTTGTTTTGTAGTTAATTCACAGGGCCTACACAACATATTATTCTTTACTCCTGGGATATTTTTCTACTTTAGCGTGCTACATGTTGTAACGCCTTGCTGTAAAATAAAGGCACACACATGGGCCACGCCCCTTTGCTGCTATGCTGTCCGTTCCGAGCAATATAATGGCTTTTATTACTTTTTGAAAACAAAACGTATATCCAAACAATTTAAAATTATGAGTATCTAAACATGAAAATCACGTGTTCGTCCCAGCACTAATTTTAACAGATGTTTACCTGGATTTAATGTAAAATCGTGTATTTTATCCTAGATTTAATGACAAAAAGTCAAGATTTAGCCAAATAGATAAATGTTAACACATTCTTAGTTTTGAAATGTGTAGTTTCAGTTACAATTTATGAATGTTGAAAACGCGTATCACAAATTCAAACACTTAGCGATTAAACATTTACCTAACAGATACATTTGAAAAACATTATCGTTCAGCAATTAAATCTGAAAAAATAAATCTGGGTTTTCACAAAATATATATTTTGCCCAGTGACACATTTGATTTCCATTGATGCTGCAGAGCTGCCCTTACACTCCAAGAGCCAATCCCTCTGCTTCCCCGCCTCCTCTGCATACAATGTAAAGAAAAATTACACATTTCAAATTTTATAAGAATGTGTTTGTTAACATTTACGTATTTAGATAAATCTGGACTTTGTGGTTAAATCTAGGAAACATATGTGATTTACATTAAATCCGGGGAAAAAACTGTTAAGTGTATTAGTGCTTTTTTAAATGTTTTTTTATTATACACTTGTCTCCCCACACATGGAAGCCACCATTTCGGCTCTGTTCACTGCCGTTTCACTGACACTCACCACTTCAAAACATAATATCTCCGGTTCTACAAGTACTAGAGTGATCGCCAACGGCTCAATTGAAAAGCTAAGAACTTGGGACTTATTAGCTGTCCTTTATGTATATATAAAAAGATTTCTATCCTTTTGTCTGTGTGTTCTTATAGTGATGAGCTTCAACGCTATTGATTTGAATAGTTTTTTTACCCCACACATTGTTACCACAACTCAGTCTTGACTTCACATGCCATATTGATAAAATTAACAAAAAAAATATTGAACAGAGGTGGGGGTGAGGACACTGTTGCTTACTCATACAGCTTTAATTTCAGTTAAAATATTCTATACAGCTCCTCTCCGATACTGGTCTACTTCTCCTGAGAAATATACAAACAAGGTATTTGTAGAGATGCCGGCAGTTGCAGAGCGCATACTGACTGATGCTCCTGTCAGCACAAAAAAAAAAAGAAAATAGTGCTCGACACTCTCAGGGTACAACTTTTAATATGAAATGGAAATGAGTGAAATTTGAAAACACACTTACGCTTAAAAGACAAATTCAAAGGGTGCCAAAGATGAATTCCTCTTAAGTTCCAGTGATTAGATGGGCAAAGTTGCATATAAATAGTCAATAAACAGACAGATAACCCCTCTCGTTCCTACCTGTCGTCCTGCATATCGCAGAGCTAGTTTTCCACTTATCAAGGCCTGCACCTCCTCTGGGCTATAAGGCGAAAAAAAAAAAGTGGATAAAGTGCCTGCAAAGGTCTGATTGAAGCCTTCCTTCGTCATTATGGAGGTAAAACAAGTCTAACGATGGATAACCTCTGTTAAAATGGCATGCTCAATTAAGCACTATAGCATGACAGGGTATAAGTCATTGTGGGATACCGACACCCCTCAGTGAGTATATAGGGTTATAGGATGGTGAACATCTGTATATGGGGGCAATATCAGCACTAGAAGTGAGGTGCCAATACACCCCATACACAGGTAGCTCGCAGTCCAATAAATCTATTACATACTGCTTTATTATTAATACACAAGTAAAAAAATCAGCTATATTTGTTTTCTAATCAATACCAACCTTTATTTAGTCAATTGTGATTTTCATTGAAAAGCGGGAAAAGGTTGACAAACAAAATAACGTTAAGTGGCTGAGGTACACAGATAAATCGTCAAGGGGCTCCTGAGTGGCTTAGGTTGGCAGGGCAATCCACGGTTCACCGCGCACCAGTGACCCCTGTGGCTGATAGGGTGCCTGCGGGTCTGCTTTGGAGCCATTCAGATCTGTGTTGTCCTCCGGCACTATAGCTCTGATGGCTTTGATGTGGATCCACAGTGCGAAAAAAGATGATTTGGCAGGGACACGTTTCGGAGGACACGTGTGTCAGCCACCGTTTCCCCGAGTCGCCAGGGGGTTGCTGCGGTGAACCGGGATTAATAACACAACTGGCGATTCCAGATAGGGGAGAAATGGGGTAAAAAATCAATGGCAACGACTACATTTAAAATAATAATAAATAAATAAAAGCAGGTGACGTCAACTGAAACGTGCCGATATGGAGAATACAAGATGTAAAAACTGAAAACACCGTGGCTGATGTCATGAATCTCTCTGTGATGTGTTGTGGAATACAGCAGGCCAAAGGTGCACACTGGATGGCTTAAAGATCTTCGGCAGTCTATAATTTGCAATATCCCACAATGACACACCTTGTAATGCTATATTATGATTATACAATGGTGCAGTAATTTTAAGTTAAAAACTACTAACAAAAATAGGTTTAAAGAGCACTACAGTAATGTCCTGATAACACCACAGTGATGACATCACATAGCCCATTGAAATGAACAGGAGAACAATCCTTGCCATTGTATAATATTAAACTACTGTCCATTAAAAGCAAGTAATAATGAACCACTCTTGTTGTCACAAATGAAGGTCTTTAGGATGGAACCCTTCTAACACACAGACACAAGATAATTGCAGCATGGTTGTATAAGAGAAGGCTAGATTCACCTATTGACATAAATAAAATGACTTTTTTTCTTGGCTAAAACTACTTACAAGTTAAGCATGATCTTGCAGAGAAGCATGTACTTGAGGGCTGTGATGGCCCGGGGGCTGTCAATAGAATCATACCCCTCAAACGCCTCGTAGAAATAGGAGTAGGCAGTTTTCCAGTCCTTCTCCTCCGCTGCATGGATGATCCCTACAGAAGTAGGAGTGGACAAGTACATCACAGTTAGAAGCAGTAAGGAGGAATTACATCTTTAAATTACATCTTGAATTGCTTTAATTCAGAAAACACTGCAGCTTAAAAGTCTAACAGCTGCGTGTCTTTTTCTGATAACAAGCTGAAACTTGGAGCAGCTGATTCAAATTCGCCGCCGTTCTGAGACACGGGGGAGGGGCGGAGCCAGCAGCAAACAAACAAAAGGCAGCCAGTGTTCACTGCGACAGCGTGTGAAGCGACAGCGTGGGAGAAGTACGAGTGGACGAGTACATCACAGTTAGAAGCAGTTTGAAAGCAGGTTGACAGCTGCAGAAGCTAAACTGAACTTCCAAAAAAAAAAAAAAAAAAAAAAAATGCCAGTAATCTGTGACAACTGCATGATGTGGGAAATCCGAGAAAACCCAACAGAGCTCAACCAAGTGTGTGTAAAGTGCCGCACGATCCAGGACTTGCTTCAACGAGTAAGTCTGTTAGAAATGAAGCTGGAGGAAATGAGACAGCAACAGGAGCTTGAGGATCTGACACACCCACAATTCATGGAAGCCTGCACCCTTAGCAGACTGAAAGCCACCAGGAAAACAGCTGGGTTCAGATAGGCAGAAGCAGGGAAAAAAAGAAACTTCAAACACAGCCACCAGAAATCCAAACATCCAACAAATTTGAGCCACTTCAAACTTTTGATGACCAAAACCAACATCAAGAGAACGAAAGGAACAACATCCCGGACCCTATAAACAGTGCCTGCCAGGCAGCAAAAAGAAGGGAGGTCATGATTGCTGGGGACTCCATACTGAGAAACACAGCAAGTTCAGTTTGCAGTTTGGACCCTCTCACTACAACAGTGTGCTATCTTCCAGAAGCCTGTCAAGCACATCACTGAGGACATGGACAGGCTCCTAGAACGAACAGGAGACGACCCGGTAGTAGTCGCCCACATTGGTACAAACAATATTGAAAGAGACAGGCCAAGATCTCTGCAAAACAAATTCAGAGAGCTAGGAAGGAAATTAAAAGACAAAGACCAAAACTGTGGTATTTTCTGGGATACTGCCGGCACCTTGCAAAGGAGCATACAGACAGCTGGAAATACATAATCAAAACGCTTGGCTCAAATCGTGGTGCACACAGGAAGACTTCACCTTTCTTGAACATTGGAGCGCATTCTACAACAAGGACTATCTATATAGACGGGACGAACTGCACTTACACAAAAAGGGAACCAATCTACTCGGAGAAAGAATCCTTGAGGAGGTCCAGAAGCATTTAAACTAGAAAGGAAGGGGAGAGAAAACAAAAAAAACAGAAGGGAGACCACATCAAAACAAGGGCAACAACTCAGGTAAGACAGCTATTAAATGTATTTATCTTAATGCTAGAAGTCTCAGAAACAAAATGTTAGAACTTGAAGCTACTGCACTAACAAGTAACTACGATGTGATAGGTGTTACAGAAACTTGGTTGCCTGAGAGTGATGGAGTCGAATATAATATTAGTGGGTACACAGTGTATAGGAAAGACAGGCAGGACAGAAGGGGCGGTAGGGTAGCGCTATACATAAGAAATAGTCTCGAAGCCCAGGTGTTAAATCTGGACAAAGAAAACAACGGCAAATCAATATGGGTCAGAATAATGGGCAAAAATTCAAAGGGCATAATAATAGGAGCATGCTATAGACCGCCAAATTCAGACACCGAGCAAAATAATCTATTATACAATGATATTAGAAATGCATGTAGAAAAGGAGAAGCCATACTAAATGGGGGATTTCAACTTCCCCCATATAAAATGGGAAAACCCGATGGGGAGCACTACGGACGAAATTGAAATGGTGGAAATGACTGCTTCCCAACGCAATTTGTCAAGGCACCGACTAGAGGGGAGGCATGCCTTGATTTAGTCTTTTCAAATAACGAAGACAGAATAACTAAAACAGAGGTCAGAGAGCCATTGGCAAACTCAGACCACAACATGGTCTCATTTGAAGTGATTTTTAAAACCCCCAAAGTAATGACTAAAGCTAAGGTTTACAATTTTAGAAAAGCAAACTATGAAGGTATGAAACAAAGACTAACAGAAGTAGATTGGAGTAAAATAAGAGAAAACATCCACAGAAAAAGGACGGCTGTTTTTTAAAAATGTAGTACTAGAGGCACAAAACAATTACATCCCAAAAGTAGACAAATCTAAAACAAAATGGTACTTGGAACTGCAAACACAAGTCAAAAAGGAAGTTAGAAAGGCCAAGAGAGAGATAGAAATCAACATTGCTAAGGGGGCTAAAACCAATTCCAAAATGTTTTTCCAATATTATAACAGCAAGAGAACATTCAAAGAGGGGGTTAAATGTCAGAGACACAAATGGCAAAATCATAGATGAAGAAAAAAAAAAGCAAATATATTAAATGATTACTTTTCACAGGTTTTTACAAAGGAGGACACAGACAACATACCCCACATGTCGACCTGTTCCTATCCAGTTTTAAATAACTTTAGCATAACAGAGGCCGAAGTGTTAAAGGGACTAGGAGCTCTTAAAATAAACAAATCCCCTGGGCCGGATGAGATCCTCCCAATAGTACTCAAAGAAATGAAAGAAGAAGTTATTTACAAACCGCTAACCAAGATCATGTAAAGGTAAACGAATCGCACACACCAGAAACATCTAGTTACCTGGAAATCGACTGGCAGATGTTCTCTATTACCTTATCTTTATAATTTTTGTGTCCTCAATTGTACAGCTACGGGTATTCTGATACTGCAAGAATTCTCTTTTTTTCCACCACTGTTTACTGAAGGTGCGCAAGGGAAGGTGTTCCTCATTGGTCAGTTCCCCAGCTGCCACGCAACAAAATCGCAAAAAAAGACACCATTTCTATTTTATTTGCATCGCTTCTGTGTTGCCCATTGCATCGCGAATGTCTCGTATCAAAAATACATGTTATATTTTTTTTGTCATGATGCTTGTTGCATCGTGTCCAGTGTGTAGAGGCCTTAATACTGCAATTTTTGCAGGACCTGTTTGATGAGGGGAATCCCCCTCTACATTGAAGGTCTATCTGGCAGCCATTCGGCTTGCCATGTCAAAATTGACCCATCTCCCCAGGAGCTCAGCTTCCTGGCAGGACCATTTTTGAAAGGAGTTTGGCAGCTTTAGCCGCCTATGAAAACATTGTTCTTCGCTGGAGGCTAAACTTGGTGCTCAATGCACTCTTGAAGCCTCCATTTGAGCCCATGCATTCAGCTGAGCTGAAATATTTATCGCTCAAGCGACTGTTTGCTTGCTGTCACCCCCACAAAGCAGGTGAGAAGATACAGGCATTCTCCATAGCAAAAGCCTGCTTAATTTTTTACAGAGGCCAGGACAAAGGTTACACCAATCCTGCATTTTGCCAAAGACAATCCCAGCATTCCATGTCAACCAGTCTGTGGAAATGGAGGCTTCCTTCCACCTCCTTTCCAGTCGGACAGGGAGCTGCAGCTCCATACGCTCTGCCCAGTGCGGGCCCTGGCGTACTATATTATTGGAGGCAGTCTGTTTTTGTCTGCTATGGGGTGAAGTCCCATGGCAAAGCCCTGTCTAAGCAGAGGCTGTCCAAATGGATGGCAGACACAGCCAGTACTGCCTTTGAGCTGGCCAACTTGCCCCTCCAGAAAAGCTCACTACCCATTCCACCAGGGCCTTGGCAAATTTGTTGGCTTTATTCCAAGGTGCACCTGTCATGGACATTTGCAATGCAGCGGTGTGGGCTACTCCCCAGACCTTTACTAGGTTTTACAGACTAAATGTCGTGGATCCTCAAAACCCTGGCTTTGGAACTAGAGTGTTAAGGGTGGCTTCTCAGTCAACCCTTCTCCCTCAATTTTTTAGATCTAACTGCTTGTTACTGGGGTTCCGAATGGTAACGCAAAAGGCAGCTTTGGCTTAGCATTGTAGCATTCCGATTGTGTGGCAATCTTGCCCTTGCGACGACTTAGGTATACTGACCCATTCAGTAATGGTTACATTTCGTACTTGAAAGGGAACGTTGGGTTATTATCATAACCCTGGTTCCCTGAAACAGAAATGTAATCATTAACCTTCAAGGTCACTGCGTCCATGACTGCACCAAGGTCTGTGAGCACTGTCATTTTATGCCCTTGGGGGAGGACCATGACTGCGTCACAGGCTCTGTGAGCAGCTTCAATGTGTTTTATTCATGTTTCAGGTCTTTAGGAGGTAAATACCTATTCGGTAATGGTTACATTTCTATTTCAGTTTTGTCATGTTTCATTCATCAGGCGTAAACAACGTTGCAACAGCAAACACAAACCAGAAAAACACCACAACAGCAGACACACAAAGGTTAAATGTAAAATTGATCTAGCATGTATTCTCCGAGCGAATGTGTAACTTTGACATTGTTTATTGCCGCATTCAGGCAAACTAGTGATTTAAGAAAAAGAAAAGCTGCACAGCAAGTTCAGTCAGGAATCTCCCTGACTCGGGTATTAGGAGCGTCCAATGTGTGCATGCCCTTTGCTGTGAACTGCAAATGGAAACATAGCATAAGGGTGTCAGTGTGTGTGTGTGTGTACCCTTACCATTGCTGTCTAGACCCTTCTCCTTACCTGACTGCATGTCCAGGGCGGCTTGCAGCTTGGGTGGGCAGTAGATGGCATTGGCAGTCGTCCTGGCTGAAGTGAGGGCAGCCCGTGCTTTGGGCAAATTACTGAGAGCATGATATGTCTTACTCTCCAGAAGCTGCACCTCCACCAGCAGTGCCTTGTCATCCATCTTCTTCAGCTCCCGCAGCAACTGGGACCCTGACAGAGACAGGCATAAAGGGGTGTCTTTTCGGTTTGGACAGTTTTCATAGAATTGTTCAGATTCTACTGATTAAAGTGCATCAGCTTTTTTTGAGATTTCTGGCTAGTGAACTAGGAGAGGGGTGTTACAGGTATTTCATCCATAACTTTAGAACACCCAGTGGTGGTTTAAGTACTGATACTAAAAGAAGTTGCTAAAAAATCAATGACAAACATTCAATAAGACTCAATGAAGATAATGCAAAAGACTAATCGAAACATAACAGGTATGCATGTTAATTTATTATTACAGTGTAAAGGGACATCTGATGCGGACGCACACATATTCTTTTCAGTTGTTAAACTCAAGTCCTTTGTATTTTTTTTTTTTTTTTTAATAATCTGAAGTGTTCTAATTTGAATACAAGTTGTGCCTTTTTTAACTTTTGCACAACTTTAGTTATTGGATCTGTTAAAAAAACAAAAAACAAATGCGTGTTTTTACTTGAAAAATAAAACGTAAATTCATCGATTATGTCTATACGATAATCGAATACGAAATTAGGGTGCCGACTGCACCACTAATAAACAAATACAAAATAAAAATTTATATATATATATATATATATATATATATATATATATATATATATATATATATTTTAGCTCAAAGAGCCAGCTGCAGTACTGTGCAAAAGTTTTAGGCAGGTGTGAAAAAATGCTGTAAAGTAAGAATGCTTTCAAAAATAGACATGTTAGTTTATATTTATCAATTAACAAAATGAAAAGTGAGTGAACAGAAGAAAAATCTACATCAAATCAATATTTGGTGTGACCACCCTTTGCCTTCAAAACAGCATCAATTCTTCTAGGTATACTTGCACACCGTTTTTGAAGGAACTCGGCAGGTAGGTTGGCCCAAACATCTTGGAGAACTAACCACAGTTCTTCTGTGGATTTAGGCAGCCTCAGTTGCTTCTCTCTCTTCATGTAATCCCAGACAGACTCGATGATGTTGAGATCAGGGCTCTGTGGGGGCCATACCATCACTTCCAGGACTCCTTGTTCTTCTTTACGCTGAAGATAGTTCTTAATGACTTTCGCTGTATGTTTGGGGTCGTTGTCATGCTGCAGAATAAATTTGGGGCCAATCAGATGCCTCCCTGATGGTATTGCATGATGGATAAGTATCTGCCTGTGCTTCTCAGCATTGAGGAGACCATTAATTCTGACCAAATCCCCAACTCCATTTGCAGAAATGCAGCCCCAAACTTGCAAGGAACCTTCACCATGCTTCACTGTTGCCTGCAGACACTCATTCGTGTACCGCTCTCCAGCCCTTCGGTGAACAAACTGTCTTCTGCTACAGCCAAATATTTCAAATTTTGACTCATTAGTCCAGAGCACCTGCTGCCATTTTTCTGCACCCCAGTTCCTGTGTTTTCGTGCATAGTTGAGTCGCTTGGCCTTGTTTCCACGTCAGAGGTATGGCTTTTTGGCCGCAAGTCTTCCATGAAGGCCACTTCTGACCAGACTTCTCCGGACAGTAGATGGGTGTACCAGGGTCCCACTGTTTTCTGCCAATTCTGAGCTGATGGCATTGCTGGACATCTTCCGATTGCGAAGGGAACTAAGCATGATGTGTCTTTCATCTGCTGTAGTAAGTTTCCTTGGCCGACCACTGCGTCTACGGTCTTCAACGTTGCCCGTTTCTTTGTGCTTCTTCAAAAGAGCTTGGACAGCACATCTGGAAACCCCTGTCTGCCTTGAAATTTCTGCCTGGGAGAGACCTTGCTGATGCAGTATAACTACCTTGTGTCTTGTTGCTGTGCTCAGTCTTGCCATGGTGTATGACTTTTGACAGTAAACTGTCTTCAGCAACCTCACCATGTTAGCTGAGTTTGGCTGTTCCTCACCCAGTTTTATTCCTCCTACACAGCTGTTTCTGTTTCAGTTAATGATTGTGTTTCAACCTACATATTGAATTATTAGCACCTGTTTGGTATAATTGTTTAATCATACACCTGACTATATGCCTACAAAATCCCTGACTTTGTGCAAGTGTACCTAGCAGAATTGATGCTGTTTTGAAGGCAAAGGGTGGTCACACCAAATATGGATTTGATTTAGATTTTTCTTCTGTTCACTGACTTTGCATTTAGTTAATTGATAAATATAATCTATTAACATGTCTATTTTTGAAAGCATTCTTTACAGCATTTTTTCACACCTGCCTAAAACTTTTGCACAGTACTGTATAGATAGATAGATAGATAGATAGATATAGAGAGAGAGAGAGAGAGAGAGAGAGAGAGAGAAAGTCATGTTCAATAAATATACCACTCCACAGGCAATTGAAGTCAATGGGATCAAGCTTTATGAAGTCAATAACTACGTATACTTAGGACAGTTAGATTTGGCAACAAAGAACCAAATATGCGAAATCACCAGGAAAGCAAAAATGTGCTGGTTCGACATTACAATTTTCCCTTTCCTGTCCGACATCATGAAAAAGACGTCAAGCACAGGTCTCTAGTCGTTTTTTCTCTCCAGAAAAAGCTGAGAAAACCTTTCAATGGCCGAGACCAATAGGAGCCGAGAGAAAGGGGGCAGATCTGAGCAATACACATAGCCTCTGCACCACAGAGATAACAGGGGCATAAACAAGATAGCTGCTTCCGCATCCAACGCTCATAGAATATCACAGACATTTGCAGAGCTTTTTGAGATGTTATAGTAATAAAATAATGACTTGGATCGTATTATTGAGGAGTTTGGTGATAAAACAAGTGATCAGGAGATGATTTATCAGTATGCATGACCATGAAGAGGTATGTGAAAAATACAGCGAACAAGGGGTGGGGCGGGGCTGGAGATGCAGTACTCAGTGTCCTGTTGATATGCATTGCCTTTTAAACCTGTTTTACTGTGAAAAAAATACTTTTAAAACAGCACGTGTAAAATAAACAGCGCGTGTGAAAATAAATTGGACCCGACGCGACTGAGAGGCGCTGATTGTTTCAGTTTAAAGTGTTAGTGTTGAGTAACTAGTTGGCTCTTTGCATAATTGGTGTCAAATTCAAAAATTTAAAGAGGCAGAATGCATATACTGAATTTTATATGGAGAAAATCCAGGACCAAGACTGTCTGTCGAATTATCCACCAGTTGAGTTAACCGAGGTTGACTGTAATAGCAATATTAACCGTTACAAATGGGTGTTTCCCTTTAAGACACCCGAACCTGAAACTTTATACCAAAGACTTCGTCAGAGCAGAGTGACGTGGCTGCTGCTCCACCCTCGAGAGCATAAAGTAGCTGCGCACTGACAACAATGTCATTTTCCTTCGAGGATTACTACCATGGACGCCGTGACCTCGAAGTTAATGGTTAATATTCCTATTTCAGGGAACCAAGGTTATGATAATAACTTAACGTTCCCTTTCAAGTAGGGAATATTAATCATTACAAATGGGTGAGTATATCCAAGCTGTCGCAAGGACATGGTAGTATAACACTGTGCTACAAAGCTAAGCCAAAACCGCCTTGTGCTTCTTAATCAGTATCTAGCAAAGCTGGAAGACATCTGATGAAAACTCACCTAATGTTCTGTTGTGAGGGTGGACTGGGAAGCCGCCCCCAGCACTCTAGTGCCGAAAACAGGGTTATGCGTTTCTACGACATTCAGTTAGTAGAACCTAGTAAAAGTCTGGGGGGAAACCCACACTGCTGCATTGCATATGTCCAGGACCGATGCACCCTGGAACAAAGACCATGAAGTCTCCTGACCCCTGGTGGAATGGCCGGTGAGCTTCTCTAGCGGAAGCATATTGGCCAGTTCATAAGCAGTCTTAACTGTGCCTGTCAAACATTTAGACAGACTCTGCTTAGACAGAGCCTGTCCCTGGGACTTAGTCCCATAACAGACTAAGAATTGTTCTGACTGCCTCCAGCTTTTAGTCCTGTCAACATAATATGCCGATGCCAGCACTGGGCAAAGCGTATGGAGCTGGCGCTCCCTGTCAGATTGGAAAGGAGGGGGATGGAAAGCCTCCAGTTCCACCGACTGGTTAACATGAAAGGCCGAGATGGTCTTCGGCAAAAAAAAGCAGGGTTAGTACAAAGGACAACCTTTGTTCTGGCCACTGAAAACATTAGACAGGCTTTCGATGTGTAGCAGTGCACACAGTAGTAACAGTAAGCAGTGTCAGTACAAACAGTAGTGCACACAGTAGACAATGCCAGTACACACAGTAGGCAGTATCAGTGCACACGACAGACGTAAACAAACGGACAGTGTCAGTACACACAGTACACCGTGTTATTGTACACACTAGATGGCGTCAGTGTGCAATACAGTGAGTCAGTGCACACACAAAAACAAGTGTCTGTGCACAGAGCAGATAGGCAGATAGTGTCAATGCACTTACAGACCTGCCAAACTTGACTTTTTTTTTGGAGTAGCACTCTTTCATGCGGACATATCGGGGGGGTCCGGGGGGCTTCCCCCCAGAATTGTTTTAGGGTATAAAACAGCTAAATGCTACACTCTGGTGAGTTTTGAGTGAATTTTTCAGTAAAAAAAATAATGAGATTAGCTATGATTGTTTCAGTTTAAATTTAATTTTGTTTACCTTAGTATAGATGAAACCTTTTTTAATTTATACCAACTGAAAATTATTTCAAGTACAAAAAATATCCATTTTTGTAGTATGTTTGTATTTTATTTACTGTCAAAACATAAATTGAAATGTATAAGCTTCTAAAACAGAGAAACAAAGCACTTTCAAAAAAGGAAAAAAAAAATAGTAAATAGTCACTGAGTCTGCACCAGATGTAATAACTGTCCACAAAGTGAGTTGTTTGGAAAAGAAAGGAATCCAACAGGTCAAACTGCACTTTCAGATCTTGAATGTTTAGCTTCATAGGTGGCTGACTTGGCTTTCCTGAGCAAGGTGTCACTAAAGGTTTGTGTGTGACACACTTGCTCCTTCGCTGACATCATGACTTTGTGTGTTACCAGTGAACTTAGCATGTCTGTGCTCAGGCTGGCTCTGTGTTGGGTTTTGTTTTTAGTCACCAAGCTGAACACTCTTTCACAGTCAGCATTACTGTGGAAGATGACCAAAATGCCTAGAGCGGTAACATTACAGTAATGCCCGATTCTTTTGTTCTGGACAGAAATATAAAGTTTCCTTCTACAGGATTCCTGCTGATCCAGACATGAGGGTAAAATGGATTTCAGCGATTAAGAGAGAATAAAAAAATGAAAAAGACTGGATCCATTCGTTTGTAGTGAGTGCTTCATAAAAAGTTAATATCAGTAAGCATGTATTGGTAGCTCTGATATTACGTTATTAGTTGTAGTAGTAATATTAAGTCCCACTTTAACACGCTTACTTGTGTGGCCGTTTTTTCATAAATATTTAGCTATACAGTTAAACAAGATTACATTTATGCGGGTCGATTATTCCCAGTCCTTACATAAAAAAAATATTTTACAGTTAACAAAATCCATAATGCTACATTAATGATCTTACTGAACTTCAATATAAAATCACAAACCAGCTGTTTAAGACTTGTTTAAAGCACGATGAAACAGCATTTATCTACAATGTAATTGAACGCTACTTGCAAAGTAAACAGAAGCCTTACGTACCTTAACCACATCAACAATGTTAATGCTGTGTTCATTTTTATTTACTGACATCCCTGTATGGTAACAGGCGTTTGTGAAAAACGGGCCAAAAACAGAATATTAAACTTAAATATTGTACTATATTATTATAATAAATGTTTGTACTTCCTCCCTCGCCATTCTCGTAAAATCCTCATTCAGCTGTATTTTCTTTTCATGCGATGCAGTTATCTAAACCGAGCATTTTTTTTTTATTTTTTTTTTTAAAAACGCAAGTGGGTTTTTTCCCCCAGACAAAAATGAATGCATAACTAATGCATTAATTAAAAAACAAAGGTACCATAGCCAGTTTGAAATAAATAATGTCGTCACAAGTCACAGTACTTCACAGTCCAATATTTGAGAACTACGTTGCACTATTTACAAAGAGAATATAAAAAAGTTGTATACTCCAAGTATACTTGTGCCAAAATACGACAGTATAATGGTACCAATACTATACTAAAACCAGACAATTTTGGCACAAGTATACTTGTAGTGTACTACTTTTTTGTAAGGGATAATATTGGATTCTGATCCAAACTTCTTTATACCCTCTGTTAAATGTTGAACAGTATGGGAGGTGAAAAATTTAAAAAAATGAAACAAATGTGCACACATTATATATTAATATGCAAGTGTTGTATATTAAACATACAAGTCAAATACTAAATGCAGTACACCCTCGCTATAACAACCCTGTTTGGGTCCAAAGCCTTTTGTTCCCTATAGTAAAAGGACAATCCAAAACGAACAATATAAGTTGCTGGAGTAAGTTAAGGAAGTCACCTTGGATAAAGGCATTAGCTAAATTATTAATATTAGTACTGTTTTTATTCTTTGATTTTCTTTATTATTACAGTATTTGTCACTAGTACCATGAATAATAACAATAGCAATGAGATTCTTTGAGCGCTGGATGCAGAAGCAGCTATCTTGTTTGTTTATGTCCGTGTTATCTCTGTGGTCCAGGGGCTATGTGTATTGCTCAGATCCGCCCCTTTTTTTTCCGGCTTCTCTCAGCTCCTAATCGGTCTCACTCGGCCATTGAATGGTTTTCTCGGCTTTTTCCGGAGAAAAAATGACTAGAGACCTGTGTTTTACGTCTTTTTGATGATGTCGGTTAAATCGTATAATGAAAGCCATAGCGAGGATGTAAATAGTATATCTACACTCGGCTGACGGTTTGGACCCGAGACTGTTGCTGCACTCAGTACTGTAAGTTACAAACAAGCACCATACATTTAAAATAAAATTACCGATACATTTTATTAATCACATTAAAATAAATGAAAAAAGCGAACATGCTATGTTTATACACACCATAGGGGCTATGTTTTGTTTTTTTAAATCCCAGTAAGTGATAACTATTTTATTAGATTTTTAATAAAGGTAACAAGATAAAATGTGAATCTTGGTGAGCAAAGTACAGTAGCTTGTAATTCCAGTTTGTAACTTTGTTTAAAAAAATCATAGCCTTCAATATAATTTATATATTTTGGCTGTCGTAGTGTCCATTTACCCTTTGTTTCACTGGAGCAGACAGAGTCATGTGACATATAACAGTGCGCTGACTGGATAGGATTGCTTGTTGTCAGGACGCTGTCAAGGGTGTTACACGGGGCAATCCTCGTGGGATTTGTTCACAAGCAATATAGTTGCTACTAGTAAATTGCTTAGACAGTTGCCGCTATAGCTGCTGACCCGCTTTCGAGATCAATTATTATTAATAATAAAAAATAAAATCGCTGAATTATTTTCATTCTCCCGTGATACTAATAAAAGTCCAGACCTTTTCAATACTTTCATAACAGAGACATGGTTTTTGAGCATTTTCAAGCCCTGGAAATCAGTTTGGCATTTTTCCATACTTTTTCCAGACTAGCATACAAACCCTGATATTGATTTTCTGATACGGTTTGAAAAAAAACGTTAATTTAAAAATAAAATCAAGTTACTTGCAACTAAGATGATACGATAAACTTGTAGTACTCTCGTGAAAGGAAAGTACTGATTAGCAAACGTTTCAAGTTGTAGTCTTTTTTTTTTTCTTTATTCCGAGATAGTGAAATAGTGGGTATACCTTCCAGCAAGTACCTTCCACCTTTTTTCAAGATTTGTTTTTCGTGCACCGTTTGATACCGCACCTCAGGTAGACAAGGTAATCAATCAATTATATCTTAAATGACCAAAACCCATAGGTGTGAATCATTAAATCGATTAAAACCCCTATTCACACAACTAATTTGAGGTACAGCGATTCAGTCATTAATAAAATCCTTAATGCTTAGAAGATTAAAAGCTAGTTGTGTTTGTGACTTTGTACTTGTGGAACATCTGCTTTTTAAAAAATAGGACTTTAAAAGTAAGTTTATTCTAGATCAACATTGTCATCTGTTGACAGAACTCATGTACTACATGTACTTACAAAACTGAAAGGGCTAAGAATGTATTGTACACAGGTTCCCAACATGTATGTCTAATGACAGATCTCATTTTACAGTTGTACAGTACAGGAGACACACATTTCAAAGGGATATTCCATATTTAATAATAATCTAATTCTGAAATGAGATAACCAACAAAATACTCATCCCTGTACTTACCAAGATTCAGAGCCTCCTGGTACCTCTTAGTGTCGAAATACAGTGAAACCAGGCGAGCCTAAAGGAAGATACATCTGATATTAACAGGATTCACACTTCTTTAATTGTTCTTAAAGAAAACAAAACAATCTGCATCAAGCACATGTTTGCAACACCAGTCCTCCGGGACCACTAAAACTTTAAAACAGGAACTGAATATTAAATTGTAAACCTCCAACACTTTCCAGTGTATAAAAAAGCCTCTAAGACTTGAGTGGTCAGACAATCTTTACAATTTATTTTACTGATGAAGTTGAAACCAAAAAACAAACAAACACAGGTCTGTTTCCCAAATAACTAAGGTTTTCAAACTCTCTTGCCTTTAAAGCCCAACTTGACAGATTTGAGATCAACCAGCTACTATTAACCGCAGGAGCTTAGGATGCTACTATGAACAGGGGGAGCTTAGGATGTCTCGTTCTTAAATGTTCTTAGGTTATGTCTTTATAGAAGCTTCCACCTGATGTTTACAACACACCAACAGACACACAACACTTTACACAGTGTTTCCCGAAGATCCTGTAAAACTTAACCAAATGATGCATAGAGAATCTCCAAACAAATAAAATTCTCGTATGGATTTCTGTGAAACTTTTAATAAAAGTACTGCTTTGAGTGGGGAAACAGACCCATTAGTGGACCCCTAAGATCAGGAATGGAAACCTGGTACCTTATGATTGAACTTGGTAGTAACAATAAACAAATGGTTTAGGAGATGCATTCTTGTGCCCAGGTTAGTTCCGATTTTACAATTCCATTTGTCCAGTGTCCAGTTCATTGTTAATATTTGTTACTTAAATGAATGTCCCAGCAATAAGGAGCTTGTTAAATTGTGAACTGATCAGAATTTACAGTAGTTATTAATCCAGTACTTTGTTTCTGCTATATTCAAGACAAACATAGAGGCAAAGCAGTACTTTAAGCAGCTCAGAGTAAATTTAGTATAGGCCTGTTCAGATTGCAGACAAGAAAACAAAAAACCTCCTCTCAATCTCAAACCTAACTCTAAAAACACTGAGTGCTGCAGCACCTTCCCTGGTCAGAGACTACACTCACCAATCTAAGCACCTGTTGATACTGCCACTTAGTAGCTAGACTTAAAATGTGTCCAATATATATTAACATACACAGTACCAGCACAAATTATGGCAACACAGCGGTAGAAACTAACAATATTGTGCTACTACCTTTTGAAACTTGGTAGTCCTGATGTAAACTTACTAGTCCTTACGTGAAGTGCCTAAATTGGAATCAACAACAACAGTTGGGGTCCCTAAAAATAGGCTTAGATTTTATTTTGCTAAAAAAATAAACACTGTTATAAATTTAGATTTACATTTCTTAAATGTAACCAGACAGGTAGTGGGGGTCAATACCCTTAGGCAGGCACAACATCTGAAAAATGCCCCACTTGTAACCATATTGGGAACGCATGGACGCCACTCTGGCATTCTGCTGATAATTCTGATAACCCCAGACGGCTCTGAAATGTTGCCATTCAGGGGCCACACCTGGAGATGTAGGCTCTACGGATCGGGATGCCACAATGTCCCCCGCACCTGACTGCAGCGTTTCGGAAAGTTACACGGCTACCCACTGCATCAGAGCTGAAAACCACTCTCCTGGGTCAGTAAGGGGCTACATGGGTATTAGCACCTCTCAATTTCAAGGACTGAAACATATTTGGGGGTCCAGAGGCTGAAAAGATACCCAACGAGATCCAGGAGCAAATTGCTGGTTGGAGGTCAGGGGGTTTAGCAAATGATTGCTCAAGATTGCTTATTTGTAGATATACTTTATGGTATATCTACAAATAAATAGGGGTGGGCACTAACATTGATATTTTGATACGATATCGATAATTTCCATATCGCGATATCGTGGGATAAAAAAAGTTCACGTACGCTCGCAGAAACATACCTTTTACTGCAAATACTGCTAAAAATACAAACGCAGTACAATCAAATTTATTTTATATTAAGATACAACAAACCCTATACATACCAATCATTGTTAGTCTCGTGGGCAAACACCACACACTAAAGTATTATTTAACCATTTTATTCCATTGATTGCCGTTTTTCTGTATCTAAGAACCTGATTAACAAATATATTTCAAACATTCAATAACTATAAATCAAGAAAAAAAACAAATCCACAACCTGTATACCCTCTCTCGTATGCTATACTCCCGTTTTTTCACCCGTTTCCTCTCACCAGACAATCCTGTTTTCAAAAGGTGCGTGCATCAACTATTTAAGAAACAGGACATTCTTTTTTAAAAGGGATAGACACAAAAACAAAACACAAAAAACAAACATGAAAATCAGCATAAATAATTTGATATATGTATATATCTTTTTTTCTTCCATTCAGAACGTGCCCCACAAGGTACCAAACGTTATTTGAATGCTGCATTATTGGGATTATTTTGAGATATGCACTCGCACCAGTGTGGTTCATCGCATTCTTTCCATGATTACTTACACTGTTATTAATGTATTTTTAAAATGTGAACTTTAAGTATTATGAATGAGATGTACTTTTAAAACATCAAAACACATCTCAAAACAATGCAACATTCAGCATGACACCGTACTTAATACATTTAGTGTTGTGCATTCATTAGCAGAGAGATTAAATTACTTCCGGATTGGCTAGTCTGTGTGCACTCTAGTAAATATTTTGGTTTTGAGGTGGCTGATGGTGGCATGGAATAGTAAAACAATATGACAAGACCTTGTTTTTCTCCATGGATATTGAGAAGCAAAGCTAAATTGAAGTAATTTATTGCTTTTCTTATGTAAACATATGTTAACGTCTATATGTATAAATGGACGGACGGACACTTGTGAATAGAGAAAACTTAACTTAAAGTCTTTATTTATATTATAGGTCAACACTACAACAGACTGACAAATAGAAATCAAAAACACACCACAGAAGAATTAAGAAATTCAGAGATGTACATGTATTACACTTTGGTACAACTCAGATAATGCTATCCATACATATCGTATTTTTAATAAAAAAATACCAATTGTTTCCTGTAGAACAGAACAGGAAAAAAAACAAAAAAACAAAAACAAAACAGGGCATCACATATACACATATTAATTTGATATGTGCATGATCCCTGTAAGCATTACATAATGTGTCACTCATAACATTGAATGGTGTCCAATTGTGAACATGAACAGAACATAAAAATATACTGACATACTAATTCGTCACGAACAGAAAAAAAAAAAAGGGGTCACCAAATCAATTCTATGGAAAATGTACTTGTTCCCATAAATATTACAGGATAGGTTTATAAATGAACTAGGAACTGGATCATCTCCAGATACAGTGTACATTCACACCAGTTTTTACATTTCAGTATGTGGTTGTGGCGGCGTGTCCCGCCACAATATATATGTGCGCCGTTTTATTATTATTTATCATCTTATTGTTTGTGGCGCAGATGCATTTTTTTGATTTATTAAAACCTTGTGAGGATGTGTGACTGATCAGCTACTGATTATTTAACTAGCTGACAGTCACGCATCCTTATTAAACTCGTGCAGACTATGGCCGAGGGGTAATAGGATAATTAATTAATAGCTAGTTAACCCCTTGGCCAGAATATAAAAGCCTGCAGTTGTCTGCGCTCAGGGAGAGGGTGTTTGAGAGTGGAGAATGAGTGAGGAGTTAGGAGGTAAAGAAACTAAAATATAAACAACTGCTAAGCATGCAGATTTTTACACCAGCACGATACTTATTTGTTTATTTCTGTTTGTTTGGCCAACACGCCTTTTTGTTTTGTAGTGTTTTGTTTTGTTTAAACTGTTTGTTTTGTTATTTAATAAAACACTGAACGCCGTTGCGCTCCAGTTTTGCGCAGCCATTACTTGTTTTGATTTGTGTTCCTGGTTTGTGACATCACCACACCTGCGCACGGCAAACCACACTGTCACAGTTGGTGTCCAGAAGAGGGATACAGCGCCTCCAAGCGTCAAACCAGGCATGCTGCAGATATGGGAGAGGCCCCGCTGCCATGTTCAGCGCCAGAAGAGGAGCCATTACTGCCGTCTCCAGCGCCAGAGAGAGAGGAGCCATCGAAAGTGCTCCCCCCGCAGCACTTTCGCTGCAGGAAATTGGGTGGCCGGAGCTAGTCTCCTGACCTCCCCCCCCCCCCCCCACCCCCACCCCCCCTGGCTTGTGACGTCACCACACCTGCGCACGGCAAACCAAAACAAGTAATGGCGATGCTAAGCGTGCTGGTTTTTACACCAGCACGATACTTATTTGTTTATTTCTGTTTGTTTGGCCAACGCGCCTTTTTATTTTGTTTTGTTTAAACTGTTTGTTTAGTTATTTAATAATCACACATTTTAGTTCTTGGCGAACCACTGCATTGAATAAGCAATACAGATTTTCAAACGCAGGCTTTGTTCATAAAGACTGCATTCTAAAGTTCACCACAAGAGGGCCCCTTATGACCATGAAAACTCAATTCCTGATAAAAATTATACTACCTTATCATGCAACATATACTGCTTAATACTATTATCAAATCAAACAGTAAATCATATAATGGTTAAAAAAAAATACTGTGCCCACTATTTTTTTAAAAGGGTAAAATTGACATTTTTTATACTATTTGCCATTTTTTCATAACATTACTGTGATCTCAGGCTGTACAGAAATTTGACAGCCGGGGTATCTAAAATATGCAGCTGAAAGTTCCACAGCGCACAATGCACTCTCAACGAATCACAAGTAGTTAATCACAATTAATACAAAATCAACATTTATAAAATACTAACCGTTGTCCTACAAAAAACATACACTATGCTTTCCAATTAACAAAATGTTCATATGATTTCCATTTTCACAAGTCTCAAACCATATTTTGTTCTGCTGTAAACGCCTGGAAGCCTTAAAGTTGCCTGCAACTTCTAGTTATATATGGAAACACACACATTTTTTGTACATGATGTAGTAACAACGAAGCTCAAAAAGGAAGAGGGCGGCAAACTATTAGTTATTATCGGATTACTTGGGATGACTTAACATTTTTGTGAAAATCCTCTTTTTTAAAAAAAATTGTTACTTTCCCGTTTGTTTTGTGGTATGTGATGGTAATACTTTCACATTGTGGCCTTGGTCAAAGAAACAAACATGCTAGTTTGTCAGCCAATCAGTGTCACCTGTCACAAAAAAAACAGAAGGGAGACCACATCAAAACAAGGGCAACAACTCAGGTAAGACAACTATTAAATGTATTTATCTTAATGCTAAAGTCTCAGAAACAAAATGTTAGAACTTGAAGCTACTGCACTAAAAAGTAACTATGATGCGATAGGAGTTACAGGAACTCTGGAGACTAATATAATTAGTGGGTACACACTGTATAGGAAAGACAGGCAGGACAGAAGAGGTGGAGGGGTAGCGCTATACATAAGAAATAGTCGTGAAGCCCAGGTGTTAAATCTGGACAAAGAAAACAACGCTGAATCAATATGGGTCAGAATAATAGAAGCATGCTATAGACCGCCAAATTCAGACGCCAAGCAAAATAATCTGTTATACCATGACATTAGAAATGCGTGTAGAAAATGAGAAGCCATACTAATGGGAGAACCCGGTGGGGAGCACGACGGACGAAAATGAAATGGTGGAAATGACAAATGATTGCTTCCTAACGCAATTTGTCAAGGCACCGACTAGAGGAGAGGCATGCCTTGATTTAGTCTTTTCAAAGAAATTAAGACAGAATAACTAAAACAGAGGTCAGAGAGCGACCACAACATGGTCTCATTTGAAATGTTTTTTAAAACCCCCAAAGTAATGACTAAAGCTAAGGTTTACAATTTTAGAAAAGCAAACTATGAAGGTATGAAACAGAGACTAACACAAGTAGATTGGAGTAAAATAGAGAAAACATCCACAGAAAAAGGATGGCTGTTTTTTATAAATGTAGTACTAGAGGCGCAAAACAATTACATCCCAAAAGTAGACAAATCTAAATCTAAAACAAAATGGCCAAAATGGTTTAATAGATCAATTTAAAAAAATATTCAGCGAAAAAAGGCACTTTTCAGAGCGTTTAAAAGGGACAAAGTGCACAGAAAGAGTACTTGGAACTGCAAACACAAGTCAAGAAGGAAGTTAGAAAGGCCAAGAGAGAGATAGAAATCAATATTGCTAAGGGGGCTAAAACCAATTCCAAAATGATTTTCCAATATTATAACAGCAAGAGAACATTCAAAGAGGAGGTTAAATGTCTAAGAGAGACAAATGGCAAAATCATAGACGAAAAAAATAGCAAATATATTAATTGATTACTTTTCACAGGTTTTTACAAAGGAGGACACAGACAACATGCCCCACATGTTGACCTGTTCCTATCCAGTTAAATAAATTTAGCATAACAGAGGCAGAAGTGTTAAAGGGACTATGAGCTCTTAAAATAAACAAATCCCCTGGGCCGGATGAGATTCTCCCAATAGTACTGAAAGAAATGAAAGAAGTTACTTACAAACCGCTAACCAAGATCATGCAACAGTCTCTTGACACAGGGGTTGTACCGACAGACTGAAAAATAGCAAACGTAATACCGATCCACAAAAAGGGAGACAAAACCGAACCAGGTAACTACAGACCAATAAGCCTGACTTCTATTATATGTAAACTTATGGAAACTATAATAAGATCTAAAATGGAAAATTACCGATATGGTAACAATATCCTGGGAGACAGTCAGCATGGTTTTAGGAAAGGGAGATCGTGTAACTAACCTGCTTGACTTTTTTGAGGATGCAACATTGACAATGGATAATTGCAACGCATACAACATGGTTTTAGATTTCCAGAAAGCTTTTGACAAAGTCCCGCATAAAAGATTAATTCTCAAACTGAACGCAGTAGGGATTCAAGGAAATGCATGCACATGGATTAGGGAGTGGTTAACATGTAGAAAACAGAAAGTACTGATTAAAGGAGAAACCTCGAAATGGAGCAAGGTAACCAGTGGTGTACCACAGGGATCAGATTATGGATAGATATAGATATGGTTAAATCTACTGAAATGGAATAATATCTCATTAGGAGAGAAGGGGAAAAAAATGGCAGTGTAGATTGAAAATGAATAATAATGGAAATTATTAGTGATCAAGGATTTTATATGGTAAATATAGGTGAAAAGCAACCCCTGATTTTTTGTTTTGCATTAGGGCACATTGTTCAGATGAGATACAGTAAGTTACCTATCCCAGAAGCCAGTGAATTTGAAATGAAAGCTGGTCTGATATCTACCTGGCACATGAATCCATTGTGTTTACAGACACCCACAGGTGAAGATGAGGAAAAATTCTGGCAGAGAGCAAATCAAAGCTCCTTGAAAGCCAAACGAGAAATGGCCATGGCTCATATGAACGGCAAAAGTCCTGAAATAGGATGGGTGATCTGTTAATGACCATATTTTGGAATTGGATATTCATGGCAAATTGAGGGTATGATGGTAATTATTAGTCTCAGGAACCTAGTGAGTGTTGGTAGAGCAAATAGAAAAAAGACGGTTGGGATATTAATTGATAAATATGAAGTTGTGAGATTATTGAGAAATAACAATTATTTTGAATCTTTTTCTGAATAACTTTTAAAGTCTTTAGAAATCTTATTTCTTTAGTTTTAGTTTAAACTATCACAGAGCAACAGATATACAGGGAGTGTAATATTTTTAGAGAAAAAAAAGACACTTTTTAATATTTAAAAACTGGGGCATGTTGGAACATTTTTGGTCTTCAAATACAACCTCACAGAATGGGTTAAACATTAACCCTTTGTGGTCCATTTACTCAGCGCATCTCAGGTCCAATTTTTTTTCACACACGCAGTTTATTTTGGACACGCTGTTTAAGTGTATTTTTTTCACAGTAAACAGGTTTAACCCTTTGCGGTCCATTCATTAACTGCGTGTCAGGCACGCCAGGTCTAATTAATTTTCACACGCGCAGTTAATTTTATACGCGCTGTTTAAAAGTATTTTTTTTCACAGTCAAACGGGTTTAAATGGCCCTGCATATCAACAAAGCACTCACTAGGCATCTCCAGCACCGCCCCACCCTTTTGTTTGCTAGGGCGTTCACCTATGTAAGAAATAAATAATAATAATAATAATAATAATAATAATAATAATAATAGTCGTACATACCGATCGATCATCTCCGGATCACTCGTTTTATCACCAAACTCCTCAATAATGCGATCAAAGTCATTATTTTATTATTATAACATCTGAAAAAAGCTCTGCAAATGTCCATGATAGTCTCTGTGCGCTGACGCACTCAGCCAGCTTGTTTACTATGAACGCCCCATTATCTGATACCTGATACCATGTATGACTATTCATGAGATACGCTTTTTTTTTTTTTTTTTTTTTTTTTTCCCCCCGACTTGTCTCGGCTCCTGTCGCTCCCACTCGGCAATTGAATGGTTTTCTCGGCTTTTTCCGGAGAAAAAACGACTAAACACCCGTTTACTGCGTTGCTATAATGATGTCGGACCCAGTCCGACAAAGGACCTGTGAGGAATAATTGCAATGTCGGACCCAGTCCGACAATGGACCGCAAAGGGTTAAAATGCACTGCATATTAACAGGACACTCAGTACTGCATCTCCAGCCCCGCCCCACCCCTTGTTCGCCTTTTTTTTCACATACCTCTTGATAGTAGTGCATACCAACAAATCATCTCCTGATCACTTGATTTATCACCGAACTCCTCAATAATGCGATCCAAGTCATTATTTTATTACTAGAACATCTAAAAAAAGCTCTGCAATACCGTGTGACCTCACGGTACGGGTGTGTTTACACTAGCAAATACCCAAGCCAAGCCAGAACCAAGCCGTGAAACTCCAGCCCTGCAACATATCTGAATCTGGCTCGGGGCCAAAGCAGGCTCTGAGCGGGGTTACTGCATTTCGTCATCACGCTCAAGCATCATTACAAGAAAAAGTGGCAACCCCCAGGACCACAACCGGTAAATGTTTTCGTACCTCCTTACCTTTACTCCGCAGGACACATAACAACACACATCTGACTAAAATACTAAATAAAATAACTCCCTCTCTATAATACGCATATAGTGAATAAAAAATGTAACTTTCCATGAATTAATCATGCATAAAGCACAATGTAATCAACACTATATTTTTTACAAAAAAAAAAAAAAGGTAACATTCCCACTCGAGGATCATTTTAATCAGCAGTTTTTAAACTATAGCCTGGCTAAACGGCAGTCGGGAGTTCAGTTCGAAGCGACAGACAAGCAAACCAGCAAAATGCGAGAAGGAGAGCGGGTCGGGAGAGGGGGAGAGGGAATGGGCTCGCCCCAGGTTCGGCTGCCAGAGCGGGGCTGAAGCATCTCGTCTCCCGGGGAAAGCTGCAGCTCCTCTCGCAGCAAAAAAGTTAATGGATTAGGAAAGAATGCTGAATAAGCTATAAAACGAATGCTGAATAATGAGGCTGTGTGGTCCAGTGGTTAAAGAAAAGGGCTTGTAACCAGGAGGTACCCGGTTCAAATCCCACCTCAGCCACTGACTCATTGTGTGACCCTGAGCAAGTCACTTAACCTCCTTGTGCTCCGCCTTTCGGGTGAGACGTAGTTGTAAGTGACTCTGTAGCTGATGCATAGTTCACATACCCTAGTCTCTGTAAGTTGCCTTGGATAAAGGCGTCTGCTAAATAAACAAATATTAATAATAATAATAATAATAATAATAATAATAATAATAATAATAATAATGCTATAAAACGAATGCTGACTAAGATGTCTGTGTTATAAAGTGCCAGCACAGCTTTTCTCCAGTTCAGATACTGTATCAAAAGGGAGAGACAGAAACAGAAGTTACACCGATAAGTTGTTTACAGTTTGAACACCGGTACTGTATTTACTGTACAAATATTGCACTTGTATCAGGAATTGGGGGACATGCTATAGGAGCGTTATATCCGAGGCGCGTTATGTATACCTTTAATATGGTCCCCCGTCTGCTTCCTTTGTTTAGGTATGTATTACAACCCCCCCGTCGCCCCCCCCCCCCCCAAGCATTTTCAGTACTTCTCCACAATAATAATAAAAAATAAAAAACAACATTTTATTGAATTAATGCTTTGTTCTATTTTTGCAGTCCGAGACATTTAATTGAATCGACTCAGCACGTTCATTATGCGTGACGTCTCTCAACTCGGCTCGCCTTTCTCTAGTGTAAACCAGGCTGGCTCGACTCGGCACCGACTCGGCTCGGGTGTGCAGGTGTAAACGTAGCTCAAATGTCTGTGATATTCTTTGAGCGCTGGATGCAGAAACAGCTATCTTGTTTGTTTATGTCCGTGTTATCTATGTGATGCCGGGGCTATCTGTATTTATGAGATACGCCCCTTTTTTTTTGGCTTCTCTCAGCTCCTATCGATCTCACTCGGCCATTGAATGGTTTTCCCTGCTTTTTCCGGAGAAAAGACGACTAGAGACCTGTTTTTTGCGTCTTTTTGATGATGTCAGACAGGGTCCGACATCGGACCGGAAAGGGAAAATTGCAATGTCGGACCAGGTCAGACATAGGACTGCTAAGGCTTAAGTCAGATTCTGGTTAAATTCCTAGTTAGACAGTAAGTTGATAAAGATCTTTCTGGTCACTTTTGTCTTTGCTAGGACAAGGCTCCAAGACAATCTGAAATAGGTGTTGGCCTCTCCTTTGATGTCCTTTGGATCATTGTTTTTGTGTTAGAGGTAACAACACATTGTTAAACAAAATTTACAGACTAGATATAAAACAGGTTTTCTTAAGAGGGTTATAAAAACTAGCTACTTAGAGAAACTGGATTGAACCAGATGCTTGTACTGCAATGCTTCAGCTTGCCAAAATATCCAACTGGTACAGAGCTTGGAAGCCGTAAAACTGCCTGGCAGTTCTTATTATTATTATTATTATTATTATTATTATTATTATTATTATTATTATTAATAATTTTGGTTTTGCCATGAACACAAATTAGAAGGGCTCAATTTTGCCAAGTATGTTTGGACTGAATTGTACTTTTTCGCTTTAATTTCATGAAGCAAAAATGGATATTAATCACTGATTGATTGACTGTGTTCACTGTTAAATAAAAGCTATATCCTACAAGTTATATTCTAGTTTTCTGTGTGTGTTTTGTGTGATGGGGAGGGGCGGGTAGCTTTTAAGAACAAGTAGATTTTTCTAGCATTTTGTCCCTTGGACAAAAGTTTTTCAAATTCTATACCCGATATTTAGTGAGCAAGTAGTCTGAGCGAAGTTATACAGCACCAAACTCCCCATCCCCAGATGAACTGCTTTCCTAGAAAAAGGAGAACATTTCAGGGAATGATTCTACTTGTGAAATGTCTTGCTCTTTAAAATATTTAAAAGAGAAGATGATTAACTAGTCAGGTATACCAATATATTTAGTAAGTAAAGGGTCAGTGAGATAAAATGGGCAATACAATCCCCACCACTAGTCTTGCTGTAAATCATTTGTTGTTGCCATAATTTGTGCCTGTACTGTTTGTTGCTTTTGCATGACATCTCTAAATCTGACCTCCTTTTCTTTCCCTCCTCCTCCTCCTCCTCCTCCTCTGATCTCTCTATCTCTGTTCCTCTGGAATCTACCACACTCTCTCCATCTTCCTCTGCTAAGAACCTCGGAGTCGCCCTGGACCCCTGCCTCTCTTATTCCCAGCACATCTCCACTGGCACGCGCTTGCCGATTCTTCCTGAGCAACATCCGAAGAATCCGACCCTTCCTCACCAACTATGCTACCCAGCTCCTGGTCCAGGCCTTGGTACTCTCCAGCCTAGACTACTGCAACTCCCTCCTGGCTGGCCTCCCTGCGTCCGCCACCCGTCCGCTCCAGCTCATCCAGAACTCCGCTGCCCGCCTGGTGTTCTCTCTGCCTCGCTTCTCCCACGCTACTCCACTACTCCGCTCACTCCACTGGCTCCCGATCACCGCTCGCATCCAGTTCAAGACTCTTGTACTAGCCTACAGATGCCTTGACCAGACTGCACCCAGCTACCTCCAGACCCTCATCTCTCCCTACACCCCCACTCGACCTCTCCGCTCCGCCTGCACTAGAAGACTGGCTACGCTCCCCTGCCTCCAGAGCCCGCTCCTTCTCCACCCTTGCTCCGCAGTGGTGGAATGACCTTCCCACAGATGTCAGGACTGCCCAGTCCCTGACCACATTCCGGCGCCTCCTTAAGACTCACCTCTTCAAACAGCACCTGTGGAACTCCTCTGTTTTAATCCTGGGACACTATCACCCTTCATTTAAATGCGCTTTATTTGCTCTTATCTGACCCCTATTTTACTGCATTTAATCCTGTACTTCAGAATACTGTAATCTGCCAAGTGTTTAACCTGTAGTATTTTGTATTTAATCATATCCTGATGTAACTATCACTATTATCTGCTGTATTATTGAATTGTATTTTGTCACACTTGTACTTGCTTGAACCAAAGTCATTGTATTTATCTTGCTCTTATTGTATTACTTGTATTGTAACACTTGAAATGTATTTGCTTATGATTGTAAGTCGCCCTGGATAAGGTCGTCTGCTAAGAAATAAATAATAATAATAATAATAATAATAATAATAATAATAATAATAATAATGACATCAAAGGTTTTACTACAAGTAATGAAAATGGCCTTTAACAATGTCAAAATCCGAAAAAAATAAATAAAAAATGTCCCGACTAGAAGTTAGGGTGTAAACACACACATTTTGGGACCACCATAAAATTATATTGTGCATTTTTTTTTTCATTTAAAGTTCCTTTTACTACTGGAAGCTAGGCTGCGAATCTGATTCAAGTGAAATTAATATCATTGGATCAACTTAGCACTTTGGGGATGTTAGGAAGGAAGTAGTAGACCAGGCCAGGTGCTATGGTACAGCACAGTGTAGCTTTATCAAGTGTCATTGAACATAATATTCATAGATCCTTAAGATTCACAAGCACCAAATTGAGGATTTTTAACCCTACCTCTAAGGCTTGACGTAGAAAGGTCCTCTTCTCTGCTTTTGCCCATTCAATGCACTCTAGGCACAGCTGGACCTCTTGGCCAGTGGCTGCCTCCATGTCCAGAAATAGGTCGAGTAACAAGCGAACCAGCCTGGCTGCCTTGGCCTTGCTGATCGAGTTCAGGAACGGTCGCACATACTTCAACAGGCCTCCGAGCTCTACAGGAGAAAAGGGAAACACGTTGTTTCAACACTGGATGTACAAGGTGTCAGTGCTCATCTCAGATCCCTGCAAAAAAATGCATTGAGGTCTTAATGTAGGTCCCAATACAGAAACCAGGGTCGTCTACATTTTCCATACTGTATGGAATGGTTGGATTTACTGATTCCACACTATCATCAAGTTCAAAGACCTGGGGTCTTGGATCAAAGGTGATCTGGTAAAGTTATTGGTGGACACAGCAAACCATGGAATATGACACTTGCTGCTTATTAGACCTCTGCACTCAAGTTTAACAACTTGTCTTAACAGGTGCACAATTTAAATGACATGGAGTATAATGTTTATGCATAAAAAATCTAAGGTATTACATACATTACCTCTCATCAGAAAATCCCAATGGTGTTCCACATTTCAGTGCATAAGTAAATTTGAAGATGCACTTGCATGGATTTAGTGAAAACTGACTATTGCTGTGCACAACTGCTTTAGATCAACCAACTTTAAGTGTCTTTCAAACCAGGGTTTTACATTTAGTTCCTGGCAATGGCAGTTGTGTGGTAGGCATCACTCACCTGCAGCCTGCCCAGTCTTGGCCAGGAGTGACCCCAGCTCCAGGATGCTCTGCTCTTTGACCCGCACAGCCTCCTCATCGTTCTCCTGGATATCTCGCTTCACTGCAGGGGGAAGAGGGCACGGTTAGTGACACACTCACAATTACATTGAACTGCAGAAATGAACAGGCATATTTTCAAACCATTTTCACCCATCTTTAACCATTCTGTGTCTCATTTCAAGAGTGGTCAAATATAAACTCCAGTTACCATGAGGTCATTCCACACCAACTCAAACATAAAAAGGGCATTTTGTTGCCTGACCGTCTCATTTTCCTAGAAAAATTCACCTGGGGGTTTTCGCTGAGTTTTGAAATGCTAAATTATTATTATTATTTTTTTTTATTTCCCCTTCAAGCTGTGACCTGGCAAAGGTCAACCTAAAGTGGAAAAGTGACCCTGACCAGAGAAATCACCCTGGGCTCAACTTAGACGTTACCATCATGTGTAGCACCTTGTTCGACTCGTAATGAATAGGGCTGTCATGAGAAATACCAGGAGCACCTAACTCACTTTTGGCAAGTTGCCAGAAGAGGGGTAAGTGACAAGTTTTATTCTAAGTTCAGCCCAACCCTTTACCCTCAAAGGGATGTAGTCCCTAAAATATTAGTATTGCTGTAAGAACCTTAGGGACCACTCTTACAAATGTAGGTTTCAAGTCCCCCCCACTGGTCATTAACCCCCTCTGAAATTTGTATTTCTACCAAGTTTAGGCCAAAATAACCCATGTGGGGGGGGGCTCCAAAAAATTACCCCAGGATATTTTTGGATAGATGTTCATGAGATCTATGGATAATTGCAAAGCACATGACATGGTTTATTTAGATTTCCAGAAAGCTTTTGACAAAGTCTTGCATAAAAGATTAATTCTCAAACTGAACGCAGTAGGGATTCAAGGAAATGCATGCACATGGATTAAGGAGTGGTTAACATGTAGAAAACAGAAAGTACTGATTAGAGGAAAAACCTCAAAATGGAGTGAGGTAACCAGTGGTGTACCACAGGGATCAGTATTAGGTCCTCTGCTATTCCTAATCTACATTAATGATTTAGATTCTGCTATAGTAAGCAAACTTGTTAAATTTGCAGACGACACAAAAATAGGAGGAGCGGCAAACACTATTGCAGCAGCAAAGGTCATTCAAAATGATCTAGACAGCATTCAGAACTGGGCAGACACATAGCAAATGACATTTAATAGAGAAAAGTGTAAAGTATTGCATGCAGGCAATAAGAATGTGCACACGTTGGCTGCGTTGTCATGAACACAAGCTATTACTTTTGTAGCCACTTCAAACTCTGTGTTTATCTGATTGATCGCCTCTGCTAAATTCACAGCTGTGTGTCTCTCGTGTAATTTGTGTCGCTAATACTTTTGACCCGAGTTCCCAGTTTTGCTTAATGTAATGGCAGGTGACTGCTAAACACGCTTCTTGTCATGCTTGTCCATACATCGGTAGTGATGGCCACTGAATGACACTCCTGACTTAAATCCTGTCTAAGCTTTTCCTTTGCACATTCATGATCCAGAGTACTGAATCTGCAGATTGTCTTTCAACAGGGTATTTCATAGCCCGAAGCAAGATTCGAAATCAGATTTTTAAACGCAGCTCCCTCTACTATACGAACAGGTCTGATATCTTGTGTGACAACATCCACTATCAGGCCTGTTATTTCTTTTGCTCCGATGCTTTTTGGATCAACTTTCTTATCAAAAATAACCTGTCACTGAAGGTGTTGCTTCCTTTAGTTTTTTTACTTGTGTTCCCGCTGTCGTATTTTGTTGGGTGATGTCTTACTAAATGATCCCTCAGGTTGGTGGTAATGCCACAGAAGCTCATTAAAACTCCACAAACAACACATTTTACCTTTCCATTTTGTTCTTTTGTAAAAAAAAAAACCGTCTGATGGCACTACTTAAAATTAAATTGACAATTTAATTAGCAAAATCTGATCCTGAAATGTAGCCTACCTCTAGTTTCGTCTAGGTTTTTTTTTTTTTGTCACGCTTATTACTCTGAAAACGTACGTGCTGCGTAGTGGGCGGGGAGTTTTTTTTATTATTATTATTTAAAAGGAACCAAAAGCAAGGAATAAGAGTGTAGATTTACATTTTGCCGGTCCTAATAAAAAACGGTCCTATTAATGAACGCTTTTTTTTTTTTTTTTTTTTTTTTTTTTTAAATCATCGATGGTTATTCCAATGATTCGATGCATCGATGCATTGTCCCAGACCTACTGGACACTGGACACTCAACTCAGGGGGAAAAAGGTATGCTGTTTTTAAGCATACACATTCTAACCTCTTATGTGAAAGCAAATGTTTTACTAGTTAAAAAGCAGAACTACGTAAGGTTGTGTTTCGTTCACTATTATGTTATCTCTCCTACTTGGTTTATTTTTTGGTGTAAGAATTTTAGCAAAACTAATAATTATCTACCTACTATGTATTCATTTTTAGCGTTGGTGTTTTGGGGGGAATAACACTGAATTACAAAACAGCAACGGTCATTGAAATGTCTATATAAATTAGCAATGTATATACACTGAAGACATGATAGGAGTTGGAATGTGTACTGCACCATTGTATTTTAAAGTATTGCAATTTTAAGCCCATTCTGTCACAGTAGAATTTCATTCTGTCTAATCTCGTCCTTTCTGCAGTACTGTACTTGACAACTGTAAGTTCCCATTATTAATATTATTATTGTCGCGGACGAATTGTTGTGAACCCATTTCTTATCTTAACATTAAGTCAAACACTTCACTACCGCTTTTGACAGCTCTTCTTCCTTCTTGCTTTTTAAACGTTTGCGTTAGCATGGAGCTCACAGACGGGAAAAAAAAAACACAGTGACAATGCCAGTGAACGCATGTGATTAAAATTTGAGAGGCATTGTGTCAAGCAGCTTGGACACTTCTGGTGCTGTCGGTTATTTCGCGCCCTGCTACACTTGCTTGGCATGTGTCCGTGGCATCTTGATGACATCATGATTAAGTTAAACAGACATGCCCTTATAAACACAATTAATATAAATCAGGTGTAATAACTGAATGAGCAAAACAAGATCAATTATGTCAAATGTATTAAAATGTTCTAGATTATGGATAAGCTTAATTAAAGGAGTGCTCTGAAAAAAAGAATAGTGACAAACATCATAGGTTCACTTCTAACTTTACTGCTGTAATAAAACAGGATTATGATAACATGGAATTACAGTACAAAATTGTTCATCAATTAAATTAGGTAAGTCGTTTAAAAAAAAAAAAAAGAACTTAAGATCTATCTTGATAGACATGCATTTCAATTAAAATGATTAAGAACGCTTACAACAAACAAGACTTTTTTTATTATTGTTATTTGTTTATTTAGCAGAGGCCTTTATCCAAGGCAACTTACAGAGACTAGGGTGTGTGAACTATGCATCAGCTGCAGAGTCACTTACAATTACATCTCACCCGAAAGACGGAGCACAAGGAGGTTAAGTGACTTGCTCAGGGTCACACAATAAGTAAGTGGCTGAGGTGGGATTTGAACCGGGGACCTCCTGGTTACAAGCTCTTTTCTTTAACCACTGGACCACACAGCATCCGTTCTTATGTACTAGCATTGCCACCAATGAACATAGCAACACAGCAACGGCAGTTCTTTAGATGGCACCATAGCATTGGGGTAAGGGATACGTCAAGTCATATCCACAATGAATATAACATATTTTCCGAAATAAACCAAGTTTAAGATAAATCACATAAAAAAAACGTCATCGTTATGTGTTAGTCAGTACATCCATACCACGAAATATGAAAAACAAGTTTCTAGCAAACTCCAAAACAAAGTAGTTTCGACAGTTGACAAAGTAGGAGTTCGAATACCGTTTATAACTGGACTGACCGTAAACAAAATAACCATGGCCCCTGAACAAGACTGCACTAAACACAGTAACTTATACAAATCTGACCAAGATGATGACTCAGTCTGGGTCTTACAAACGGCACGTTTTCAACTAAAACTAAATACAAGGTACAATAACCGTAGAATATTTTACATCTAGTTTCATCTTTATTTTTGTTCGCTTAAATTTTCATTTTATACCTTGTTATCAGTAGGCTTTTTTGGAGATACCCGTTATGTTGTTCATATTACAGCTCAGGGAGTCTGTTGAATAAAGACCAGAGTTCTAAAATAAACACATTTACAGAAAAAAATATATGCAAAATATCCAAACTTCGCTATTAATCACCGGGTTTTATTGTGAAAAATGTATTGTATTTAGAGCAAGGTCCCTTATTTACTCAGGCCCCCAGTGTCTGGCCTATACTATCGCTCTCACACTCACAGTGAGTCAGCAGCAAGCAAGCCGGCTTTGGTCTCCCTGTTCCCCAGAATCTACTCCTCCTCGTCCAGTCTGTCTACCGGGGACCTGATCCAGACCCCCGGGCTTAGATAATGCCCAGACTCCTTACCTATCGAGTGTAAAATATCGATAGACGCGTTGCGGTCCGTGCTGAGGAGAGACTGAGCCCTCTGAAACTCCACCACCTCCGCAGCCGCCATCTTACCGAATCACTGGCTAGTACCCGACTACTCTACACAACAAACCCGGCAGCGGCCGGAAATGCATCCCGGTGTGCGCCGGGAAATTGAGTCATTTTGGGTCACCAGCGAGAGGGGCTGTGGATGATCTACTAGCCAGTCATAAACACGTAGAGAACAAGGACGCAAATAAGACGGCACCAATGGCAAAGCCCTGCATTCTTCTCTGATATGAAAATGTAGGGGCTCAGAAACATTTTTAAAATGTTATCACATAACATTATATAAAAACATAAGTCTATCATCTTATTGCGCTTAGAAAATGGGTTATTTTTTTGAAATTAAGACAGACACATTTTTATTTAAAAATGAATTATTGAATTTATGAATGAAATGTTATTATTAAACTAAAAAAGTGGTCAGAAACGAGAATAACAATGTCTGTAATAATAATAATAAATATTAGAAAGTGAGAGAAAACAACGCAAAATTATCCAACTCCTCCTCCTCATCCATTCTTGGTTGGGTCCCGCCTCTTTTCCTCCTTGCTCCGTGCCTCTTAAAAAAAAAAAAAAAGTTTATAAATTACAAATTCTTTACAAGAGATTTTAATTGTATTTTTGTTTATTTGATGATTTTTTTGTTTATTTGTTGAGATTGAATTATATAATTTACTTTTTGTCACATCTCTCATAACATAAGGCTTTCCCCCTTAACATTCTAATCTACAATCACTCCCTGCCAGTTTAATGACCCCGCCTCCAACCACAAGTTCTGACTCAATACTACACAGATGTCCAGATCAATTAAAATGAGAAGGAGTAAGACCCCCAAATTACATAAGTAAATTAATAAATATATACATATAGCCATGTTTTCTCGCTACGTGTATGCGCAGCCGTTTTTAAATTCTAATTACGTTAGGGACTCTTTTCCTCAGCAGAAGGTTAAATGTCAGAAGTTCAAGGTAAATATAAGTTTTAAAGTTTTTCTTTAAGAGAAAATAAACGTATTTATTTATTTATTTATTTATTGATGTCTGTGTGTACTTTTAACGGACATTTTGCTTGGTGTGCAAAAAAACTGCCTCGATATGAAAACGCAGCAATTTGGAAAGACATTATATGACCTTACATGGGGATCTTAATGAAAAATATGCACCTGTAGTAGTAGTATTTGCTAATGTAAAGTCAGGAATACCATTGCTGTGCAGCCCGAATGAAGGTCCGATACCTCTCAATATCCGAACACTTCCCCATCACATGCTCAGATCTGTGGTGTACTGATGGTGTACATCTCAGTGATGACTGTGGCATGTCTCTCCTTGCACAGCCCATGTGGTGTGCAGCTTACCAGCAACTGTTTGCTGCACAAGAGACCAAACCAGCAACAACAAGTTTGCAGAGCAAGAAACCTGACCTCACTCCATAAGTAATCAGCAGCACTGATCCTTTCCAGGGGGAAGAGGTGAAGCACGGTACTACCAAGAAGGCAGTGGAGGAGCTATTCTTGGAGATGACTCTGTAAGTATTAAAACTTAATTTGTGTTGTTTTAATTTGATGTTCTTTGGCATTAGACAATAAAAAATGCAAAACAATCTGAGTGATCGTCAGTTTGGTGCTATTATCTGAATTACATTTCCTCAATGTGTAGCTGCATTATGGGCAGCAGTGTGGAGTAGTGGTTAGGGCTCTGGACCCTTGACTAGAGGGTCGTGGGTTCAATCCCAGGTGGGGGACACTGCTGCTGTACCCTTGAGCAAAGTACTTTACCTAGATTGCTCTAGTAAAAACCCAACTGTATAAATGGGTAATTGTATGTAAAAATAATGTGTAAAAAAATAATGTAATTGTATGTAAAAATAATGTGATATCTTGTAACAATTGTAAGTTGCCCTGGATAAGGGTGTCTGCTAATAAATAAATAATTACATTAATGTGGATTGTATTATATTAAAAAAAAAACTGTCATTTAATTTTAGGGCTTGAGTGGTGGTAGTGTGTACCACGTCCATGAGTCTTCGGTGCTGTGCTACCCAAAGGCATATGGAGTGGTTTGGAGTGAGAGGCTAGGGTCAGGAGCTGTTACTGAGAAGGCAGGGAAGCGAAAGGGGAAAACATTAAAGCTAAGTAGGTCACGTATCGGTGAGGCAGTAACAGTTAGGCAGCAAGACCGGAGTGCAATTGAGATGAGGGTGAGGAAAGGTCCTAAAAACGCAGAGATGTCAGTGAGACAGCAAGGTGAGGTAAGGGTGAAATGTCTTAGAAAAGAAGAGGTGTCTAATAAGGAAGCAGGGATGATTACAGGTGAGGTGATGGAGAAGGAGGTAGGTAGGACTACAGCTCAGGTGAAGGAGGGAGGTAAGACTACAGATGTGAAGCATGGAAGTAAGACTACAGGTGTGGTGAAGGAGGGAGGTAGGACTACAGGTGTGAAGGAGGGAGGTAGGACTACAGGTGTGAAGGAGGGAGATAGGACTACAGGTGAGAGGGAGGGAGGTAGGACTACAGGTGTAGGGAAGGAGGGAGGTAGGACTACAGGTGTGAAGGAGGGAGGTAGGACTACAGGTGTAGGGAAGGATGGAGGTAGGACTACAGGTGTGAAAGAGGGAGGTAGGACTACAGGTGGGGTGAAGGAGGGAGGGAGGACTACAGGTGTGAAGGAGGGAGGTAGGACTACAGGTGTGGTGAAGGAGGGAGGGGGACTACAGGTGTGGTGAAGGAGGGAGGTAGGACTACAGGTGTGGTCAAGGAGGGAGGTAGGACTACAGGTGTGAAGGAGGGAGGGGGACTACAGGTGTGGTGAAGGAGGGAGGTAGGACTACAGGTGTGGTGAAGGAGGGAGGTAGGACTACAGGTGTGAAGGAGGGAGGTAGGACTACAGGTGTGAAGGAGGGAGGGGAACTACAGGTGTGAAGGAGGGAGGGGGACTACAGGTGTGAAGGAGGGAGGGGGACTACAGGTGTGGTGAAGGAGGGAGGGGGACTACAGGTGTGGTGAAGGAGGGAGGTAGGACTACAGGTGTGGTGAAGGAGGGAGGTAGGACTACAGGTGTGCTGAAGGAAGGAGGGGGACTACAGGTGTGGTGAAGGAGGGAGGTAGGACTACAGGTGTGGTGAAAGAGGGAGGTAGGACTACAGGTGTAGGGAAGGAGGGAGGTAGGACTGCGGGTGTGATGAATACACTATATATTACACTAAATATCACTAAACTTAAAGGAGGAAGTCCAACCCCAACCAAACACAAAAAACATAAAGGAAAAAAAAGCAAATACATTAGATTATACAGTAATTGCAAATGCCATTCATGATGTTAAACAAAGCAATAAAAAAACAAACACATTTCAATTTTTGGGGGAGGTTGCTGAGTTACTTAATTGGCCTCACACATGCCCCAATGCAGCCAAAAGAAGTAATTTACTTATTTATAATATTTGGAAACAAAACAGGAACAACATACACCAACTGGTAGAACAAATTAATTATTTAAAACAGGATTAACAAATTCAAACACAGAGACACTATTACATTGTACAACAGAATATAGTGAAGAACCAAGCAAGTCATTTGGGGGAGTAAAAAGGAAACTAATAGAAAATATTAAATATGGTAAACAACAGTGGGTCACAGAACATTATTCTAAGAAAACAAAAACGTTCTGTATTTGTAAATCGCCAAATAAAAGGAAAAGGCCTATGTTAGCCTGCAATATCTGCCATGAATGGTACCATTTTGAATGTGTTGGCATTCCCAATCATAGTGGTGCAGATATTGACTCCATGGGCTTTGTCTGTAACTCAGACACATGCCAGCTAAAGGTACTACCAGTACAAAAAGGTTTTACATTTACAGGTTAAAAAAACAGACTACCCTGTAACACTACTAAATAAAACTGTTAATGTATGTTCTTCATTTACACAATGAACAGACAGAGACAATCTGTGTATTCCACTTGATTTCTTTAAAAACATAAGTGAAACAAATTTAAATGTGGATACAGGGCAGCAGTGTGGAGTAGTGGTTAGGGCTCTGGACTCTTGACCGGAGGGTTGTGGGTTCAATCCCCAGTGGGGGACACTGCTGTTGTACCCTTGAGCAAGGTACTTAGATTGCTCCAGTTAAAAACCCAACTGTGTATAAATGGGTAATTGTATGTAAAATAATGTGATATCTGTATAATGTGAAATAATGTATAATGTGATATCTGTATAATGTGATATCTGTATAATGTGATATCTGTATAATGTGATATCTGTATAATGTGATATCTGTATAATGTGATATCTGTATAATGTGATATCTGTATAATGTGATATCTGTATAATGTGATATCTGTATAATGTGATATCTGTATAATGTGAAATAATGTATAATGTGATATCTTGTAACGATTGTAAGTGGCCCTGGATAAGGGCGTCTGCTAAGAAATAAATAATAATACACAACATGACACCAACATGTGAACAATATACTGTGGAATCTGTGGAGGATTCTTCAACTGAAGAAAATGTTTTTAGTCAAGATACTTTACATTATATTTGATCATAAAAGGCAACATTTGGTGATTTTACATGTTCAGTTCTGCCATCAGCTACATTCCATTTATCAATGGCAGATTGGTCTCGGCTTCTTGAGTTAAAATGTGGGAGATTTTTCCAGAAATATTCATGGAAAAAGCACATTTGCAAATAAAATGAAAGATTCCAATCCTTACTGTGTCATTGCTTTAAAAAAAAACATTGTTTCAGTACATCTGTAAAAAAAACATTTAAAAAAAAAACATTTTTTTTTTTAAATAAATGGATATTGTGCTCATGAAACTTGTGCACTCACATTTGAAATTACTTTAGAGAAGCACGACAGCATTGCTTTTAACGTGTCATATGCTGGTAAAATAGCAGTGACGTAAATCTGGCACAACCAACCCCATTTTCTATTCACTATGAGTCTGTTTATTACATTTCACCCCCCTTTTACTAAGTTACAAAATGTCATATTTTCAGTGCCCGGGCACTACTAACCCCAGCAACAATAGCAGTGACGTAATTCTGCACAACCAACCCTATATTCTAAAACCCCCAGCGAAATTGCTGCGGGGGGAGCTGGTCTCCTGACCTCCCCCCCTTCTTCGTGGCCGGCAGCTCCCCTTCATTGGGCTCCAGCCACAGTATTTCCTGCCGCATGGCAGGACTGGTAGCGACCCCAGGTGAAGCAGAGCCCCCGGCAACCCCAGGCGAAGCAGGACCCTCAACGACCCCAGGTGAAGCAGGACCCTAGGGAGGCGACTGCAGCAGCAGACCCTCAGGAGGCGACGGCAGCAGCAGCGGACCCTCGGGAGGCGACAGCAGCAGCAGCGGACCCTTGGGAGGCAAACTTGGGAGGGGAACTCCTGGCCATGGAGGCGGCAGCGGGAGCTCCACTTCTCCCTCGTACCCTGTAACTGGTGGCTCCCCAGGCGATGCAGAGCAGCAGGCAGCCCCAGGTGATGCATGGTAAGCATCCTTGGGCGGTGCGAGGCAGGCATCCTTGGGCGGTGCGAGGCAGGGCAGGAGCAGTCCTTCCCATGGCAGTGGAAGTGGAACCAGCAGGTATTCACCCTCTGCTGGTGGAGGTGGAGATAGAACCAGCAGGTATTCACCCTCTGCTGGTGGAGGTGGGAGCGGTAAGCTGTTCTCCCACGACGGTTGAGACGGAACTAGCAGGTATTCACCCTCTGCTGGTGGAGGTGGGAGCTGCAAGCAGTCCTCCCATGGCGGTGGAGACAGAGGCAGCTCCTGCTGCTCTGCTCCTGGCTGTGGAGACAGAGGCAGCTCCTGCTGCTGTGCTCCTGGCGGTGGAGACAGAGGCAGCTCTTGTTGCTCTGCTCCTAGCGGTGGAGGTGTTGGAGACAGAGGCAGCTCCTGCTGCTCTGCTCCTGCTGGTGGAAGCGATGGAGGTGGGGACAGCATGTAGTCTCCTCCTGTTGCAGGGAACCGGTGCTTCTCCTTCTCCTCCTCTTCCTGGAGAATGGGGCAGTTGACCACGAAGTGACCCCACTCCTCACAGGCAGTGCAACAGTTCACGGCCTCAAGTGCGCTGAGGTATGCTTCCCAGCTGCCAGTCATCCCTCCTCCTCCTCTCCAGGGGGCAGTTGACGACGGAGTGGCCCCCTTCCCGCAGGAAGGGCACCAACTTGAGGCCTCGACCAGGCGAAGGTAGCCATCCCAGCATCCACTCTTGAGCTTCCCTCTCTTGGGCTGTGGACACACCGACTCCCTCCTCTTGGGCTGTGGACGCACCGACTCCCCTCTCTTGGGCTGTGGACGCACCGACTCCCCCCTCTTGGGCTGTGGACGCACCGACTCTCCCCTCTTGGGCTGTGGACGCACCGACTCCCCCCTCTTGGGCTGTGGATGCACCGACTCCCCCCTCTTGGGCTGTGGACACACCGACTCCCCCCTCTTGGGCTGTGGACGTTCGGGCTCCTCCCACTCTGGCGCAGGATGTTCGGGCTCCTCCCACTCTGGCGCAGGACGTTCAGGCTCCTCCCACTCAGGCGCAGGACGTTCGGGCTCCTCCCACTCAGGCGCTGGACTCTGCTTCTTTGCCTTCTTGGCACCACCACTCCTTCCCTTCTTCGGGACCAGCAGTTCCACCTCCAGCCATGGAGGGGGTTGGTCGGGTGCTTTGTGCCCAACCTTGCCGACGGCAAAGCACCACTCCTCCCCTTTGCGGCGATATTTTGCTGTTCTAAAATTCTGCCGCTGCGACACTTTTCCGCAACATCATTTTTTCGTCAATATGTGTTCACTCTAATTGAAATAAAAGGTGAACGATATGCAGCATTTTGCCACTTCCCGCTAGCGGTGCCATGCCGGTCATGTGTGTCCTAGGCTTCAGTCGGACAGAAACGATAACACAATGGCAAAAATCTAGTTTCCCCTTGTGGCAATGTGCCCCGCCCCTGTGTGCTTTTCTGTGTTGTATGTTGCGTGTGTTAATGTTGGTGTATAGATATAGCTGCACGGGATATAAATGGGTGTGTGCAGCACGAGTTATTTAAAATGTATAATTGTACTTAAGCACGAGGATTGCACATCACTTCACATGCATTTAAAGTATTTAATATGTGAGCACGAGGTTGCACATAATTAATTCACGTGCTGGGATTCAAGTGAATAATTAATTAGTAATTGAATCCCGGCACAACAGTGTATATAGATGCACGTTTTACTCACTCTGGGTTGTGTGTTCGGTGAGTGGAGAACAGGTGTGGAGAGGAGAAAGGAAAGTAAAATAACGTAAATAATAAGTGTTTAAACTCACCGTGTTTGTGTCTGTCCGTGCACCGTTTGCTAAGTGTTAGTCCATTTTGTTTGTCTATTTATTTTGGCCTCAAGTGCCGTGTCCTGTGTTTTGTTCAACTGTTTATTTATTTGTTTATTAAACATTGAGCGCTGCCGCGACTCAGTTTCACTCATCACCACTGTCTCTCTATGTATTCATTTCCTGGATCTGACGGTATCACTCAGCCAGCCGTGTGACATATGGTGTCAGGAACGGGATGACAGCGACCCCTAGTGTCAGACCAGGGAAAGTGCATTTTTTGTGTTGAGGTGTCCTTTTGTGGGAAAAAAAAACAAAAAAAATACAAAGGATTAGAAATATTGTTTTTTGGGGGGAAAAAAATAAGGAAATGGGAGGCTGGAGAGAAGGCTGCCGGGACCTGGAGGACCTCCTCTGGGGCCTCGAGGAACAAGGCTGGTGCCTTGCCTGTGGGGTCTATGGACACACAGTGGCGATCTGCCCATTCCAAGAGAAGGAGGAGGAGGAACCAGCCCAGGTAGGGAGGAGGAGTAAGAAAAGAAGGGGGAAAGGAAAGCTGCAACAGCAACCGCAGCAACAGCAGAACAGCAGGAGGAGGTCGGGGATGATGGCTGGGAGGTTTTTTTAAAGAACCTCGCAGCAGAGTTATGCCCTGGCTGTGGGGCTTATGGGCACACATCAGCCATATGCCCCACGCAGTATGAAGAGGAGGAACTAGCGCCCAGACGGGGGGACCGTGAGCGTCCAGCGCCCAGACGGGGGGACCGCGAGCGTCCAGCGCCCAGACAGGGGGACCGCGAGCGTCCAGCGCCCAGACCGGGGGACCGCCAGCGCCAGCGCCCAGACCGGGGGACCGCGGGAATCCAAAGAGAGGCAGCTGTTCCCACCTTCACCAGCAGAGCAAGAATGCCTGCTGTCCCCACTTCCACTAGCAGAGGGAGAATGCCTGCTGTCCCCACTTCCACCAGCAGAGGGTAAATGCCTGCTGGTATCACTTCCCCCACCGTCACCATCACTAGGAGAGGAGCCGGAGCTGCCTCTGCCTCCACCATCACCACCAGCAGAGGAAGAATGCCTGCTGGTTTCCCCTTCCGAGACAGAGGGAGAACCGCACCAGTCCCCTGCAAGTGAAGCACAGCTGCCCCAGTCCCCTGCAAGAGAGGAAGAGCAGCACCAGTCCCCTGCAAGAGGGGGAGACTACACGCTGCTTCCACCTCCGTCGCCAGGAGACTACACGCTGCTCCCACCTCCACCGCTTCCGCCACTAGGAGAGCAGCATGAGCTGCCTCTGCCTCCGCCACCGACAGGAGCAGAGCAGCAGGAGCTGCCTCTACCTCCACCGGCAGGAACAGAGCAGCAGGAGCTGCCTCTGCCTCCTCCACCAGCAGAGGGTGAATACCTGCTGGTCCCGTCTTCATTGTCGTGGGAGGACTGCTTGCCCCTCCCACCTCCACCAGCAGAGGGTGAATACCTGCTGGTTCCGCCTTCCCCAACATGGGAGGACTGCTTGCTGCTTCCACCTCCGCCACAAGAGGAGCTGCAGCTGAGTTTCGCTTCGCCCAAGGATGCCAGCCTCGCTTCGTCCAAGGATGCCAGCCGCGCTTCGCCCAAGGATGCCAGCCTCGCTTCACCCAAGGATGCTTGCCTTGCATCGCCTGGGGTCCCTGTTGCTCCGCATCGCCTGGGGCTGCCTGTTGCTCCGCATCGCCTGGGGCTGCCTGTTGCTCCGCATCGCAGCAGGAAGTACTGTGGCCGGAACTCCACCAAGGGGAACTGCCGGCCATGAAGAAGGGGGAGGAGGTCTGGAGACCACCAACCCCAGCAGCAGTTTCGCTGCCGGAGATCGTGGGGGAGGTCAGGAGACCTGCTCCCACTGCAGCACTTTCGCTGCTGGAAGTACTGTGGCCGGAGCCCCACCACGGGGGTCTGCTGGCTTTGAAGAAGGGGGAGGAGGTCCAGAGACCACCAACCCCAGCAGCAGTTTCGCTGCCGGAGATCGTGGGGGAGGTCAGGAGACCTGCTCCCACTGCAGCACTTGTGCTGCAGATGATACTGTGGCCGGAGCCCTGGAAGAAGGAGCTGTCGGCTACAAAGAAGGGAGGAGGTCAGGGGACCACCCCCCAAGCAGCCTTTCCGCTGCCAGGACTGCCCCAGCTGAAGGAGTCAGTCTGGGAGCTGTCAGCATGTCTGCTGACAGCATGGCCAGTAGCAGCCTGGCTACTGGCAACATTGTCACCTGTGGGCCCCTTGAAGCCTCCGGTTCTGGCCCAGGACTTTGTGCTGGACTTTTGGGCTTTTAAGGGGGGAGGTGGCCGTTGAGGCCATGTGTGCTGCGACACAAGGGGGGGTATATGTGGCAATGTGCCCCGCCCCTGTGTGCTTTTCTGTGTTGTATGTTGCGTGAGTTAATGTTGGTGTATAGATATGGCTGCACGGAATATAAATGGGTGTGTGCAGCACGAGTTATTTAAAATGTATAGTTGTATTTAAGCACGAGGATTGCACATCACTTCACGTGCATTTAAAGTATTTAATATGTGAGCACGAGGTTGCACATAATTAATTCACGTGCTGGGATTCAAGTGAATAATTAATTAGTAATTGAATCCCGGCACAACAGTGTATATAGATGCACGTTTTACTCACTCTGGGTTGTGTGTTCGGTGAGTGGAGAACAGGTGTGCAGAGGAGAAAGGAAAGTAACGTAAATAATAAGTGTTTAAACTCACCGTGTTTGTGTCTGTCCGTGCACCGTTTGTTAAGTGTTAGTCCGTTTTGTTTGTCTATTTATTTTGGCCTCAAGTGCCGTGTCCTGTGTTTTGTTCAACCGTTTATTTATTTGTTTATTAAACACTGAGCGCTGCCGCTCCCGCGTTTCATTCATCACCACTGTCTCTCTGTGTATTCATTTCCTGGATCTGACGGCACCACTCAGCCAGCCGTGTGACACCCCTCCATGGAATGGTGTCCATGCATTGCTAGGGAGTAAATAATTCCATCTAGGATTTCTATGATGTCATAAATTACAAGACCAATAAGCTACTAACAACCAAACGAGCAAGATGGGCTGAATGGCCTCCTCTCATTCGTAAACTTTCTTATTTTCTTAAGACTGAAGGTCGAGTAATTTATAAAGTGTCACAGAAACCCGAGATGGAATTGTTTTCATGTAACTCACTGAACAGGCACATCTATTTTTTATAATACATGGATACCCTTGCAATGCTAATACTAAAGAAGACGAGGTTCAGCAGTACAGTTTGGTTTTTTAAAACGTAGTGTTTCAGTGCTGTACAGACGTTCTATGTCGTTATCCACTGTTGCTTCAGCTTTATTTGGATGATTGCCTTTATCTTGTTTTAATTTCCTGTTCCTCTCCAGTTTCTCTGAGATACGAATGTACCAGCTTTACATCATTTTTTTTTTTTTTACGTATTCTCATTTTGTTTTATTAAAAAAACGATATATATATATATATATATATATACACACACACACACACACATATATATATATATATATATATATATATATATATATATATATATATATATATATATATAAAATACACACAATTGTACCTCTAAAGGATTAGTCTACTGCATTATCTGCAAGAAATGTATTCTCATTTTTAACGTATTCTCATTTTATTGCTCATTAATGAACATTTCTGCACTGTGGGTGTTCTCGAGTGATTGAAAACTAGACATTTTGTGTTAGAATTGAAAGTGATGGTCTCGAGGAATCGAATAGGTCAAACTTCAAATATATTTTCCTCAGAGGAATTATCACTTTTTGACATCACTACTGTGGTATTATGCCTTTTTTAATGGCTCTGGAAGCATATACAGTATATATATATATATATATATATATATATATATATATATATATATATATATATATATATATATACTGTATATATATATACAGACGTGCTCAAATTTGTTGGTACCCCTCCACAAAAAACGAAGAATGCACAATTTTCTCTGAAATAACTTGAAACTGACCAAAGTAATTGGCATCCACCATTGTTTATTCCAGATTTAATAGAAATCAGACTTTGCTTTTGATTTTTTATTCAACATAATATTGTAAATAATAAAACAAATGAAAATGGCATGGACAAAAATGATGGGACCGCTAACCTAATATTTTGTTGCACAACCTTTAGAGGCAATCGCTGCAATCAAACGTTTTCTGTAGCTCTCAATGATACTTCTGCACCTGTTAACAGGTAGTTTGGCCCACTCTTCCTGAGCAAACTGCTCCAGCTGTCTCAGGTTTGATGGGTGCCTTCTCCAGACTGCAAGTTTCAGCTCTTTCCATAGATGTTTGAAAGGATTCAGATCAGGACTCATAGAAGGCCACTTCAGAATAGTCCAATGTTTTGTCCTTATCCATTCTTGGGTGCTTTTAGCTGTGTGTTTTGGGTCATTATCCTGTTGGAGGACCCATGACCTGCGACTGAGACAGAGCTTTCTGACACTGGGCAGTACGTTTCGCTCCAGAATGCCTTGATAGTCTTGAGATTTCATTGTGCCCTGCACAGATTCAAGGCACCCTGTGCCAGGCGCAGCAAAGCAGCCCCAAAACATAACCGAGCCTCCTCCATGTTTCACTGTAGGTATGGTGTTCTTTTCTTTGAAAGCTTCATTTTTTTGTCTGTGAACATAGAGCTGATGTGACTTGCCAAAAAGCTCCAGTTTTGACTCATATGTCCAAAGGACATTCTCCCAGAAGGATTGTGGCTTGTCAATATGCATTTTAGCAAATTCCAGTCTGGCTTTTTTTATGTTTTTCTGTCAAAAGTGGAGTCCTCCTGGGTCTTCTTCCATGGAGCCTACTTTTGCTCAAAGCGACGGATGGTGCGATCAGAAACTGACGTACCTTCACCTTGGAGTTCAGCTTGTATCTCTTTGGCAGTTATCCTTGGTTCTTTTTCTACCATTCGCACTATCCTTCTGTTCAATCTGGGGTCGATTTTCCTCTTGCGGCTGCGCCCAGGGAGGTTGGCTACAGTTCCATGGACCTTAAACTTCTTAATAATATTTGCAACTGTTGTCACAGGAACATCAAGCCGCTTGGAGATGGTCTTATAGCCTTTACCTTTACCATGCTTGTCTATTATTTTCTTTCTGATCTCCTCAGACAACTCTCTCCTTTGCTTTCTCTGGTCCATGTTCAGTGTGGTGCACACAATGATACCAAACAGCACAGTGACTACTTTTCTCCATTTAAATAGGCTGAATGACTGATTACAAGATTGGAGACATGTGTGATACTAATTAAAGAAACAAATTAGTTTGAAATATCACTATAATCCAATTATTTATTATCTTTTCTAAGGGGTACCAACAAATGTGTCCAGGCCATTTTAGAATATCTTTGTAGAATAAGCAATAATTCATCTCTTTTCATAGCTTCTTTACTTTATTCTATGACATACCAAAGGCATGCAAGTATACATGATAAAATAGCTTTTAATTTCATCACTTTTCAGGAGGAATGAAGCATTATTTCAATGAGCTGTAAGGGTACCAACAAATTTGAGCACGTCTGTATATATATATGAAAGAAAATGTTTTTGAAAATGTACACATTTCATATGCCTTCAATATTTTAAAAAAACTATATATATATATATATATATATATATATATATATATATATATATATATATATATAAAATACATACAATTGTACCTCTAAAGGAATAGTCTACTGCATTATCTGCAAGAAATGCAACAAAGTGTATATTGGGGAAACTAAAAGAAGCATTCACATTAACCCCACTGCATTTCCAGTAGCCCATCACTTCAACAGTGATGATCACACCGCTGAAGACATCACAGTCTGTGTTATCAATCAGTGCTATGGAACAAATGTTGCTCGGAAACAAAAGGAATGAGAGTTTATCTTCAAACTGGGAACTTTGGAACCTCTGGGAATGAACATTCTATTCTAATAACGATGACATCATCCACAGAATTTTTGTATAATTACAATTCTTGAATCACAACAAGTTTACTGCACTGTGTTTACTTTTCTTTTTAAACAGCTGAAGAAGGGCTTTTACCCGAAACATCCTGAAAATAAAAGATTTTTTAATCTTTTAAACTTTTTTGTGTACATCTTTTCTATCATATAAGGGTCTAGGAATAAGAATATGAAGAATATGCTCAAAAGAAAGTGACTATGTAAAACAAAGAAATGTATTAAAAACAAATCTTAAAAAAAGAGGAATCAAAGAAAGAATTATAGAGACAGAGTTAAGAAAAGTGGATAAACTAAAAAGAGATCATCTACTAGATTATAAAAATAGAGATAAAAAGGTCAAAAGAGTCCCATTAGTAATGACTTACTCTAAACCTTTGCCCAATATTTTTAAGATAGTTTGGAAACACAGAAAAATTGAAAACAGTATTTCTTAAGGCCCCAGTTGTAGCATTCAAAAGAGAAGCTAATTTAGGTGATATTTTAGTTCACAGTAAACATAAAAGAATAATTGACAAAATAGGTTCTACGAATACTTGCAGTAGTACATGTAAGTGTGTAAATACATGGACAAAAGTAAAAAATATAATCAAACATAAGAACACCACATATCCACTAAAAACTAATACCTACTGTAAAAATAGCAATGTTGTTTATGGAATAGCCTGTGAAAAATGTGATGAAATAAAATATGTTGGAGAGACTGGAACAACTTTATATAAAATAATTCAGAACCACCTTTCATTAATTAGAAATAAAATAATAATAATAATAATAATAATAATAATAATAATAATAATAATAATAATAATAATAATAATAATTAGTACAGCACTTCACCAGTCAAGGACATAAATGATGTAAAGTGTGTAGTCTTAGAACAGCTAAAATTAGACAATGCGACATACAGAAGAATAAAAGAAAGTAAATGGATAAATAGACTGAACACGACTATGCCAGCGGGACTCAACAGAAAAACATGAACTAATTAACTTCAATAAATATTAACATTTAAATAAACAAACAAAAATAATTCAAAAGCTGTGCATGCTGATATACGCTGGGGAGACCAAATCAAGACTGATCCTCAGAGCCAGCATTGCATGATAATATAAATATAAAGTAATGTTAATTAGAATTAATACAGATTTAAAGATAGAAGTAAAAATGATCTCCCAATATATAGAACACCATTACATCTTGTAAGAATAAATCTTGGATTTGATTATAAACAATAACAAGTACTTGTCATGCCGTCAAAAACCTATAAACATCTCCAACGCTTTGATTCAAACACAGGCTCCCTTGAGAAAGATATGTACAACATATCGAAACGTTGGGCAGCTGGCTCTTTGAGCTAAATGGCCATCTCAAGGCCCCCCAGGAAAATATCCTCGTCCTCCCGCCCTCTCTGTGGGTCTGATGGTACGCTGCAATTGACCCAGAGTGTTGTGAATGTGCGTTGTAGTAAGTACTCCCCACAGTCCCCCGTGTTTTTTTGGGTGAGTGTTTTGAGCGTATTACCTACGGTGGCTCTGAAATGCAAAACACAACATTAAGGAAAATGCTGCAACATTAAGGAAAACGCTGCAACATTAAGAAAACCACAACGACATTAAGGAAAACGCTGCAACATTAAGATAAACACAACAACATTAAGGAAAACGCTGCAACATTAAGATAAACACAACAACATTAAGGAAAACGCTGCAACATTAACATCAAACCGGAATGGGTAGGTACATAGGAAAAGGGGTTCCACATCACTGATAGGAGGAACAACCTGTCAATCACAGTGCCACAGAACTGTATTTAATTTCCCAGCACTTCGTCCTTGCTCTCATGTAGGGTATATATAATTATAATATATTAATTAATAATAATAATAATAATAATAATAATAATAATAATAATAATAATAATAATAATAATAATCATCATCATCATAATAAACTAGCCTGTACGTGCTAAAAGATGTTTTGTTTTTTTATGTACGCTTGCAAGGAGGAATCGATTGATGTTGGTCATGATGATCGGAGCAGGTTAAATGCCCCATCCGGCACGGTTTAACTTGGTCCGGCTTTTACCCATTCCCGAGTATTTACACACAAATATCTATCTATCTATCTATCTATCTATCTCTCTCTCTCTCTCTCTCTCTCTCTCTCTCTCTCTCTCTCTCTCTCTCTCTCTCTCTCTCTCTCTCTCTCTCTCTATATATATATATATATATATATATATATATATATATGTCTATCTATCTATCTATCTATCTATATTATAGATAGATAGATAGATAGATAGATAGATAGATAGATAGATAGATATAGCTACCTTACATGTTATTAAGCATAAAGCGCAGGGAAATTATATTGTATTAATATGGACTGTGTTCGTCATACAGTGCCACAGCACAGTGATTGACAGTTTGTTCCTCCTATCAGTGATGTGGAACCCCTTTTCCTATGTACCTACCCATTCCGGTTTGAAGTTAATGTTGCAGCGTTTTCCTTAATGTTGTTTTTTGCACTTCAGGGCCACCGTATATTACAGCAGGAACCGGATAAAGGAGAAAAGACAGGGCTGTCTCGATGATGTAGCAATCCTGTGGGGTTTTGACTCGTCTTCATATTTTAATTTAGACAACACTCAACCAGCCTCCCCAACTTTAAAAGCCACGTGATTGGGTACAATGGTGGTACTCTGACATAGTTTTGGGCACTCTGATTGGCCTGTATTGTGCAATGGGGTGGATCGATGACGCGGCTTCTTCTCTGACAAGAAATACGCCATTTTGTCGTAAAGCTGAAGAGGAGCGAGAGAAAGATCTAGAAGTCGCTTCCTGAGGTAAATCTGATATCATCAATTAAACTGTGGTGATGTTGTTGTTATTATTATTATATGTTATTGTAAATTAGCAGCTGCCAATATTGGTTATCAAACGTAATCTCTAAGTAATAATGGGCAGTGGTGATTTCGGTGCCGCAGCAGACGCAGGCACATTGGTATTTTAGGGACTGGTATCGGATATCTTCCTTTTTTTAACAACTTTAACCTTTTTTTTTTTTAATGTTGTATGGTTTGAGAATACATTATTTTATATATTATATGTTTGTATTATATCAGCGTATTTTTATTTACAAGACAATTGTCGGTGCCTGTTTGTGTTTTCGAGCAAGCCTTCTTGTGACTGCAGCACCGATAAATCACACTAAGTGCAGGGATACAATTAAAAAATGTCCAAAAACAGATTCTATTTACAAATAGTTAATTCCATAAAAAGCCAACAAGGGTATATTATTATAATAGTTGAGGCTAGTGAGACATGTCTAGTTGTACATTTGAAGGTCCAGGTACAACAAAAAGTACATCATTGACTTTTGTGCCAGTGTTTACCAGTGTTTTTTGTTTGTTTGTTTTTTAGCTTTTAAAATAAAACTCGAATTGTGTGCTTTTAAAAACAATATGAACTACGCTTACTCAGTCATTTCCGGAAGTGACCAACTACCCTGCGTGTTCTCGTATACCTGCACGTCTTGTACTACAAAGCGCATACCACAGTAACTACACCTACAGTGACGCGATCGCCAGCCCCAACACTGATCCCACCCATGGGAAGTCCATTTTTATTTTTATTTTTCCGGAATCTGCTTAACCCTGTATTGTCAATATCGTAATGTTTGTAAAATTTAATTTAAGAAAGGCTCAGACACCTAAAAGTAAAGTGTAATATGACAATTTGATGAGTTTTACAAATAATTAATACATCGTCATTGCACTGTGAGTAAACAATTTAATTATCATTACGTTTAAAAAGGCAGTAATGATCTTACATGTTTCCATATAATATAGCAAGATTATAAATATTTGCAGTATGATAAAAAAAAAAAGACAAACGACAAGCATTTTCAGTGATATTTAGTTCTGTATAAGCTAGCATTGTCGGAAATGGTCTTGATGTAAGCGTTTTTTAAAATTATTGCTTAATACTCTCTGATTATTATAGTAACCTCCGCTTCTTTGGAAACCGTTCAATTATCTGTTTGTGCCCATTGCAACAATACTGTTAGAACGGACCCCTATTAAAATGTGCCATTGAACTTGTATTAGATCCTAAAATATATTGTTTAGCAATGTTTTTTGTTTGAGAAAGCAAGTACTTATTTTCAACGGACTACTTGGGTACACTAGCTGCATTGTATTGTTTTCCATTGATGTAAGGGATGCCCATATGTGTAATTCTTACAGCAAACAGCTATCCCCTACATTCAATGTATATCTGTGGGTTCAGTGCTGTAACGTGTATCCGTTTCCCAGAAAACAGTAGGAAGACAGTGCAGCTTGTCAATACAGGACTTGCAAGCTCCCTACTGCTGTCTCACAGTGGACAGAAATGGTATTGCCAGCTTTTTTGTTTACTAAAATGTATATAGTTATGTTTCATTTTTTATAAATTGTGTCAATGTTTTATATGCCATAACTTTGTTATTGTTTGGCTGTTTCTTACAAAATTTGGCAGTTATGTTCAGAAGCAATAAAAGTTTAGTTTTGCAGTGTAATTTTGTCCTTGAGGTCTTTTGCTCTCTGTATATCAAAATAACTGAGTTAGTTTTTGGGGGTGGTAGTTTTTATAATATATATCAATAGCTGTTTTTTTTTTTTGTTTTTTTTAAATAAAGACTTCTATGTCCTCAGGTTTTAGAGCCATTCTTAAAAGCACTGACAACAAGCTGATGTGACAGTCTGCACTCTGCGGCGCGAATATGATGTCACCATAACAGCAAAACCTGTGAGTGATTCTCTGACCTGACTTGAGCTGGTGTACTACACCGGATTCGGAGAGAGGGAAACAAACACGTATAGGAAAGAGAAGCTCAAACAAAATAATTAGCAATTTCCCGAATAGGCTACTTTTGATAAACTGACGAGAGATTTAGTGTTTTCCCGCAAATTACCGCAGTCTCTTTTATTTATTTATTTTTTGCCCACCCATCCCGCCCGCAACAAAGTACATTTTACCCAGTCCCGCTATTATGGCAGCGGATCCTGCAGGATCCCAGTCCCGCTGCAGGGTTCTACCATGAAGCTTATTTGATCAGAAAGTGCTTAACCAGTGTTATTGCAAAAACTTGCACCAACAAATGAGACAGTTGTGTGATTTTTATGTTTCATGCTTCATTTACTGTATTGATACGTATCATATCATGACCCTCGTATCGCGATACGTATCATATCGGGAAGACCCTGCCGATACCCAGCCCTACTGCCATGTGGTTTTCAGGCAGGGAAACCATTCTTGTAATGGACTCTTGTTTGGTTTGGCCGTATTATCCTTTACATGCCTCAAACACTCCACTTGTATGTAACGTTTGGGTTGTTATGGTGAGGTACTTTAGTTTTCTGGTTTAGACGAAGACAAGTCGTTATAATATGTATTAACAGGAGGCAATATTTTGGGGAAAGATGCTGTTTTTTAAAACATGCTCAGGCTTCAGTTTAAAATTGTATGCCTTGAAAAGGTTATGCTGCAGCAGCATTGCTGAGCAGTGCATTTCAGGTTGTGCTGACTGAAAGAAAGTACAGTACAATTGCTGCCTATGTTCCTGTTGGCTCCATGCTCCTGGTTTTAACATTTAAACAGTTGTATCCCTTTTCAAGTATTATGTTACCTGTCTCCATTCCACCCGGCACATATTGCCAGGGTGCAGTATCTTCTTTCCCTGTGTGATGGCTTAAATTTAGGATGCATTCACACTGGGTCTGTTTCAAACTGACTCAGTCTAGTTTGTTTTGTTTGAAACAGTGTATCGGTGTGCTTGCTGTTCACACTTACCTGTGAGCAAAGGGACAGGGTTCGTTTGGATGCAAACTAAAGTTTTTTTTTTTCAGTCCTTTAACATTAAAATTTAAGACTGAGTCTGTCTGTGTTCATAATGCAGTTTTCAAACAAACTCAGTTGTGTGATGTGTGAACCGGATGTTTACAATATCCTGCAAGGCATATTGAAAGATGGCAGCTATTGATGTATTGCACTGGTTTTTATTATAGCATGTTTTAGATTTATTACATATTGCTGTGGAAGAAAGCACTGGGGGAGCACTTGGCTAATTCTAATTAATACATGTATTGAATGCCTATAGGAGAATAATGCAGTTTACACAATTCTGCACAGTTCTCCTATTGTCTGCATTAAACTAAGTAATTAAGAAAATACTTTTGTTGTTCGGCTTGGATTTTGGTGTCTGACCAAATTTCTGTTAGACCTTGGTGACATTTGTTCAGAGAATAGCTGGCGGTATGCGAGGGTGGCGTTATAAAGGGGGGCGGTATAACATGGGACAACTGTATATTGCAGGACCAGGTTGTTTTTTTTTTTGTTTTGTTTTATTAAACAAGTATTTTACTCGCATTGCTGCAGTGTAATAGCTTACCATGAATATTCATGACTGTGTCCCTTTCCATTCTGTGCGTCCCGTGAACGCAAGACACAATATTTTCCCGTCCATTGGATTTAATTTGCGTCAAGGATGCAAAATTTTGCGTTAACGTGACCTCTGCATGTGCATTGCCAAGGTTGCTAGTTTTGGAAACAGTGTCTGGTTATTTTTCCACCACAGCAGTGGATCTTCAGTAACGTTTAATGGCATTTCAGAGCTTATGTCATCACCTCTTGTCTGATTGATTAGGCTTTCCTTGGAGGTCATCTCTGGTTGCTGCTGTCCACTAAATAACAATGCAAATGCTTGTTCTGTTGTGTGTGTGTGTGTGTGTGTGGTGTGTGTTTTTTTTTTTTTTTTTTTTTTTAAACTGGCAAGTCACTTGTAGTGGCACACAGTTTGCGTTGTTAGTGGGACTGCTGTCCATCAGCCTAACTAGTCTGGAAAGCATTGCTTCAACTACAGTGGCTTTGGCTTGTTCTGATAGGAAATCCAAATTGTGAAATCATTTACCAAGGAATGATGCAAAAAGCAGAGGCAGAACTTTGTCTGGGGCATTCAGTTGATATAATTGCTGTGATAAATTACACAGTAGTTTTTCTCGCTAACTTTGTGCATTTGGACTTTGCAAAGCAGGTCTTGTGTCCCCTTCACAACAGGAACTTCGCTCAGTCTGTATTGTCCCTGTTGCAACTGGTACATGGAACTAGCTGTAGTGTTTCTCTGCACTTAACAGTACTGTAGCTAATTCAAATGGCTGAAGTAGAGGGAGTACCTCAACCATTAGTTGCCACTGCTTGGTAGTTAGATCTAAAGTAACAGCATCAGACTTTGTTGTCAGATCGGGGTTTGACAAAACTTCAATTACTGGCCACTTCGACAAGTAGACGTTCAAACATATAATATACCGTATTCTATCTTATTTGCATCCAGTATTACTTCAGTGGTGCCTTTTCTGTGTTGATCATTTCTGTTTGTTTTCTATGTAAAGCACTCGTTGCCAGCTCACATTTTTTAAAATGTGCAACCAGTCTTCTTGCTGTTGCCAGTAATGTGTGTACGGATCAAACATCCTCCAAACTGTTCTGAATGCACAGGTTTATATTGTGCCCTGCACAGAGCACACTTGCCACGTCATTAAAAGGTGCTCCAGTATGGTCATTTACATGCTTAAGTAAAGGTATTGGTCTGCAAATGTTTGCAGCATTGTCGTGGACACATGCTATTAGTTTTGAAGTCGCTCCAAATTCAGTGTTGATTTGATAGATTTGCTTCTGCTAAATTCACAGTGGTGTGCCTGTCACTTAATGTTCTTGTTGCTAGTACTGTTTGATTTGAGTTCCCAGTGTTGCGTTATGTAATGGCTTCCTGTGCCATGCTTGTCCATACATCAGTGCATCGATCCATCGTCCCAGCCCTAGAGGATGTAGAAAGAGTTTGGACAGACAGCCGCGTCAAACTTTTAAAATAAATATAGGTCAGTCTCCAATATTTGGTACCAGTGTCACACTGGTACCAAATGCACAGTCCTAAGGAGGGGTCCGCATTGGGACTAGTATGAAAATATGCTGTTGTGGTATTCTCAGCTGAGGTCACAAGACACTGTCCCAAGTTAATGTAACATGAACGTATTGGCACCAGACACAGGGCTCGACCGTCCCTTCGGAGCGCATTGTTAGAGGCAGTAAGAATGTAACCCTTTTGAGAGAATGCTGTGCAGTGTTAAACAAGAACAACTGCAGTTCATGTTTAATATCGATGTAGTGTTGTTTGTTCTGAATGCATAGAGTTATGAAGACTGAAAGATGGTGTTCAGTTTTTAATGGTTCAGTTAGCATTGTTGCAGAGAATGTTCGTTCTAACCAATAGAAGAGCAATGATCTCTGCTTTTGATCATTATCAAGCCTGCTGTGATTTTATTTTATTTATTTTTTTTATAAAGAAATCTGAAATAAAAATGTGAAAATGGCATATCACTAGAGAACTGTACTCCTTATCGTATTTAAAAAGATTAGCTGATCTAAAAGCAATGATATTTCAGATAAAGCTTTTAACCACATTCCCATTTGTATCTTTTCCAGGTTGTTTATACAAATCAAACTACAATGGGGAATATAATTGGGAACCTGTTTAAAGGCCTTTTTGGGAAGAAGGAGATGAGAATTCTGATGGTGGGGTTGGACGCAGCCGGAAAAACAACAATCCTTTACAAACTGAAATTGGGAGAGATTGTAACTACCATCCCCACAATAGGTAAGTGGGTAAATAGGTAAAGCCTATAATAGGGACCAATTCAGAATCAAAGGCACAAAATATTCAGTTTATTCTGTGTGTTGTAGGATATTTGTATTTCTGAAAGTTCAATCTTTTTAGGATTTATTTTGTCAGTGCCACAATTTATGGGATGTCTAGTAACTTGCATTATCTGTTAACATTTTAGGATAGGCAAAAGCATTACTTTTTTTCTGAAACTTTTTTTTTTTTTTTTTTTTTTAACCCCTTGCAGGTTTTAATGTAGAGACAGTCGAATACAAGAACATCAGCTTTACAGTGTGGGATGTAGGCGGTCAAGATAAAATCCGACCTCTCTGGCGCCATTACTTCCAGAACACACAAGGTCAGTGTCCCTGTGATTTTCCCAAAGATTCAGATCTGTACATCACATACTGGAATGTTTATTATGTATGTAGGAATTAAAAGTTGGGAAAATGTTTGTTTTCTGAAGACAAGTAGTATAAGAAATCTATCAGATGATCTTTTGCTTTAAACATGTGGGTCAAAACTATTCATTTATTGCTTGTCAAGACCTGAAGTTGTTGTGATTTGTGTAATTACCAGGGAAGTTTAGTGTGTTGTCACAACTCCTCACATTGACTGTACCTCTGTATTTTGTGCAGGTTTAATTTTCGTGGTTGACAGTAATGACAGGGAGCGAGTAAACGAGGCGAGAGAAGAGTTGACGAGAATGCTTGCAGAGGATGAACTGCGGGACGCTGTGTTGCTTGTTTTTGCAAACAAACAGGTAGAAATAGACTGCTTTCTGCTACCACTTCTGTATTTCTTTAAAGTGTAGACACCCACCCTTAAAATAACATATCAAGAACCCCCACCACAAAATCTGTTTCATCACTGACTCATTCCTGCAGGACCTCCCCAACGCCATGAACGCTGCTGAGATCACAGACAAGCTGGGGCTGCACTCCCTGCGCAACCGGAACTGGTACATCCAGGCCACCTGCGCCACCAGCGGTGACGGCCTCTATGAGGGGCTCGACTGGCTCTCCAACCAACTCAAAAACCAGAAATGATCCATTCCATTGGCCGTGTGAGACGGCAGCACCAGTCCCGGCCCCTCCACCCACTTGGGGCCCTGGCTGGTACAGCCCTGCATATATGTGTGTGTGTGTGCGAGTGTGTCTGCGTGTCTTTGAGCTCTGAGTGGGAGCAGCCCTCGTGCACTGTGCCTTACACCTCCTGTGGAAACAGTATTGCAGTTTTCTAAAGAACACTACCTGCCTTTTTGTCTCTAGCTATGGAAATTTTTTACTTGGGCATTGAAATTTACTGGGTGTACTGGCAGTCAGTCAAGAATAGATTTTATTACAACAAACTTGGTGTCCTCTTTCTATGACGACTATGATTGAACAGGGCTGTAGGAAAGAGTGTCTACCAGTTCATGATTGCCGGTTAATAGAACAGTCCAAGTTTTTATTGTAATGTAGGGATAGAAAAATAACTGTCTGCCATTTCAAGACTTGCAGGATCTCTAGTCATTTTTCCTTTCTAACTAGCAAAGTTACTTGCGCATAAAAAACTTAGAAGATTGGACATCCTTTTGGGCCCTTTTTATTTTGGTAAACTAATCTTTTAAAAGCCCCTTTTTGAAGGTATAGTCATCTGACCTATTGGACACTCTATTCCAAATGTTTCACTAGATATAAAGATTTTGTTATTTCTCCATCTGTGATCTGTTTTTTGTATTAAACACTAGAATTATTATTATTATTATTATTTATTAGCAGATGCCCTTATCCAGGGCGACTTACATTTGTTACAAGATATCACATTATACATTATTTCACATTATACAGGTATCACATTATTTTTACATACAATTACCCATTTATACAGTTGGGTTTTTACTGGAGCAATCTAGGTAAAGTACCTTGCTCAAGGGTACAACAGCAGTGTCCCCCCACTGGGGATTGAACCCACAACCCTCCTGTCAAGAGTCCAGAGCCCTAACCACTACTCTACACTGCTACTCCAGAATGCAGCAATGTTACATGTTGAAGAATATACAATGAACTGTGCTTGATTATTCTTGACCATGCACTTTGTGATTTATTATTAAGGCATAGAAACCTAGAATGATGGTCTTCTGCAAAGGATTATTTTAAATTCTCATAGTATTTTCAGAAACTACTACCTTTTTTTTTTTGTAAACTGCTGCGTACAGAGAGGTTTTCCAATTATATGGGGGTGGGACAGAGGAGGGGATTGTAGTTTAAAAAAGAAAAGCAGAGAAAGTGTGTCACATATTTGAGGTACAGCTCGCTGAATTCCTGTTGCCACACTGCCTGCCTGTAAGCCAGAGATCCTAAAAAAATATTATGGGTGCACAAAGGCCTTGGGGTGGTAAGGCCTTTACAGAGAGCTGCTGCCACTCTTGTTTTCGTACAGAATACCTGACTCCCAGATGGGCTTGCTGCTGGGAAGGAAGGTGTACAGTTGCATCTAATTGCAAATCTAACCAATTTGTCTTGATTTGGGGTAGTTACTGGAATGGGGTGGGGGTTGTGAAACTATGACCTTAATGCAGTGTTTGTGTGTCTCTTGGAACTGCACTGAAAGTCTGGTTTGAGCTGCTGTAGGATGGCTTGCAAAAAGTATAGTATTTGGCCCACAATGTCATTAAAAAATGAAATTGCATACAACAAAGAATGTTGTGTTTCAAAGAAGACAATCCGGACATGCTGTACCAATGACTGATGGCATCGGCACAAAGATTCCATTTACATGTTGTCATGTTCACAGCTGAAGGATGTGTTTTGGCCTTAGTTGTGCTGGGAACATAACAGACCTGAATTGGGGCAAATACCCTCAAGTAGCAACATGGCTATCATCAAAAAAACAATTACAACATATGTATCGGCTGTACGGAGAGAAAAACTACTCCTGTATTGTAGAATACAGACTGAAAAATCTCTTCACAAAACACTCGTAAGTGTCAATGGATGGCAAATATGATCTTCTGTTGCACAGAGGATGATGATTTGTTGCGTGGGAAACTGATTCAGGCATGTAGTCAAACAATTTGATGGTGCATCTAATTTTATTTATTAATTGCATTTATATAGCTTTTTTATACAAAAGTATCGCAAAGCACTGTACAGTACATAGCAGAAAAAAAATAACAAACCACCTATATTTGTTTAGCATGTCACACTAGAACTGTCACAATCGGACCATTTAAATAACAGATTTAAATAACTTTATGCAGACTCAAAAGCAGCAATTTTAAAGTTACGTTAAAATCCACTAAGATAAGAAAGCCATTTTATAAAAGTGTGTTTTTAGTCTCGACTTCAAAACTGTAACGGTCCCAGCTTCCCAACCAAACGAAGGAAGAGCATTGCATAATTTTGGAGCTCTACAAGAAAAAGCCTTACCTCCTTTGTTGACGCTAGGAATAACCAACAGCCCTGTATCCTGTGATCAGAGTGCGGTTTGGAAGACACAGGGTTAGTAATTCCTGCAAATAACTAGGTGCTAATCCATGCAGGGCCTTGTAAGTTAACAATGAAATCTTAAAATCAATTCTATACTGCACGGAGCCAGTGTAAAGAGGCCAAAACGGGTAATATGTTCACTATTCCTGGCTTTAGCCAGAATTCTAGCGGCAGTATGTTGAACAAGGCAAGTGGGATACCACACGTTTTGGGACACCAGAAAAAGTGGATTACAATAATCAGTTCTAGATGAAACAAAGGCATGCATTAGTCTCTCTGCATCAGATATGGAAATAATTGGCTTGGCTATATTTCTCAAATTGTAAAAATATATTTTCCTAATATGAGTCTCAAATGAGAGATCAGGATCAAAGATGACCCCCAAACTCTTAACTTCAGTAGGATGGAATGGTCTACAGTATCAAAGGCAGCACTTCGATCTAGAAGAAATAAAATGATGGAGCCTGAGTCAGCTTATCAGCAGATCAAGAGCTGTCTCGGTGCTATGTGCAGCACGAAAACCAGACTGAAACTTATCGAAATATACCATTAAGATTTTATAAGTGTTTGTAATTGAATTGTAACAACTCTCTCTAGAACCTTAAGTAGTAGGTTGGAAATTGGGCATATAGATAGTTATTGAACTGAGGATCCAAATAGTGTTTCTTAAGCATAGGCTTTACCACAGCTACTTAAATGCTGAGGGAACTATACCATGTAGCTAGAAACATCCTAGTATTGCAGATCTGGAGCAGATGGTAGACAGTTATGCCCACATTGCCTCTGTCCTTTTGGTATTTGGGATACCAAAGATGTATGTCAAACCCAAGGTCCTACACATGAACACCATGTCCTTGATGCTAGACTGGATTCAGAGGACCAGCAAGGTCAGGATGGTTAAGCACTACCTGCTGGTTATGATAGTCAGCCCATGTCTTCACAGCTAGGCCCATTAGTCATCCTGGACTGGGTCAGGTGGTAAGGTAATGGCTGCTTACTTTCCTTCATAGTACACATGATACTACAGTGCAATGTTTTATTCAATTCGGGTGTAGGCAAAAATATACCCTTATTTCAAGCCATCACTTGCTGAAAGTCTGTCTTGCTGAGCAGAGATGGGGCAGAGGGCACATTGTGTTTTGATCAAAAGAAATATAATTGTCTAGTTCTCAGTCCAGATTTTCACTGTAAACCATATTGTATATCAGTGTTGTAACAAGGTACTGAAATATCTTGAAACTGCATCCACATGCTTTTCCCAACTTTTAAATCTCCCTTTATTTGAAAACGACTCCTGTTATAGCTTGCGACCATCAGAAAGCAGATGACTTTCACAAAACTAAAATACAAACTGTTTCCACTGGTTTGAAGACCAAAACCATATGCCTTGTTGTACTGTACTCTTCTAAGCAGGACAGGAATACTGATACTGCAGTTCATTTCCAAGAACACCAACTTCCAAAACTGAAATAAACTGTCAAAGATACTATATGAGTCAAGTTCTACATTTTTTAACTTTATAAACTAGGCAGTATTTCAAATACCATTGTTATAAATGTGAAGCTTTAAGTTTGAAACCCCTTTCTGTATAAATTGACTTGTACAAAACGTGTGCAGATATGATTTTTTTTTTTTTTTCTAAAACCTGATCTGATTCTTGGATTTTTAACCATGTTGTAACTTGTCTGAGAAATGCACTATAATAAATAGAGATCTCTATTCAATATATTGTTTCTGGAAAATCATTTGTTTCAACTCTTAATTATAGCTAGGGCTAATGATTTTTGGTTTTAACCGATAAATGATGAAGCACTCCTGATGCAAATATAAAATGAAATCGGTGGATAGCCAATAAACTGGAAAAGATATACAATTCACACTGACTTCACCGCTTTCCCATGGCGAAAATATATAAACCCACCCCAACTACTGAGTGGCATCAAATTCTACATTTCTATTGGAGACTCTGCTTACGAGATTTCTAATGAGATTACAATTACAGTATAAGGCATGTTCGCGCGATTTAAAGCTATATTAGATAATTTAAAACAGAGTTGCAAATTGTGACAAAATATAAATAAATGCCTTGACACAAAAACCCCAGAAGAATGTGCCCATGACCATATGGATTTTGTTGTTGAAGACAGCAAAGTAAAGAAGGTAAAACTAGTGTGCAAGTACTGTCGAGTTACTGCTATTGTGACAGAAAAAAACGGCCAAGCATTTTCAAAAATAACTGAAAACAATAATGTCATGCAGTATATAAAAAGCCAAAGCCCTGAAAAAAGAGGATTTACATAAAACTCAAATAACAAATCACAAGCAGTACATTCATCACAAAATCAGAAAACACTCCAACATGTTCATAAATCTTTTTATTATAAAGGGATTGTATTACTTTTACAGCAATATACTGTCTGTAATATACTGTGACAAAGTTAAATACAATGGGCCAGTTACTGTCACTGTTTAAAGTTACAAGAAGCTGGAAACAGAACTAATAAAAACCAGGCCACAATCACAATTTTCATTTTAGGTATCCAAACAGATTTTTTTAATTACAAAAGAGGAGGTCACCACATCGCCATATTGCCAGTTATGCTGTTTCTTTTTTCTTTTTCTTTTTTTTATTATTCAATAAAAATTAAGTATTAATTACTTAATGAAAAAAAAAGAAAAAAAAATCTGAAAACACAAGCTGCAGGATTTGAAACACATTGAATTTCACTACATTAAAAATCACATTTATCTATAAATGGCTCTTCATATTAGACTAAACTATTTATTTACTGATGATTTGAAATACTAGTGATGAAATGTTGGATATTACAGCAATGCAGGTTCATAATTAAGAAAGTGTAAAATCATGTAACTAAGGGTAAAGGGAGGAAAAACAGATTTAATAAAAATATTTTAAATTAAAAATGAGAACTCTACGCTACTGCATAATAACTCTCATGATTACTATCAAGTACATTAATTCAGACGAGACATCTAATGGCCACAAGCTGCAACAACAGCGTTAGAAATAAAAAAAAACGATATATAAAAAATACATAAAAGTTTCCGCTTCTGTCAACTTACATTTTTTTTAAGTTAGAGGATTTATCTAAGCCTTGCACAAGGCACCTTGCTTTCTACAAGAACCTTGCTTTCCACAAGCTAAAAACTGCAATATACTAATCAGTCTGCAATCATAAAAATCTGTTCATTTTTTTTAGTTCCACCCATTCACTAAAAAAAGTAATGTAAAATAAATAAATAAAAAACGTACATTATTGAATACATCTCAAATGCAAAACTTCTAAACTTTATAGAACTTCAAAAATACATGGGTACTGATAAAATCTACACTAGACACTGTGTTTTGCATTTAAACAGAAATTACAAACCCTAACCTTTACAAGTAATTTAAACTACAGCAGACATATTTACATTGAGCCAGACAATGTTAAGAACCAAATGTAACCCAAACCAGCTAGTTAGAAAAATAAAATATTGCAGTATTCTACAATCACATAACTCAAAAGCAGCATTTCTGTATACAGTTTAGTGCAATTCATTACAATGGAGAAAAAAAAAAAAAAAAAAGATTTGCCCTCTCAAACATTCACAAACTTCCAACAGTCAATTAAAAAACCATCAGCATCAAAGCATTGATATGCAGTTTTCAGGTTTTTTTTCCTGCAGTTTTAGATACAACAGCTTAAGCTTAGCTATCAGACAACAAGCTACGGTCCAGTATTCTTTCAGTGTTAGGGATTGTGAGGGAGACATTTACAATAACTAAGGTTAACTAACAGAAATAGAGGACCTATAAAAGGTGAAATATGACCATTGGCAAAGAAGAACGCATGGCTTATCTTTTAATTCTTTTAATTATTATTTTTATTTTTTTTACCACACAGGCTGACTCATAACCATTGCACCAGAGGGTACAAATAGTACCATAGAACATGTCTTTTAGTTTTGTTTCAAGTTGACATTTCCACACTAAGTTCTAAGTTAATGTAATGTGTCAGATGTAACTGGGAAGTTGTGCACCAAGCCAGGAGAATGGCAGTGCTCAATTTGAACATGCAGCTATGTAATCATGTCTTTATTGTTTTCTGAATCAAAGATAACTAACATAAATAACTGCCGCCACTCAAAACATAGAAAGCATGGCTGTTCATTGGCTGCAAATTCCAAAACTCATTGTTTAGCTCATAACCATGCTTTTATCGTAATTCTTCTGTACACCCCTTTGTTACTCTACTGAATTGCAAGGAAACCTGGTACTTACATTTCGTATTTTAAAGATCATTCATTTGAATTTGAAAAAAGGGAAAACACCACACACAGATTACAATTTATACACTTCATTTATTCTCAGAGATTCCTGAATCATGTACACGCTGTTCTAAAAACTCCCAAATCTTTTTTTTTTTTTTTTGCACTAAACAATGCAGGTGAAAAGTAATCAGAATGGTTTAATGCATTAACTCAAGATTTCCCACCCCAGAAGGCAGAGGGATGAATGAGGTAATCTGCGGGCGCAGTTTCAAGGGGACACACATGTGGAGGATTGAAAGATCTGGGATTGCCTCTCCTTACCAACACACATGGAAAGTCTGCAGTCCCTTCATATGGATGTGGGAAAAAAAAAATTCAAACTTGGAGTCTCTGTAAACAATCACTGTGCAATCACTCCACAGCCCTTCCTTCTCTCTTACCTTTCAAAACCCTATTCTAGGCCCTGCCCAGAATCCCATGAATTCAGGAGCTCAGGGACCCTGTTCGTTCAGTTTATATGATCCCCGCCCCCCTTAAACAATTAGGCCCCTGCTGCACAATTGTACTTGGGCTTCCATTCCTGGGTTACGTGATTGTTTCAAAAGTTTAATAAATGCAATCAATCCGAGCACTCCTCGCAGCTTCTAAGATGCCACCTATGGTGAACACAAGCTTTCATGCACTCTCATGCTTTGAACTCGTACACTCAGAAAATATATTTAGACATAAAAGAACCCTGGTTTGATTAAGGAGCTGTGCTCTCTTCTTACTGGTAAGAGCTGGCGGTTCTCTACAATGACAAGGCGGGAGTTCTGTCTCAAGCTCTGATTGAATGGGACTCGATTGACGTGGGCTGAAAGCGAAGATCTGCTTGAGCCGAGCCTGAGGGGACTCTCGCCGAGTTGCCCCCTCTCAGGAGCCATGATTGGGGGGGTGCTGCAGGTCCTGTCCTGAGAAGATGGGGTGCAAGAGGGGGTGAAGGTGCAGGGCAGCAGCAGCGGCAGCAGCTGCTGTGGGTCGGGGGGCAAACAGGGTGGGGTAGAGGGCAGTGTGGGGGACATGGTGCAGCGCCAGCTGGGTGTGGTGGATAGCTGAGGCTGGGATGATGTGAATGGGGTGGCTGGACAGAAAAGCAGTGTGGTGGGCTGGGATAAGAGAGTGGCCCAGCGGGGACAGGGAGAAGGGGGTTAGGTGGTGCTGTGGGATGTGGTGTACCTGAGCCAGCTGCTGGGGGTGATGGTGGTGGGGGTGTGGGTGGAGGCCGATGGCAGCTGCAGCGGCGGCATGGTGCTGCAGGATGGCATGCTGCACTGTGGTGATGGAGGTAGCGGTAGCTGTGGCTGCTGCAGGCTGCTGGATGTGGATGGGCTGCAGAGCTGGGGCAGGTGCCAGGTTGGCAGCCACTGGGAAGCTCTTGACTTGCTTGGCAAGGAGCTGCTGCTGGATGTGCTGCTGGGCTGCCAGCTGAAGCTTGCTATACTTTTCCATCTCCTCTGGGGTGAAGGTGATGGGCTGGCTCTCCAGGGGTGCCAAAGAGGAGTCCTCTTCTGCTTCTGGCTCCTCTTCCTCCAAGGGTTGGGGAGTGTACCCTGGAAAAAGTTGTAGCTCGGAAGGGAAGGGCTCCAGAGTCAGTACTTTGGCAGGGTCCTGGCAGGGCTCAGAGGGATAGGGCTGGAATAGGTGGCCTGGCTCTGGTTCAGACAGGCAGGCAGAGGCTTCGGCGGGCATCCCCTCCTGGGGGGCTTGTCTGTTCTCCCCAAGCTGTGGAGGGAGCGGCGGAGGAGGGGGGGGGAACTCTCGAATAGGCTCCACAAATACCACCTCCCCAGTAGTCCCATCTGCCTCAGGAATTTCCATCTCTTCTGCCCACTCGGATGCCAGTTCGTCTGGTCGGCGCATTAGAGGCTTTTTGACCACGGGCAGCTTCCCAAACAAAGGAAAAACAGCCTTATTCCCAAGTAATGGAGGGAGCTTTGGGCCAAAGTATCCCTGTGGAGGATCCATGAGTTTGATCCCTGCATTCCCAGATGCTGTAGGACCATCTTCTGGTCCCTTGCGGGCCTGCACTTTCTCTAGCAGCTGCCTGGTGGTCAGTGAGTTCCTCTCTATTACAATGCTTGGTTCAGGGTCGGTCAAAGCTGCTCCTCCTCTTGCTGCTGCTGTCCTCTGAAGAGAGGTGGTGCTGCTGCTGCTAGTCCTGGTCTCCTCCCTCCTTGCTGTGGTGCGGGAGGAGCAGTGCGGGGACTGGGAACGGTATATTTTGGAGCGGTTGAAGTCCCTGCGACGACGCCGCTCAAAAGAGGACTCGTGATGCCGGTTCCCTCCCCTGGAGGACCCCTTGGTGGAGCTGGATGACCGCCGGGACCGGCTGCCTGAACTGTGGCTGTAGCTGCTTTGGCTTCGTTTCCAGCTGTTGCTGCGGCTGCTGCTGCTGCAGGAGCTGCGATGTTGGCTGCGCCTCCGATGGCTACCTCGGCCCCTGCTACTGCTGCGTGAGCAGCTGGACTCTGATGAAGAGTGCTGGCGCCTGTGAGAGCGATGGCAACTGCGTCGGGAGCAGCCATAGTCAGAGTCAGAGGTGGGGGAGTGTTTGGAATGGCACCGCTGCCGTGAGCACTCGCTGTAGTCACTGTAACTGTCCGAGGAGCTGCAGCCCCTGCGCACGCTGTAGCGACTGCTGCGCTCTGAGAAGCGGCCCGAGCTGCTGGAGTCGGAGCAGCTGCCTGACGAGGCTTGCTGGCTGTGGCAACGCCCCCCTCTCCGGGAAGACCTGCTCAGTGAGCGTTCAGAGTCCTCACTGTAGTGCTGGTGCTGCCGCTGTGTCCGCGAGCATGACGATTTCCTGCGGGAGGACTCACAGTCTTCACTTTTGTCTTCCTCACTGCTCCTGTGCCGACTCTGGCTTCTCCTACCCCGACTGGAAGATTGTTTCCGCAGGGAAGAGGAGGAATAGGCCACAGCGGCGGGTTCCGATTTGTGTCGCTTGGCACCATTGTGCTCTTCTGAAGAGCTGGTTGGCTCTGAGCTCTTGGCCTGGTTGCCTCTACTGCTCTCCTCGGTTGCTGTCCTTTGGTGATTATCCTGGAGGAGTCGCTTTCTCTTGCCTTCTTCTGACACCTCTACAGCCTGCAACTCTTGGCTCTCCCTCTCCTCAGATGCCCTGCTTTTGCTTTTTTTCTGTTTGTGCTTCTTCCTCTTCTTGCATTTCTCGTCGGGAGCCTCTTCGCTCTTGCCTACCCCGCTGCCCCTCTCCTTCTGCTTTGATCGCTTGGATGACTTTTTGTGTTTCTTTTTCTTTTTCTGCTTGTGTGACTTCAGGGTTTTGTCTTTCTTTGGGGCTGGGTTTGTTAATGCTGGCTCTGTCTGTCCGTCTCCACTTGCCGCAGCTGTTTGCTCCGGTTTGTTCCCCGTGCCCTCTCCAATATTCCCTGTTGGCTTCTCAGCCTCCAGTCTGGCTTTTTGGCTCGCAGCTTGCTGCTCTCCAGTACAAACTGGGCCAGACTTTTCTGTGGCTAGCTTCCCCCGGCCATTTTTGTTCAGCGAGAGCTTAAAATCAAAGTAGAGAGGATTGCAGCTGTAGGAGAGGGAAGGCTGAGCCCGAGTGAACTCCAGGAGCTCTGATGGCCACTGCAGGGTGGTGCTCTTGTCTTTACTCAGGACTGGAAAGAAAGGGCCAGTGGGCCGACGTGGGCCATCGTTTGGCTCTGCAATAGTCTTCTTGTGTTCCACTGGTTGCTTTTCAGAAGCGGTGACTTTTGGGGAGCCCACTTTCTCTTTTACTTTGACCATGTTGGACCTTGGCTCTGTAGCAGCTGCTCTATTGTGTTCCACTTTGTGCTTGCAATCAGTTCGCTTGTTATCTCCTTGCCGAGTCTCCTTGAGTTTGCTATCCCCTGGTCTGTCTTCCCCCTGTTTGCTGCTGTCCCCTTCCCTGGCATCCTGGGGACACTGACTGTTCTTCTCACTCTCCTCTCCGCAGCTGCTCTGATCAGAAGCCCTCATGAACAGCAGGAACTGAAAGTTGGGCTTGACCCTGCAGTGCGCTGGTGGGATGTAATGGTAATACTGGGGCTCTTGATGAAAAGACGACTCCTCTCTTTTCATCATTATCTTCAGTTTGGAAAGTGTGGAAGCCAGCGCTCCCCCCTCAGAGTATTGCTGTTCCTCCCCCCCCCCATTGGCTGCCTGGGTGCTCAGAGGGCTATCTCTGCCAGGGAGTTTAGGGGGCACTAAGGGGTCGCACCCAGTTTTCTCCTCTTCCTCCTTTTGAGATTCATCTGTCAACACCTCCTCGCCCAGCTCCTTGAAAACCGATGCTGTGGTCTCCAGCTTCACCGGGACCTTCTTGGCAAAGGAGAAGGAGAATCCCACTTTGGGCTGGGGTGTTGAAGAGTTTTTTACAGGCAGAACGCTCACGGTAGTAGTGGCTCCCTGCTTGGGTGAAGCCACACTGACAATCTCACCATAGCTGGGGGTTCCCTTTTCCTCTGCAGGCATCCCCTCACTGGCTCCAGCCAGGACTGGGGTACCATCAGGGTACAGGCTCCCATCTTCACTGCTCTCCTCATCCACTGCCACTGTGGTGGCTTTGAACATGGGACCACTTCCTGGGGCGCTGCAATACAGACAGACAGACATATCAGACTGTAATGAGTGGGCTGAGTTACAGCAACAGACACATCAGACTATATTGAGTGAGTTGGGTTACAGTAACAGGCGTTGTCTTGCACATTATGGACCACCTGTTAAGATCTGAACTGATAATCCCAGGTAGCCATGGCATTTTAAAGCCTAATGCTGTTGCTCAAATATCTTTTTAATAGAATTGGGAAGGTTCTTGAGTCCATCTCCTAGTGCTGTTACTCTTCAGATTGGCTACCAGTCGTATATTTTACCAGAAAGTATCTAAGTAACTACTTAGTTTTTCACAAGCATATGTTTAAAACATGTTAAGGGAGTCAATGTTTTACTTAAATGTTCTGGTAAATTACAGAACACTAGTGGTAGCTTCACAGTATGCAAAACTATGTATTCTAAAAATCCAAGTTTTATCAAATTTGGATAAGTGGTTCTAAAGACATCATTAACCTTTCTAAACCAACCAAGAAGAGGCCTGAATGTCCCTTGATTCCCATACCATTTAGGAAAGTTGTACAAATTTGTGCCAAATGTATGTGGAACATGCGCTGGTGCCTCTATTACATCCCCAGTCATCTAGGATGTGAAAAAAACTATGGCACTCAGGGATTAATAGGGGTGTAACGACACACTAATGTCACGATAAAACTGCTGACCATCGCTGCTTCTGAGGAGGCAGTTGATCAAGAGATCCCCTCTGAGGAGGATGACTCAGATGGCGCAACACCAGTCACACGTTATCAGCTGAGCTTTTGCCACTGATAAAAAGGGCCACGGAAACACTCTCTTTTCCTCTTTGAGGTGCATTCTTCTGGGGTCACCTGGCTACAGCACCTGCTGCTTCACGTTCTTTGGGAACGCTGTACAGCCTGCATGAGGCAGAAAAACTTGGAACAAGCCCCAAAGCTAGTGCTTTTAAATAAAGATGCTACCTGCCTGAATAAGCAGTGCAGGGTTTCTGAAATTATACTTAAAAAGGCTTACTCGGCTGGTGCTTTTGCTGCACGGTTTGGTAAATATAACAACATCTTGGTGACTTACCAGAGCTGTTTGTTGAAGTCTCTTTCACAGACCCACACCACAGCAGCTCGAGGAACTGTGGCTAGTGAATAAGAACCTTCTCCATATTTCAAAATTAAATGGATAGGCAGCGAGTAGGAACCTGGCTGCTTTAGTAGCTGCAAGACGTCAGCTCTGGCTGTCTCAGGACACAGTTTTGGTCCTGTGGTAGATGACATGCTGCAGCGCTCTCATCAGGCGTGGGAGTCTACGAAGGAACTGGTGTGTCTGATGCCAAAGAGGCCACCTCCAGTACGTAGACCCACGCCAAACTGGAGACCGAGGTTCCAGCACCCTCAGAGACCGACACAGCCGGCTTCTGCTAAAGCCAGAGGGGGTTTCCACAACCGACCAGCGGCTGCGCAAAGGGGGAACTTCAATAAGAGCTGCCGTCAAGCGCAAAGGCAAAAGCCTCAGTTTAAGCCTCAGGCAAAGCAGCAGCCCTATTAATTTGCCGCCACAGGCCCAGGGCCCTTTTTTATGGAGTCACCTGGAGTTCTGGTGTCAGTGCACCGCGGGCACTGCTGCAGAAGCTGGCTATTTGCACAGTTCATCCTCTTCATTTGGAAGGTTTTTACTCCAGGTACTTCCTGGTGCCCAAACGGGATGGTGGCCTCAGACCAATCCTCCATCTCAGACAGGTCAACCCATATCTGAGTCGTCAGAGGTTCAAAATGTTAACCATGCAGCAGCTGTTGCAGTCAATAAGGCCAGGCGACTGGTTCACTACGATGGACTTACTTTCACATCCCGATAAAACAGGAAGTACCTCAGGTTCGCTTTCCAAGGGACAGTGTACAAGTTTCGGGTTCTACCGTTCTGCCTCTCTTTAGCCCCCTGTGCATTTTCAAAGTGCATGGAAGCTATTCTGGCCCCATTGAGACTCAAAGGCATCAGAGTGCTCAATTACCTGGACAATTGGCTGTACGAAAGCCAGCTCACACCTTCACAGACAGCCTCCTATTTAGGAGTGTGTCTGGATTCCAGGACCATGTTATCCACTCTGTCGGAAGACAAGAGTGCGGAGAATAGCTGCTTGTCTAAGCTTTTTCAGCTCAGCAAGAAGTTCACAGTAGTGACGTTTCAGCGGCTACTGGGCTTGATGGCAGCAGCTTCCCAGACCCTGCCCTTGGGTCTTCTGCACATGTGCCCTCCCCAAGGCTGGTTCAACACTAAGGTTTTTTTTTAAACCCACATTGAACTGCGGCCGTCTGCTGACAGTGTCTCGACTGGTTTGGTGACTTCAGCACCGGGTCGGTATGGTACGGGCATGGTACCGGGCCAGCACCTTGGTCAGGAACAGAGTGGGTCGGTGACCTTGGTACTGTGTGGTAAGGGTCCACTGGATCGCTGTTACCACTGGTAGCAATGTACAGGGATGCCCACCGGTACAAGCCACTGGCAAAAAGGTCAGTACTCACATGAGAGAAACCTACTTGTTAGAATGAACCAAGAGCCTTCGTAATGGTGATGCTAAAGTTGTCACCAAAACAGCATCAAGATACTGTGGAAGAGATTGCAAGCAACCACAACCGAAGCAAGTATCTTGGTCCTGTGCAGTGCTGCTGTTTGCCCAGCAGCTGCTCTAACTACATGTGTGCCGCAGCACCATGCTGCAGACAGACCTGCACCTAGTCTCTGTAAAAACAGAAAAAAATCAATGAGAAAAACACTTTTCTCAACAAAATACAGTAATTTAACAATTACATAAATAATAAAATACATCTCGTAATTTTAGCCAAAGTCAAAACGAGAAACAAATAACTCCAGCCGGAGCTATTGCAACCTGGGGGGAGAGCACAAAGTCAGCCGACTTATGTTGCTTGATCCCTGGGAAGGAGCGACTCAAGCCGCTGGCCTCCCGCGGGGCACAAGGCCGCAGTGGGACATAACAAACAACAGCAATTATTTTTAGGTCTGTGACCGCAGTGCCTTTATGCCCTCGGGGGCGGGCCATGACTGTGTCACAGGTTCTTGCGAGCAGCTTTGATATATCTTATTTAGGTTTTGGGTCTTTAGAGGTAAACACCCATATGATAATGGTTACATTTCGTACTTGAAAGAACTATTCGGTCAACTACAACAAGCTATGTTGTGCTTTTGGTCTTGTATCATGATACAAATGATTATGATATGATATCCTGTAAATAGATCATCACAATTCATCAATACACAATTAATCATTACACCCCCAATTATAAGAAATAATCAGAAACTGATTAACATCTATCTATCTAACACAGTACACTAATAGTGTCTCTCTGAGAAATCTGTAAATGAAAGAAGGTGATGCAGTAGTTTCTTACCAATCCTGCTGCTTCCTCTGCTCTGCCAGTTCATGCAGTCGCCGCAGTGCTTTCTCCTGCTTCTTCTCATCTCGACGCGATTTCGAGGAAACATTTCGGGCAAATTCACGTTGCTTCAGTTCCTTCAGTCTCTATACAGAGAGAGAGAGAGAGAGAGAGAGAGAGACAGGGTTCCATCTCGGTCACAGCTCTCTCTACACAAACTCCCCTGCGCTTCAGTCACTGCATTTCCAGGGATGGATAATGTGTGTAAAGGTTCTCTAATAAAACAGAGGTTGAAAAGGCTACCTGCAAGTATCTTGGTCCTGTGCAGTGCTGCTGTTAGCCCAGCAGCTAACTATGGTACAGTACAGTGAATCTGACAGGTGAGGTCAGGATGGATTTTAACACAACTGTTAATTTGTATTGTATTATAAATGAAATAGAAAAATGTAAATTTGATTTTACTTATTTAGATTTAACTAAAATATACAGTGCTTAGTGTTATGTACAACAGGTACAGTACACTTAACACACACACACTCAGAAACAGAAAACTCTTGTGTACATACAGCAACACAGCTTCCAATGTACTGAGCTGACTATACCCCGGCCCAGCAATCGGTCCGAATCTCTGACCCAGGCAGCACATGCTTAATGATTATGTCCATCAGAGTCTCCGCAGTCCCTTTACGACATACACGATCACTCCACGCCCAGCACTAACATCATAGATGCCGACCACCCACTTCTAAGGAACTTTATGTCCCATATTAAACTTCCTCTTAGTAATCACTGACTTGTCTATTTGAACAACATATTGAACTCCTCCAAAACGATTTGGTTCCCGTAGGGTAGGGGTACACAACATACAGGCCAGATTAAGGAGGCAGTGGGCTGTAATCATTTTAAAATGATGTATGAAAACCGGCCCACCTGCAGCATATATTACACTTGTTCTGTAACTACTCAACGCAGCCAGGTTCGCTCTCATAATACAAAACATGGGATACAATGCCCTCTAGTGTTCAAATATCTACATTGATTCTATATACCAAAATGTACGTCTCGTTCGTACTGACGTTCTTTGCGTGCATCACAGTGAGAGCCTCAGGAGCTGGAATTGAGTGTGAGGTGTTTAGTGGATTAGTGGCTGTAATTTTTTTCCCTACACAAAAAAAAACACTTAGCAAAAAAAACTGAGCTGATCTGAAAGAAAAAAGGATTTGTTTCGGACAATATATATTGGGTGAGTGAATTCACAAATATATCTCCGTCAAGCCAGATACTGGGAAAAGAGAAAGATTGATCATGTACACCGGCAGTTTACCCAGAGTGGAATCAAAGCTGGGTGTCTACACTTGTCTTGTCTGCCGTGAATGCCTAAAGAATACAATCTCCGTCGTCATTATGAGACAAAACATGCAAACTTCAAAGACTTGCTGGGAGAATTGCAGTTATTAGGCCAGCAAGGTGTTTTTGAACATCAGTTGAATTTGAATCTGCTATGAAAGCAAGTTTCAAAGTTGCTCAGCTCATGGCAAAATTAGGACTCCCCTTCACAGAAAGAAATTTTGTAAGAATGTCTGATGGAAATGTCATGCCGTTTGCAAAGAAAGAATCCTTTAGGTGGTTTGCCTTTCCAGAATGACTACGCAGCAGCATGTAAAAGACATGTGTGACAATAGGTATGATCAGCTAAAAAGCATATGTAATGATTTAGTGTACTTCTTGATGGCTCTTAATGAAAGCACCGATGCCAGTGATACAGCACAACTTTTAATTTTAATTTGTGAAATAACGAGAACATTTGAACTGGCTCTGACATTTTTAATGCATTTAAAATAACAGTAGAATGTTACGTTTGCCCTGGGATAAGCTGATGGGGGTGACTACTGATGTTGCACCGGCTATGACAGATGCGAGTTCAGGGTTCATTGGATGTTTAACACTAGAAGGACCGGAGATATACTCATACCTAGAAGCCCCGCAGCAGTCTTTCCGACGGCTGTATTCAAAACACTGTAAATAGTGTAACAAAAGGAGAAACAGTCTGATGCAATTCTCTTTTTTTTTTCTTTATTGAGTATGTTACATAACATCTGAACAATCGAAGCATATTATATACACTACCGGTCAAAAGGTTTAGAACACCCCCATTTTTCCAGTTTTTATTGAAATTTAAGCAGTTCAAGTCCAGTGAATAACCTGAAATGGTACAAAGGTAAGCGGTAAACTGCCAGAGGTTAAAAAAAAAAGTTTAGGTTACCAAAAACTGAAAAATAATGTACATTTCAGAGTTATACAAAAAGGCCTTTTTCAGGGAACAAGTAATGGGTTAACAACTTACAGCTGTTCTGCAGCAATGGAAGTAAATTAAGCCTTGAAAGTTAATGCTAACAATTCCTACAGGTGTCCCAACTTTTGTTGATTACTTACAAACCCTCTGTCTGTATAAAAGCAGTGTTGGAACAGACTGTGTTACTACACCCTCTTAAGCATTATTTGGACAGTATTGTACTGCAGGAAGTAGTATATTGCTCTCATAATGGCGAGAAAAAGGCAATTAACAAGGGAAGACAGACAGACCATTATAACCCTTAAAAGTGTAGGTCTTTCCTTTAGAGAAATTGCAAAGAAAGCCAAGGTGTCAGTGAGTACAGTTTCCTACACCATCAAAAGGCACTTGGAAACTGGAGGAAACTCTGACAGAAGAGGTCTGGCAGACCCAAAGCCACAACAGAATCAGAAGACAAGTTTCTGAGAGTCAACAGCTTGCGTGATAGGCGGCTCACAGGACAACAGCTTCAAGCACAGCTTAACACTGGTCGAAGTAAGCAAGTCTCAGTTTCAACTATGAAGAGAAAACTTCGAGCTGCAGGTTTGACAGGTCGAGTGGAAGTAAGAAAGCCATTGCTAAGATGGCAAAATAAGAAAAAGAGGCTTGCCTGGGCCATGAAGCACCGCCAGTGGACTACTGAAGATTGGAAGAAGGTCTTATGGACCAATGAATCAAAATTTGAAATCTTCGGTTCATCACGCAGGGTTTTTGTACGCCGTCGAGTAGGCGAAAGGGTGGTTCCTCAGTGTGTGACACCAACTGTCAAACATGGAGGAGGAAGCGTGATGGTCTGGGGCTCTTTTGCTGGATCCAGAGTCGGCGACTTGCACAGAGTGAGTGGCACCCTGAACCAAAACTGCTACCACAGCATTTTGCAGCGCCATGCAATACCCTCTGGTATACGCCTAGTTGGTCAGGGGTTCATCCTACAGCAAGATAATGACCCAAAACATACCTCCAGGCTATGTCAGAACTACCTTAGAAGAAAAGAACAAGACGGTAGGCTTCAAATCATGGAATGGCCAGCACAGTCTCCAGACTTAAACCCCATCGAGCTGGTTTGGGATGAGCTGGACAGAAGGGTGAAAGCAAAGCAACCTACAAGTGCAACACATTTGTGGGAACTTCTGCAACAGTGTTGGAAAGAACTTTCCGAACAATATTTGATTTCCATTGTAGAAAGAATGCCACGAGTGTGTTCGGCTGTTATATCTGCAAAAGGTGGCTACTTTGAGGAGTCAAAAATTTAGATTAAATTTTGTTAAACAAAACGATTCCATGATTTCTTTTTTGTCTCCAATTGTTTATTTGTTCTATGCTTTAATTTCAGAGTACATTGAGACATTAAACTACGTAAATTTCAATAAGAACTGGAAAAATGGAGGTGTTCTAAAACTTTTGACCGGTAGTGTACATATGAACATTTATTTTACAAATCAAAACAAGAAAATGTAAATAAACGGTTTAAACATACATATTTATAAAACTGAAACGACAGCAATACATTTTTAACTTTTCAACAGCAATCGTTTATTATCAGATGAGCAAAAACAACTGAACAACGTAGATAAATACTTAAAAAAAACATTTTACAGAAGCACACAGCACAAGAAGTTATACAAAAAAGTCTAATTTATTTTTCTTTTTTTTCGACAAAAGGGTATTCCTTTACTAAGGCTGTTCACAATCAATACAGATAATGCGCTTCTCCACGCCACCTTTCTGTACAGCTGCCCAAAGTTTTATTTTTATTGCACTTGCCAACCTGGCATTGGCGTATCTCAACGGGGTTGCCAGCTTCAGCTGTGGGTACACGCTTGGCAGTCTCCCTCTGTTCCAAATGCTTCTTGCGAAGTTCTTGTGCTAACTGTAAAATATATTCTCTCCTTGGTAAATTCTTCTCCATGCATTCTTTGTAAAGTACCCAGGAGTTGAGTTCCGCCCCCTTTCTAGCTGGCCGACTACCCTTGAACCCAAGGAAAGAACTGTCAGGCCAGCCCATCCAGGGAACTCTGTTCTCGCTGTTTAGCACCCTCACAGGTCGGGAAGGAGATTTACTACCAAGTATCATTGTATTTCTGTCACACTGACCCTATGGTGGGGAGCCCTCTGACCTGCAGGCACTGCCGGGCCGCTCAGTCTGGGGCTGCTGAGCCCTAGGGCGCCAAGGCACCATTTGTTTCCTGGCTTGAGGAGCTTTTTGGGCAGCAAGCGAACCAGCTCTTTAGTGGACTTGTGTGCCTTTTGGGAGCTCAGCAAAAGTTCGTCCACCGCTGAACCGAACGTGGCCTGGTGTGACCGGGGCATCCAAAAGGGACACTTTGTCCCCATCAGGCACTCGTGCCCGGGAGAGCCAAAGCTGCCGTCGAGCAGCTATCAGTGCTGCGAGGCCTCGCCCAAGAGACTGTCCATTGTATCTGGACAACTGCAGCAGATGGTCAGTGACTAGGCGCAGCTCCTCCAACGTCCGCTGGGGCGGCCTGTGATTCACGGACAGATTCTATACAAGCATCGACTAGTAATCCACCGGGTAGCTAGAGCTTCTGCCACATCAGCAGCCCTGGGAACGTCTGGGAATCGCCGGGGTCGTCGTGGGGTGTCCCCAAGTTGATTGGACCTCGTGCAGAAAGTCCGGGTGGACACGGGGGATCGAGGTCCTTCTAGAGGGAGCTGAGGGCCTGTCAAAAATGGAGCGCTTCGGCTTGGACTCCTCAGGCTACGGCACTTCTAGTGCTGTGGTGGCTCTTTTCAATAAGGCCATGAGCTCTGCGGAGAAGGGGAGGAGAGACGCTAGTGGTTCGTCCTCCTCCAGCTCCTCCAGTTGAAGTTCCTCTAGCTCCTCAGGAGTTCCAGAGGCAGCGAGGGACATGGAATCATCCTACACCCACTGCAATGGCCACTTGCACCACAGGGGGAGCAGGGGCGGGTTGTGCCGGGCATGCCTCAGCCAGCGCCTTCAACATCTGGTTCTGTGCCGAGATGGCTTCCCACATGCGATCCATCTGGGTCTTACTGGCCGGGTCGTCTGGGGAATGGGGGCGGCTAACCTTCTTATGCCTCAGGGGAGAGGACGAAGACGATGAGGCCGACATAGAAGACCGCGAGGAGCTTATGTCTCTGTGCTGTTGTTTGGCGACTGGAGCACGATCCGCCGGCGGGACCTGTGAGAGGAGATCGAGAAAGCTGGTTCTGCAAAGCAATTGTACCTGCACTCGACCGAACGCCTGGTGAGCACTGCACAGGCCCCACAAAAAGAGCGATCCTGGGAAGCCTGTTGAGCATGCTCAGCCCCAAGACACCACATGCTTATCCGGTATGGTACGGTACGGAACGGTGCATGGGTGGTACTGGCAGGGCATAAACAAACTGCGCGTGACCAAGGCAGCAACACAGGGATGCAATGCAAGAACCTGAAAGCGCCTGCTTACAGCTCTCTCCCACTGACAAGCCTTCACAAAGAGGTGCCGAAGTTGCCCGCTATTGTGGGATGGGGAGCAGAGCAAAGCTCTCTAACTGCTGGGCTTGAACCCACAAGTTAGTCTGTGCAACGCGAGAGCTAAACACAGTGCCCATCCAGGAGCGCTGGTTTGCAAGTGAGTCTGATTCCAGACCACTGCGACTGCTTGAGCAATGAGCTGCCCACACAGCACCTGGAATAAAACAGAGAGAAACACAAATAGAACAGTTTCAATCACAAAAAAATATTAAAAACATAGTTTAAATTCACAATACACTTGTAAAAAACAAAACTAATAAAGACTAACAAAACAACAGCCAGAGTTAAGGTAGAAAAAAGAAAATAAATAATATTAATAATACTGTGTCACTGATCTGCAAAGTGCAGGAGCAGGCAAACCCGCTGCTGCTGCTGGCCAAAAGGCCGCGAAGAACAGACTCATGATAAAACACAATTCAATTATTTAAACAATTTCGTGCTTCAGCGGTTTACCCAAGGGGAAATAAAATAATACAAGCTTATCTGACTCCTTCTGGTCGAAGATAGTGAATTTTCACTCTCTCGAACTGCTGAGTCGCTCTCTGTGTAGCAGAAAAGGCTGAATAGAAAATGGCACACAGTTTTGTCTCCTGTGGGGGCGGAGACAGGCGTGCTGACGTCGCGGGTGTAAGACGCAGCTTTGGTAGAGTGTTCAGTTGAATCGGGTATAGTAGGTTAACCCATTGTGTAATGGAACACATTTCGTACTTGAAAGGGAAAGCTTATTATTATGTTTAGCTACCAGGGTTTTAAAACAAATGCATATAGTATGCAATACGTGAGAATGATTTAAAATGTCTTGGTAATATTCTTTACTTCATGAATTTCGGCCCTTGGTGAGTTGGCGTTCTCTGTATCTGGCCCTTCAGAAAATATAGTTCTGCACCCCTCCTGTTAGGGTCTTCCATGAACAGATATCTTGAAAATATTCAACACACTGAATAACAGTCCCTTTCCTAATATCAAGGTGATTCACTGTTAGGTGAAATAAGGGTCTCACAAGCCCAAAACCAGAACAGGTATATAATTTTCTTAAAAGAAACACAGGTATCCTCAAAAAAAAATTGGTCAATGAAATACATTTACGGAACTTTGTACACCAAAAGGCAAACGCGCTTTTATAACTCTTTGTCTTCTCAACACTCATTTCCTTTTGACAGTTTCTCACTGGGCACCACACCTTCCTTCTCAGCAGTCCTTCATTCTGCAAGTCTGAAGGTAATATGCAGTAATATTTGGACCTATATTTCATAAATAAATTCAAAATTTCTGTATTTTCCTCACTTTATTTTTATTAAAATTGCCTATTAAAGGTTAACAACAAATTTGGAAACATTTTCTGTTTTTGTGTGTGAGAGTTGTGGTGCATATTCCCTGAATATGATATTCATACCTGAACGTGTATTAGAAATGTAACTGGGAGGCTTTCCGAGTGGTGCATCTGGTAAAGGCGCTCCACGTGGAGTGCAGGATGGGCCCTATAGCCTGGAGGTTGCCGGTTCGAGTTCAGGCTATTCCAAACAAAATAATTGGGCTTTCCAAATTGGTGAGAAAATGAAAAAAAAAATTGCAGATTCCAAATTTATTAAAAAAAAAAAAAAAGAAATGTAACTGGACTAATTAATGAAATCTCTGTCATGAAGAAAAAGGGCCCCTTTCCTGCAGACATACTGAACTGGATGACCAGGGTGAGGTGGCATCTGGATTCAACTGGATTAGGCTGAAAGGACAGTTGCATTATGTACAGATAAATCACAATGGCAACAAGCATTTTGATGCCAGGAAGACATAAAGCATCTATGTCCCAGTGGAAAAGGACACTAAACATCACACTGTGAGTTTTAAAGAGACACGATACACAAATGACCTCCTGCGAATAGCTACTTAGCAGAGTGAAAAGACTATAAATATTCAAGCAAAAGTAAACAATTTGCGCTCCATATCGATTGCTAAGAAGGTGCTGTCATTCTGCTAAACGAAGCTGCAACTCCTGGACTCTGCCTGAGACCAGGACCCAAGAAGAGAAAGCAAGCTGCAAGTAAGTCAATGACCAAATGCTATGAGTTTGAGGCCTGGCTGGAGGACTGCTGTAAAACTTAAGAGACTTTTATCAGACAAACCAGTCTGGGTCTGCTGTACACCTAAAGCCACAGCATCCAAAAGTGACTGCCCTGCTACCTGCATAGCTAAAGATTCAGTGAAAAGGACAGAGAGGACGGGAGCTGTTGTTGATCCTATCGGGATTGAAGACTTTGTTGCATAGTTTCTGGATCCTATTGGAGATTGAAGACTTCATTGCTGAGGAGAGCCTTTTATACTGGACACTTAATAGACAGAGTTCCAAACCAGCCAACCAAAAGTCTAAGCTTCAGGGAAACGTTGAGAATTCCAGTTGAATGTTCCTTTCATGGAACTAAATTAATTAATTTTAACACATTCACATAGAATTGAACTATTAATTGTTTAGTTTGCACATCTTGCTTGTGAAACTAATTTTAGTGAAAATGACGTACCTCACATTGTTGTAGAAGAATTTATTTTAAAAGCAAACTTGCTATATCATTAAACCATACCATTAGTAAGCTTAAAGTGATAGTCAAAGATTGTCTGCACCATTTCAGTTTAGGCTGTGTTTGTGTGTGTATTAGCAAGCTACTAGATACGTCACAGCCTGCACGCTGTTGCTGAGTGCTGTGTGTGAGAGTGAGCAAGCCTTATCATATTTCACTTGCCTGCCAGCTGCTTAGCATAGTAGGAGAGCCTTGACTTGTGTTTCTGTATGTAGAAACTAAGAGATTTACTTCCTGACTTTTCTGATTTCTGTTTAATATTTGTGTACTTAATAAAACGACTGTTGATTAAACATCCCTTGTGTTTAGTGTGTGTATGTGTGTTCATAGTAAATCCTCAATCTTGTAACACGTTAATTATTTTTTATAAGAGAAAATCAACCTAGACAAACTCTACATTATCAATTATAGAATTGTTCTTATAGTTAAGTGTACTGTAATCATGTATACTAAGTGAAATGTATTCAATACTGCCCTTCCTTGTGAGCAAACCCTCTATCAACTAACATTTTAAAAAAATACATAATTAAACCACAAGCTGCTCCCTTGAATGTAAAACAGACATTTGCTTATACTCAGATACATTTTCTAAAGATCTGTGTAGAATAAAGTGGTAGCTAAACACAGTACCAAATGCTATTTCACAGTTGCTCAATAAGCCATTGTTCTATCTGCCACATCTGCCATTTTCTGTACTGTTAACAGTTATACAGTGACAAATACCACAGAATGATATTTCACAGTAAATATTTGAGAACCGTGAATAACAGTGTTCAGTCTCATAGTGCACTTGCAGGAGGCATCTGTGGTAACTAACTGAACAATTTAGCACTTGCTTTCTGAGAACAATACCAAATAATAAATATTAACTTCCCATCCATTCCGACTACTCTTAAAACAAACCAATTTCTCAGTTCAAATCCCGGCACTGCAATACAGCTGTGCTCACCTAGAACTGGATCTCAAATCACTGCATTGGTGCTTTTTAAACTTCAACAAGCTGTTTAATTGTATTAAGTCACTGCTTGTGCATGCTGGGGAAAATGGACATCACACAAAATAAAACAGGGAAGCTGCATATTAGCTTGATCCTATATTTAATGGTAGATGTTTAAACTTTTGGTGTATTTAACCCATGTTCATTATGCAAGATATTGTACATGAAAAAAAGAAAAAAGCGAGATCTTTGTAATAAAGTACAAATCCTAGTAAGTATCAGACTTTTCCACCTTATACAGCCTTACTTACCAGCGCAGAAAATATACCTTTAAAGCAACAGCAATGGGGTGGTCTTTGCAGGCTGCTCTTGAGCCTTCACAAAAGGACATTACAAGTGGTCTTTGGCTAGTCTTTACTGACATTGGTAAGTGGCTGGATGTTTTAATGCTTTAAAGCCAGGGTTCTTAAACCTTCCAACGGAGCTATGCTTTTAGAAGAAACTCCCCTAGAGTACCACACTCACACACAGCCCTTACCTGCTGAAACCCAGTGACCGTACTTCTCTGCGTGCTAGGCTTGCTGTGATGAAGTGGTTTCAGAAAACAGGGTTATTGTGTTTTGCAGCAACAAGCAGCAGGTTACAATGTACAAAGCCACAGGACTCTACTGCACCTGTCACTAAGTGTAAGGCAGGGGTTGGATGAAGGGGACTCTGTAAGCTGATGCAAATGCAAAACTCCAGGGAAGCTATAGGGGGCACAAAACAATGTCCATATAGCAGGAAGGAACATTAGGACATTAGGAAGGGGGTCACTATGCAACTACATGCCACTTGTAGGGTTAAATTGTTCGTTCTGCAAAAACCATTAGTTGTTTTAGAGAAAGAAGAATAATCATTATTATTTTAGAACAAATGGTTTAGTTTGGCACAATGCTGTTTACACTGTAACTGGTGTTTTTTTGAAAGGAGATGTTTATGTTCAAAATGAGAAACAATCACCTGGAGAGTGGATATTATTAAATTTGCCATATGGATCTATTCTTGTAAAATGAACAGGCATTTTATCCCTTTCAAAAAATAGGAGTTACAGAAGGGAGTAAACACCCTTGGATACCCTTAATAAAATGTGACACTTTGTGAAGCGCAGAATGTTTTTCTGCATCCTTGTGAGATAGCCCATGTACTACAGCCCTCTGCAAAGTGGACATTGCTTTGAAAGGGTGCAATGGCATCAAACGAGACCAAGGGATTCAAATCACACAAACACAAATACGACTAATTCACTACATGAAGCGGGCAGGAGGGAGGCAGACACACAATACAGCTACAGAAAGGAGTAGATAGAAACTCACTCTGGTGATCTGGACGCCCACATTTTAGAAGGGTTTGCTGGCAATACATCAGCTGAAAATGTTAACATTGCAAAAAAATAAAAGAAATAAATAAAGGAAAAAAATAAGAGTGGAAAAAGAGAAAAATTAAAATTAAGCATTACATGGCAAGCTGTTCCGGCACGCAATCTACACAGACCATTACCCAGAATGGAGAGGGCAGGGGGAGGGGGTCCAAGCAGGGAACAGGAGGTAACGGTATAATGACAAGCACTGAGTAAAAGTTGGCTCCGGACTCCTACCAAGCCTCTCACTGGATGACTGACTCACCATTCTAGCAAAGATCCTTGGAATTATAATCCATGCTGACGTTTCTATTTGTGGAGCTGCAGTCGAGGTATTTTCAATCTTTAGAAAGCCCTTGCTCATGTGTACCAACTCCCCAGTAATGTTCTTGAAGCTGACACCCTGGGATCCTTCAAGAAGCTGCTTGATGAGATTCTGGGATCAATAAGCTACTAACAACCAAACGAGCAAGATGGGCTGAAGGGCCTCCTCTCATTTGTAAACTTTCTTATCTTCTTATGTTCTTATGTTAATTGCAAGAATCCTTTGCTAACATCTCACTGGCAATTTATTTTTTTCTGGAGCTAACTTGGGCATTAACTTTTATGTTCCCTAGTATCTTTATGCACCACTAACTCATGCCTCCTGCCAAATATTACACTGAGCTGCATCAATAACGATTGCAGTGGGTTTATTCCTGCTACCGTGGAAGGGAATATTGTTTAGATGCAAGACATTTGATATATCATCTGTATCAGTAACTGAGCTAAAAGTGTGACTCCATTCATAGATCTGAGCAGGTCTTCTTTACAAGACCACTGGACACCCGATCTCCTGATCGAGGCCATTCACATGGTAAATACATGAGTAGAGGCAAATCAGCGTCAGACCTTCGTAACAATTCCATTGCAATGTTAACATAGTGACTTTAACCTCCATGCAGCATGCATATAACCTTTACAGAACAGTCACGACTGTGAAAGCAAGCAACCACAAGCATACCTTGTAAAGATGCAAGCAATAGGCAAAGAAAGAGTGACATGAAGAGGAAACTTGCAAGGGCTGATATTTTTTATTTTATTTTCTCGTTCTTAAATGCATTGGGTCAATGGCTGGATTGCTATACATGCACTGTTCAATAACTGCTCATACTACAGGTAGATGGGTTGTGGGCAGTTTAAATTGAATGTATTTCAACACAGTGACTTAAGATTCTGATAATACAAGTACAAACAGAAACATAATGTAACCACACTGTAAAGTTGATTAACCCTTGACAAACTGGCGCAAGGGAGTCTGCTTACTGTTCTGTTCACCAGAGTAAAATTTGCCAACTTGTGCAACTAAACATCTGACCGGCTGTAAACAGTCATAATTTAATGCCTTAGTAGAATACAAAGTTAATATGTTATAAAATGGTTTATTTTGTGGTCTAAATTATATCTAGGGCTCTGATTTTCGGTTTTAACCAATAAAACACCCCCGATACAAAAAAAATGAAATTAATGGATAGCTGTGACAAAGTGGTTACTGATTATGAACAAGTGCAGAGGTGATGCAGTGCAGGAATAAACAGACAGAGGTTTGTAATCCAGTATGGAAAATGGTTGTTTTATTTTTGTTTATAATCCAGGTCTGGTGACCAAATAATAAACTCCGGTTATACACAGCGATGCGTAAAACACGGAGAACAGTAACAGGGATTGCAGCCCTAAACAATAAACACAGTATCTCTCCCACAATATACAACCACGGTCACCAGTCCTGGGTGCGTGCTGTAGTGCTCGTGGTGGGTGATACAGGTTAAAGAGTGACAAATAGTGCAGTGCTGTTCAGGGTTCAATGCTGGCCCTTAGCGACGCTCCGGAAAGTGTTAGCCGTCTATAAACACACAAGTAACAATTATAGACAAGCAAACAAAACAAACACTCACGATACTCTCAATACACAGTGCACGGGTCCTTCCGGGTCTATTTCAATACCGAAGCGAAGGAAAAGATTTACAATTTAAACTAGAAAGGAAGGGGGGAGAAAACAAAAAAACAGAAGGGAGACCACATCAAAACAAAGGCAACAACTCAGGTAAGACAACTATTAAATGTATTTATCTTAATGCTAGTAGTCTCAGAAACAAAATGTTAGAACCTGAAGCTACTGCACTAACAAGTAACTACAATGTAATAGGTGTTGCAGAAACTTGGTCGTCTGAGAGTGATGGAGACAAATATAATATTAGTGGGTACACACTGTAAAGGAAAGACAGGCAGGACAGAAGAGGCAGAGGGGTAGCGCTATACATAAGAAATAGTCTTGAAGCCCAGGTGTTAAATCTGGACAAAGAAAAAACAACGCCAAATCAATATGGGTCAGAATAATGGACAAAAATTCAAAGGGCATGATAATAGGAGCATGCTATAGACCGCCAAATTCAGACGCCGAGCAAAATAATCTGTTATACAATGACATTAGAAATGCATGTAGAAAAGGAGAAGCCATACCTTGATTTAGTCTTTTCAAATAACGAAGACAGAATAACTAAAACAGAGGTCAGAGAGCCACTGGCAAACTTAGACCACAACATGGTCTCATTTGAAGTGTTTTTTAAAACCCCAAAAGTAATGACTAAAGCTAAGGTTTACAATTTTAGAAAAGCAAACTATGAATGTATGAAACAGAGACTAACTAGATTGGAGTAAAATACAGAAAACATCCACAGAAAAAGGATGGCTGTTTTTTAAAAATGTAAGAACATAAGAAGAATATAAGAAGAACATAAGAAATTTTACAAACGAGAGGCGGCCATTCAGCCCATCTTGCTCGTTTGGTTGTTAGTAGCTTATTGATCCCAGAATTGATCCAGAATCTCATGTAGTACTAGAGGCGCAAAACAATTACATCCCAAAAGTAGACAAATCTAAATCTAAAACAAAATGGCCAAAATGGTTTAACCCTTTGCGGTGCATTGTCGGACCTGGTCCGACATTGCAATTATTCCTATCCGGTCCATTGTCGGACCCTGTCCGACATCATCAAAAAAACGCAAAAAACGGGTTTCTAGTCGTTTTTTCTCCGGAAAAAGCCGAGAAAGCCATTCAATGGCCGAGTGGGAGCGACAGGAGCTGAGACAAGCCGATAAAAAAAAATAAAAAAAAATGCCGTATCTCATGATTAGTCATACATGCCCCTAGCATTACATAGGGGGCGGTCATAAGCTGAATGGTACTGTATCAGAGCACAGAGACTATCACGGACATTTGCAGAGATTTTTTGAGATGTTATAGTAATAAAATAATGACATGGATTGCATTATTGAGGAATTTGGTGATAAAACGAGTGATCAGGAGATGATCGATCGGTATGTACGACTATTATTATTATTATTATTTATTTATTAGCATATGTGAAAGCGATAGCGAACGAAAGGGTGGGGCGGGGCTGGAGATGCCTAGTGAGTGCTTTGTTGATATGCAGGGCCTTTTAAACCCGTTTGACTGTGAAATAAAAACACTTTTAAACAGTGCGTCTAAAATTAACTGCGCGTGTGAAAATAAATTGGAACTGACGCGCCTGACATGCACTTAATAAATGGACTGCAAAGGGTTAATAGATCAATTAAAAAAAATATTCTGTGAAAAAAGGCACTTTACAGAGCATTTAAAAGGGACCAAAAACAAAGTACACAGAAAGAGTACTTGGAACTGCAAACACAAGTCAAAAAGGAAGTTAGAAAGGCCAAGAGAGATCGAAATCAATATTGCTAAGGGGGCTAAAACCAATTCCAAAATGTTTTTCCAATATTATAACAGCAAGAGGACATTCAAAGAGGAGGTTAAATGTCTAAGAAACACAAATGGCAAAATCATAGACGAAGAAAAAAAAATAAATAAATAAAAAAAAATTAAATGATTACTTTTCACAGGTTTTTACAAAGGAGGACATGGACAACATGCCCCACATGTCGACCTGTTCCTATCCAGTTTTAAATAACTTTAGCATAACAGAGGCAGAAGTATTAAAGGGACTAGGAGCTCTTAAAATAAACAAATCCCCTGGGCCGGATGAGATCCTCCCAATAGTACTCAAAGAAATGAAAGAAGAAGTTATTTACAAACTGCTAACCAAGATCATGCAACAGTCACTTGACGCAGGGGTTGTACCGACAGACTGGAAAATTGCAAACGTAATACCGATCCACAAAAAAGGAGACAAAACCGAACCAGGTATTATATGTAAACTTAAGGAAACTATAATAAGATCTAAAATGGAAAATTACCTATATGGTAACAATATCCTGGGAGACAGTCAGCATGGTTTTAGGAAAGGGAGATCATGTCTAACTAATCTGCTTGATTTTTTTGAGGATGCAACAATCGACAATGGATAATTGTAAAGCATACAACATGGTTTATTTAGATTTCCAGAAAGCTTTTGACAAAGTCCTGCATAAAAGATTAATTCTCAAACTGAACGCAGTAGGGATTCAAGGAAATACATGCACATGGATTAGGGAGTGGTTAACATGTAGAAAACAGAAAGTACTGATTAGAGGAGAAACTTCAAAATGGAGCGAGGTAACCGGTGTTGTACCACTGGGATCAGTATTAGGTCCTCTGCTATTCCTAATCTACATTAATGATTTAGATTCTGGTATAGTAAGCAAACCTGTTAAATTTGCAGACGACACAAAAATAGGAGGAGTGGCAAACACTGTTGCAGCAGCAAAGGTCATTCAAAATGATCTAGACAGCATTCAGAACTGGGCAGACACATGGCAAATTACATTTAATAGAGAAAAGTGTAAAGTACTGCACGCAGGCAATAAAAATGTGCATTATACATATCATATGGGAGATATTGAAATTGAAGAAGGAATATATGAAAAAGACCTAGGAGTTTATGTTGACTCAGAAATGTCTTCATCTGGACAATGTGGGGAAGCTATAAAAAAGGCCAACAAGATGCTTGGGTATATTGTGAGAGGTGTGGAATTTAAATCAAGGGAAGTAATGTTAAAACTTTACAATGCATTAGTAAGACCTCACCTAGAATATTGTGTTCAGTTCTGGTCACCTTGTTACAAAAAGGCTATTGCTGCTCTAGAAAGAGTGCAAAGAAGAGCAACCCGAATTATCCCGGGTTTAAAAGGCATGTCGTATGCAGACAGGCTAAAATAATTTAATCTATTCAGTCTTGAACAAAGAAGACTACGCAGTGATCTGATTCAAGCATTCAAAATCCTAAAAGGTATAGACAATGTCAACCCAGGGGACTTTTTTGACCTGAAAAAAGAAACAGGGACCAGGGGTCACAAATGGAGATTGGATAAAGGGGCATTCAGAACAGAAAATAGGAGGCACTTTTTTACACAGAGAATTGTGAGGGTATGGAACCAACTCCCCAGTAATGTTGAAGCTGACACCCTGGGATCCTTCAGAAGCTGCTTGATGAGATTCTGGGATCAATAAGCTACTAACAACCAAACGAGCAAGATGGGCTGAATGGCCTCCTCTCGTTTGTAAACTTTCTTATGTTCTTACACCCTCGCACATGTGAGAGGCTTGCCTCCACCAGCGCAGTGCTTCCCAGCATACGTGAGAGATATGCGTTTGGGGTGTAGCTGGAAGGCATTGAGCCACACCTGAAGCGGGCACATATGGAGTAATCCTATCTGGAGGGCTGATGAAGCCGCAGCCATCGGACCCAGCAACCTCTGACACAACACCAAATGTACTATCAATCTCAGTTGAAACAGGGATAGACAGTTCTGAATGGCTGCCACTCTGTCGTCTGACAAGAGGGCTCGCATTTTAAGAGAGTCCAGTCGGAGTCTCAAGTAAACCTTACTTCGCACCGGTACTAATTGGCTCTTGGCATCATTGGGTGAGACCCAGCCTCGACAGATGCTCCGTCATGATCGCCGTGTGCACCACTGCTCCTTCCTGCGACTGGGAACAGATCAACCAGTCGTCCAGGTAGTTCAACACCCTGATCCCTTGCAGCAGCAAAAGGGCCAGGTTGGCATCCATTTACTTTGAGAATGTTGTGTAACAGTTATGCAACATACTCAATAAAAAAAATAAAAAATAACTATTACATCCGACTGTTTCTCTGTTCGTTATATTATTTACAGTGTTTTGAATACAGCCATCAGAAAGACTGCTGCGGGGCTTCTAGGTATGAGTATATCGCCGGTCCTTCTAGTGTAAGGAATAGAAAGAAGACAAGCATTGAATTGACAATAGAACTGGCAGAAGGCACAGATGTCATTGTACATCAATCAACAGTCCAAAGCACCTTTGACCATTGTTCCATAGTCCTATTTCTGTGTTCTTATGCATATTTTAGCCTTTTAGTCTTGTTCCCCTTTCTTAACAGAGGTATTCTTATTGCAACACATCCTTTAAGTCCTGATATCAAGAGTGACCTTCATACTGTTGATTTGATGGACAACGACACCATGCCTTCTACCAGTTCTTTTGTCATTTCAACGCTTGTCTTCTTTCTATTCCTGAAGGGTATTATCTTTAAGTACTGCTCATCCTTGTTAGACAGCTTTTTAGGTCTTCCAGTCCTGGGTTTGTCAATTACAGATGATGTTTCTCTGTACTTGTTGATTATGCTTCAGATACCACACCTTGAAAATCAAGTGATGCAAGCTATTTCACTCAATGTTTTTCATTCTTTATGCATGTCAAGGTTGTTATAATAGTAGAAAACACTAGTGGAGGCTTTGAGTAAATTGTTGTTGCTCATAAAGCACCAGAGTAGAAAAATGCAACAGGTCTAAGACTTTTGCACAGCAGTGTATATAAAATAAATATATATGAAAAGGTGCTAGCAAGAAATAATACTGACTCTTGAAGAACGGAGCAGCAAGGGAGATAGCGTGAACTTAGCCGTAGAATGGGACTGAATCCCAGGGAAGGGGCAGGAGAGCTGCCTGCTTTGCAAGTGAAAGAAAAATGGCACTGATCCGTATGCGAAAGTCGTTGATATCTCCTGGGGGCAGAGACAACGCCTGACACAGACGGTGCTCTTAAAGAGCAGCTTTGATAAAAGTGCTCAGGTAATTTGGGCTATAAGAGATATATCCCATTCAGTAATGGTTACATTTCATACTTTAAAGGTAACTGTTGTGTTAGCTGTGAAGCACTGATTCAGCAAATGGAGAGGAGTTTCTGTCGCAAATGGAGAGGAGCGTCTGTCGCCCTGCCAGCCCTGGACATACATGGTTTGTTACAGCCCTGTGCTCTGAGCTCCCTACCTGCTTGTGTGCGTGGTCATAGGAGTTAATGTGGTTGTCGAACTCCTGGTGTTTTTGGTACTGCTTGTCACACAGCTCGCAGTAGAAATTTGCTCTCAGATCTTCCAGAGCTTTGGCGATTGCCTTCTCCTTCTCGGCATAGTCCTTTGGAAACAGACAGATAGGGCACATGTTAACTGACAATTAATGCTACTGTGCGTTCATTTCTAAGCATGTTTAGGAAGAACAGTTTGTAATCAAAACCAGTAAGAAACCAACCCTGTTAAGATTTGCGATTTGTTCATATTCTGATTGCATTCTATCCCATGCTAAAAATGTAAGGGGAAATAGCATATAATCTAAGGCTGAGGCGATGCATCGATGTATCTATCGTTTGACAACTACTGATAGTCAAGCCTGTGCACTGTTTTTGTGTAAAGTGTTTAAGAAATGGAAAGCTTTTACTTTTTATTAAATTTGGAATGGGCAATTATTTTTTGCATTTAGCGCAGAGCTTCTCTGCTCCCCTCAGGTGTGACTCGCTAAATCTGCATGGGATTGAGCTCACTTCTCCCCTCTGCCCCACCCCGCTGGCCACCCCCTGGGAGTGTTTACTGATGGGATTGGATCTGTACAGGAGTCTTCAAAGTAACAGAGTGTGTGCTAGAATTACAAATACTGTATCGATCCAGCTACAATGCTTTTCGATGTTTGACAATTACTTTCTAAAGTAAGACGGCAAGAAAGAAAAGTAAAGAAAGTAATGTTTGGGATACTCCGGTAACACAACTAATTTGCATGACCATTTAGAGATGCAGAGGTTGTGCTAGCCTTTAAAAATGTGTATTTGTAAAACGCATACCATCTCAAAGTCTGCGTTTTCAACCATAACACCTGCGTTTTTACATATTACATCAATATAGTTATATTATTTTCCAGTTTAACTATTTCAGATTAACGAAGTTAACATGCAAAACAGTACACAGTATAAATAATGGTAGTAGAAATAGACAAAGACAAGCTTACAATGAAACGTTTCACGACGTAAAAATCTATGTTGCAGAACATGTACCAATGTCTCTGCGGGTAGCTGTCAACATCAGAACTATTTACAGTTTTGCTGTTTAAAAGTTCTTTAAATTTTCCTTTTCGCACCCAAGTCAAAAAATGACTCGTGCTCCTTCCAAATCAGTGTTAATAATTCTCAGGAGCTTCCATTAAAATTGTCATGTTAGATGATCCTCACACACTCTGTTCTGACAGAGTTCTGCTGGTACACTAGATACAGGTATTGTAACTGCTACAAGTTTTGCGAAAGCAGGAATATGTTGGAATACTTCTCAATAAAAACCCTGCATGTCTAAAACCATGATTTGTGAGCATGTGTTTTACTTGTCCAAATTCCTGGCTGAGATTTCAACAGGTAAGATGCTCTGATACAGATTAGTGAGTCGACTTCCTAACCGGGGAGGTGTGTAGTGCTATATGGGATACTGAGACCTCCTCTGCCTTTTTTTTTTTTTTAAGAGGATGCAGGGAGCAGTGGAATCTTTTTTACACATTGCATTGCATAAAACTACTTTGTAATATAAATAAAATCATTGGATAGGGATAAAAGGGGGGAAGTTGTCTTTTACATCTACATTTTAATCACACTGCTGTTACTGTTGCTTTGACTCCCAACTACTGCATATACAGACGTGCTCAAATTTGTTGGTACCCCTCCACAAAAAATGAAGAATGCACAATTTTCTCTGAAATAACTTGAAACTGACAAAAGTAATTGGCATCCACCCTTGTTTATTCCATATTTAATAGAAATCAAACTTTGCTTTTGATTTTTTATTCAACATAATATTGTGAATAATAAAACAAATGAAAATGGCATGGACAAAAATGATGGGACCGCTAACCTAATATTTTGTTGCACAACCTTTAGAGGCAATCACTGCAATCAAACATTTTCTGTAGCTCTCAATGAGACTTCTGCACCTGTTAACAGGTAGTTTGGCCCACTCTTCCGGAGCAAACTGCTCCAGCTGTCTCAGGTTTGATGGGTGCCTTCTCCAGACTGCAAGTTTCAGCTCTTTCCATAGATGTTCGATAGGATTCAGATCAGGACTCATAAAAGGCCACTTCAGAATAGTCCAATGTTTTGTTCTTATCCATTCTTGGGTGCTTTTAGCTGTGTGTTTTGGGTCATTATCCTGTTGGAGGACCCATGACCTGCGACTGAGACAGAGCTTTCTGACACTGGGCAGTACGTTTCGCTCCAGAATGCCTTGATAGTCTTGAGATTTCATTGTGCCCTGCACAGATTCAAGGCACCCTGTGCCAGGCGCAGTAAAGCAGCCCCAAAACATAACCGAGCCTCCTCCATGTTTCACCGTAGGTATGGTGTTCTTTTCTTTGAAAGCTTCATTTTTTCGTCTGTGAACATAGAGCTGATGTGACTTAGTGTGGTGCACACAATGATACCAAACAGCACAGTGACTACTTTTCTCCATTTAAATAGGCTGAATGACTGATTACAAGATTGGAGACGTGTGTGATACTAATTAAAGAAACTAATTAGTTTGAAATATCACTATAATCCAATTATTTATTATCTTTTCCAAGGGGTACCAACAAATGTGTCCAGGCCATTTTAGAATATCTTTGTAAAATAAGCAATAATTCATCTCTTTTCACAGCTTCTTTGCTTTATTCTATGACATACCAAAGGCATGCAAGTATACATGATAAAATAGCTTTTAAATTTCATCACTTTTCAGGAGGAATGAAGCATTATTTCAATGAGCTGTAAGGGTACCAACAAATTTGAGCACGTCTGTACATAAACTGATGTAATCAATTTAATATGGATACTAGTTTTTAAAGTGTTACTAGCAATGTTACACAGTAATCCACAGCTTCACAAACTCTTTAACACCTCTCCCTCCCCCGCACCCCCTCCTGCTCCAACCCCTACACCCTTCTCTCCACTCTCAGACTCTGACCTCTCCTCCCTGCTCCAGGGTCACAAACCCACCACGTGTGCCCTGGACCCCCTCCCAAATCTCCTCTTTCAAGCTGCTGCTCCTGCTCTACTTCCCTTCATCTCCTCCCTTCTCAACACCTCTCTCCTTTCTGGTCTCTTTCCCTCTGCCTTGAAACATGCCTCTATCACTCCCCTCCTCAAAAAACCTACCTTTGACCCCACCTCCCTCCAGAGCTACCGTCCTGTCTCCCTCCTAACCTTCCTCTCCAAAACCCTCGAGCGGGCTGTACACCGCCAGCTCTCTGCTTTCCTCTCCAATCTGGCTTCCGCTCTGCTCACTCCACTGAAACCACCCTCCTGTCTGTCACCAACTCACTAAACTCTGCCCGAGCTGCCTCTCTCTCCTCTGTCCTAATTCTCCTCGACCTCTCTGCTGCCTTTGACACTGTCAGTCACTCTATTCTACTATCCTCTCTCGCTGACCTGGGAATCTCTGGCACTGCTCTGGCCTGGTTCTCCTCCTACCTCTCCAACCGCACTTACCAGGTAACCTGGCGTGGAGCAACCTCCACACCTCGCCCTCTCTCAACAGGAGTCCCCCAAGGGTCAGTCTTGGGTCCTCTCCTGTTCTCTCTCTACACCCGCTCCCTGGGCCCCCTCATCGCATCCTATGGTTTCTCATACGATTTCTATGCTGATGATGCTCAGATTTTCCTCTCCTTCCCCACCTCTGACTCCACCATCCCCTCCCGTATCTCTACCTGTCTGTCTGCTATCTCCTCCTGGATGCACTCGCATCACCTCAAACTCAACCTCTCTAAATCTGACGTCCTTTTCTTTCCCTCCTCCTCCTCCTCCCCCTCCTCCTCCTCTGATCTCTCTATCTCTGTTCCTCTGGAATCTACCACACTCTCTCCCTCCTCCTCAGCTAAGAGCCTCGGAGTCACCCTGGACCCCTGCCTCTCTTATTCCCAGCACATCTCCACTCTGGCACGCACTTGCAGATTCTTCCTGAGGAACATAGGAAGAATCCGACCCTTCCTCACCAACTACGCCACCCAGCTCCTGGTCCAGGCCTTGGTACTCTCCCGCCTAGACTACTGCAACTCCCTCCTGGCTGGCCTCCGTACGTCCGCCAAGGAAGAAAAACCAGATACGACTGGAAATGAATACATTTTGTAAAATAAAAGCTAATTTACAGTTCCGGTTGCGCTGTGTAATTTACAGTTCCGGTTGCGCTGTGTAATTTACAGTACCGGTTGCGCTGTGTAATTTACAGTTCCGGTTGCGCTGTGTAATTTACAGTTCCGGTTGCGCTGTGTAATTTACAGTTCCGGTTGCGCTGTGTAATTTACAGTTCCGGTTGCGCTGTGTAATTTACAGTTCCGGTTGCGCTGTGTAATTTACAGTATCGGTTGCGCTGTATTGCTGTATTAGTAATAGCAAGTCATTGGAAGCACATTCTTTCTAGCCCAAGCTAACTGTCTCTGTTGCTTCTCCAGCTATACTTCTGTTTGCCGAATAAACTATACACAACAAAAAAGATAACACACAAAACTAACAAAATAGTATTGTCAAACACAAGCCAGGCAGTGCACTATGGTAAGTAAATGCACTTTACAACTCAAATGACAACCTCTTTTTATGTAGTTAAATCTGGAGCATGAACACACGCTTAAATATAATCAGGAGTTTATGTAATTTTACAAAGCAGGGCAGTTATTTATTGCAAAGATATTAGTGCATTTGCTTTAGGTTAGTACTGTAAATGCTGGCAGTGCACACATGACTGATTAAAATAAATTAGACTTATGGGTAAATTAACAATCTGATCAATAAAGTGTAATCCAGTTTTCACATTTTATGGTTTTATAATTTATGAAATTATTAAAAAACATAGTGGACATTTGAGGTCTTACTGTATTAAAAGATTCACCTCTGTTTTGATCAACTGTACCAGTAGAAGCAACAAGCTCTAAGGTATTTTGGACTCTGTCACAGCTGGGCTATTATTATAAAACCCCTTTGCTGTGCTTTTCTGCTATATTGTTGATTTTACGTATATGCTTGTTACCATTTCGTACTTGTCCCAATAAATATGTTGGGGGAAAAATGTATGTGAAACGTGACCCAGTGGTTCCAACCTGTACATAGAGCTACAAGCAGCACCTGAAAAGCTCAACGCTGCAGAAAGATCTACCTTGTATTTCTGTCTCAGCTCCTCTGTATCCTCCTTCTCCACCTCCAGAGCTCGCCTCCTCTCCGTCACATCCTCTGCATAGTCCAGCTGGAACAGTGAGAACACACACACTCAGGGCATCGCTCACCGAGAGCATTCACTGCACAACCGCTACAATGCCCGGACCTTCTGAAGCGTTCGGGTTATTACACAGGGAGACAAAGTACAGCACTGTGGGTAACAAAGTCTTCACTAATCTGGACAGCACTACTGCCAAGCTGTTAAGATTTGATGCAAACCATTCTTTATCGTCTGCAAAATAAAAGGGAATTCGCACCCCCCCCATATTCTTAATTGACTTTCAAAGCTAGAATAACTAAACAAATACTTTAGTAAACAAATGACATTTGCCATGTTATCCCCATTGTTCACAAATAAATTACACCAATTAGGTGAATCTCCGGCACTAATAATTGTGATTAGAGGGTACTGAAAAACATATTACCCTCTTGCTCATTCCAAGCCCTTGGTACTGTGGTTTCAAGTCATATTGAGATGTTGCAAAATCCTACAGTACCACACTCACCACCACTGTGCTACTAAACACTGCCCTCTGCAGGTGATGCTGAAGCAGTGCAGCGCTTACCTCCATTTCCATTCTCCCCATTCCCATGACATCATACTTGAGGATAATCGGGACGGGATCTGTCCTGCCTGTAAAAGGGAAACAGAGAGAGGGGAGTGAGGGCAGGGAAAAGCGAGCTCGGGGCACACTTTGCACAGTAGGTTGTTAGAGATCTTGCCTTGGAATGCAGAGACCAAAAAGCTACAGTGAACCAAACACAAGCCATTCTCACAGCTTACAACTGTTTGTTTTTATTCAATCAAATTGACGTTCTGCTATCAAATCTTTGTATGAAGGCGGTAGCAGGAAAACAAGACCAAAATTAAGAGTTTTAAAATGTATTGCAGGCTGTGCTCAATCAGATAACAGAACTCTCCCAAATGTATAGTACAGCACATGATTATATCTCTCTGTTGGCCCAATCCTCAGAAACCTGCCTGCAATCTAAGAATTAGTTTAGGAGGACAATAAATATAAAAGCAGTTTAACAGGGAGAGAGCAATTTGGAAAGAACCGGACTAAAGTCTGAAGCAACGTGCATTAATTACTGGGGATGGCGGTGTTGATGGTTGCAAAAACACTAACACTAGGTAAACACACAATGAGGATGATGAGAATAATAATGATGATTCTTTGGTTTCTTTTTCCTTTACAATTTACGGCTTCACTAAACAAGGTGGCGATGTTCCTGTACTAGCGTTTCAGATGACAGCTACAGTTTCAACGCTGTATTGTTATTAGCAAGCTGTGAAAAGGATAAGTTGAGAAGAAATTAACTTTAAAAAAAAGAATCAGACTATGTTGGACACATATTGTTTAATTCACTAACCAGCCAAACAAAGCCAAACGGGTGGAGACAAGCACTTCACTACAGCAGCGGTTTCACATCACGGCCTGTGGACTCATCATGATGGGAGCACAGGTTATACTTACCTGGGTTTGAGTGAAGGGGGGGGGGAGGAAGGATTGCAAAAAGGAGGGGTGGGGGGGCTCCTTAAACAAAAGGCACAACACATACCTGCTGCTGCCAGGTATGTTTAATTAAAACAGATCAAGTTTGTCGGTACTTTTCGATTCCCCTCGTTTTTATACCCTTGGGCAAAAGCCTTTTTAAGAAATCAGAAAGCCAATTATTTTTCAAACCACAAAAGGGCTAGGAATTAATATCTAGAACTAAGATAAAGGTTAAAAAACTAAAACTTTCACAGAAGAATAATTAGTGAGGATATTTTTTTTTTTTTTTACGGTTTCACCCAATGACAACTTCACCCAATGATCTTCTAATTACACTAAAAGCAGTCGCAAAGTGTCGTCTGTATTGTTTTTGTATTTATTTATTGTTTTGTAAATATGACAGCGTAGCCGTGAGTTTTGTTTGTTGTTTTATTTAAAATGTGTTCTGGCAGAGGCGAGAGTGGGTACTCGTCCTCTGCCAGGAATAATTATAAAAAACCTTGTGCAGAAGGTGGCCATCTCCCAAATTAATTAAGTGATTAATTTGTTGCTAATCGGGAGATGGTTACCTGCATATAAGCCTGCAGCTCTCTGCGCTCTGGGTGGTGGGTGTGTTAGCAGCAAGAGGAGCGAGAGAAAAAACGAAACTAAAAATGAAATACAGGATCAGTGAAGGCTACTGCCCAGCCTGACCGGTATTGTTTATACTTTGTGTTTGTGATTTTGTTTTGTTTACCTGTTTCATTTTCGCTCTGTGAGCAAGTGTTTTTGTGTTTAAATATTTTATTTATTTTTGTATTATTTTAATAAAACGGCGCACGCCGCGTCTTTCTTTTGCAACCGCAGTTGCCTGTGTGTGCTCTTCCTGCTTCTGGCCTGACATCTCAGCCACCCTGCCACAGCTACCTTAACTAAACTGAATTAAAACTAAATTAGATCTGTCATTAACACAATTAATTTCTAGCCCAGTCAGCTTTTTTTTCTTTGGCAGGAGGATGGATTAGTGGCTATAGCCCAATGATATGATTAAAGAATGACTTAATTCCAGGGCTGCTGTACTGAATTGCACCATTGTTTGAAATGATGACCTCCACAGCAGTGTCTCTGAGCCGGGTGACCTTCTTAGGGGAGGGGGTGAAATTGCATACCTCTGTGACACTGTGTGACCTGGTCGAAACAGGCTTGTGGGGGTCTGTTTCACAAAAAACACCAGCTCTCCAATAATCATTAAAAAACTCTGCTTTCCTAAATTCTGTGTGCCCTAAGAATCCACGATTACAAAAATCGGGGCTCAGAAAAATATAGTGTTATACATCCCCACGTGTTGCTACAACTGTTTAAATAACGTACCTGACATTTCTCTTTTCATTGTTAACATCCTGACAACTTTTTACACTTAGAACTTTAAAGTCTGTTTCAAAGCTCTTTTCAAGTGCACTTCATTTATGTCCACCTTTTAAAGACATTCTAATTTTCCCTATCAGTGAATTATCAAACAAAATAAAAACATAAATAAATGAAAACAGACACGTCAAATGTCCCCTTGTACTGGACAGAGCGCTCTTTCTTTAGCAGAAATATTTCTGATCCTCGATGCAGCTGGTGTCTTTTTCATTAAAGACATTTTAAAGAAATTGTTCAGCTCTAGTCTATGCTGTGTGTTCGATCATTTACTGGAAGCAAACTAAACCAGCTGCCAGGTTCCTAAATGCAGTTTAATAAGACACATTTTTAAGTATATAAAAAAAATTGTATTTACATTAATTTTCAGAATTTGGAATTTTTAAGCTTATAGTAAATTTAACCGAAAACGTGAAATCTGTGGGAAAAAAAATACAGCCTTATCTATAGTTACTACTGTATGAGCACCAACAGCTATATTTCTACTAGTTTTTTGTGACGTTTAAAACATCAGTCAACTGAACGTATAGAATTTTGTCTGAATGATTAAACTATTAACACCCCTATTTTATGCTCATATAAGCAGAATCCCACAATGTATACTTAACTATATATCAGTGTAACAGAGCCCTCATATCTACAAGTATTCTTATAAAGCCAGTGGATTGCGTTGGTTGTCCAGATTTAGACAGATATTTTTTCCACCTCCTTGCTCACAACCACAGCTGTGAAGGTCAGTATCCAGCACAGTTTGCCTCAATTAGTTACTACCTGTTTCCATACTTTTTGCAGTAGCCAGTGCAGTAGCCAGGGGAAGGGAAAATCAGGTTTGGGCTGTATTCGATTTTTACGGTTGAACTGATTTGCAGTTTTAAAACAGATTGCAGATAATCTGACACCAACACAGGAATGTCAGGCTCGGGTGCTGGTGCCGGAGTTTCCTGATGCGTTTTCTCCCGTCCCGGGGCAGACTCGAGTAGCCCACCATCACATTGAAGTTGAGCCGGGGGCGCCAGTTCGCCAGAGGCCGTACTGCATATCTGAACGCAAACGGCAGGTAATAAAGGCAGAAATTGACAGACTGGGGGTAACAGAGGAGTCCCAAAGTGACTGGAACAATCCAATTGTTTTAATGGATAAGTCGGACAGGTCAACTTGATTTTGCATTGACTTCAGGCACGTTAATGAAAAATCGAAGTTTGACGCCTATCCCATGTCCCAGGTAGATGAGTTGCTAGAGCATCTAGGTATGGCTCATTTTGTGACGACACTGGATTTAACGAAGGGGTACTGGCAGATACCCCTGACCCCGGAATCCAGAGCGTTTTCAGGTTGTACCAATTTAGGACCATGCCCTTTGGGTTGCACGGAGCACCATCCAGTGGATGATGGATCGCATTTTGCGGCCCCATCAGCAATGCGCCGCTGCTTACACAGACGACGTGGTTATCCACAGATTCCTATGCAGGAAGCCAGTGTAAGGAGGCCAAGACAGGAGTAATATGTTCACCTTTTCTGGTTTTAGTTAGAATTCTTGCAGCAGCATTCTGAATAAGCTGCAAGCGAGACACCTTTGGAGACTTTAGAATCCCAGAAAAAAGTCAATTACAATAGTCAATTCTCGATGAAACAAAGGCATGTATTAGCCTCTCAGCATCAGATACAGAAATAATAGCTCAAAGTTAGCTATATTTCTCAAATTATAAGAAGATGCTTTAGTAATTTTCCTAATATAGGACTCAAATGATTGAGCGGAATAAGCGGCTGTCCCAATTAAATGAGAGGCATCTGAGATGACCTTAGTCACACTTTTTTGTTTATAAATGAAAAGAAAGAATGGAATGACATCACATTATGATTAAATGTTAAATACATCATTTAAAATAAGAATCAATAGGTTTTTTTTTATTCCTAAACAAAATTAATTGCTGTTTTTTATTTCAACATGCAATGAAAAAAAATGAAATCCCATCTTATCACAAGGCGAGGTACCTGTGATGTTGATACTTTCTTTGCAACAGCAGCCTGAGACTCCAGCTCCTTCAAGAGTTCATCATGGTTTACGCAATGTATGCAAGTCACAGCGTAATCACATACTGCACTGTGCTATGCGAACCTGTCTTTGCTCTGAAAAGCGATCTCCGTTCATCATTTGAAAACACTGTATCCCAATTAAATGAAGTCATGTCCCAATTAACTGACATAAATAGCATTGAGAAGAACTGTCTCCCAGAGTTGTATGCTACTTAAGCAGAAATCCTGATTACCAGAATGCCAATTAGGCGGCGCTGACTGTATAAAAAAAGATAGATGTTTGGTAGATGGACAGATACTGAAGAGGAACAGATATAAAACACAGACAAGACAGATACAACTTACCCTGCATCGTTTTCCCCAGTCCCTGCCCCAGCTTCCAGCCATGTTTCTGCAGTAACCGGTGTCCGACATTATCCTGACAGACAGAACAGAGAAGAAAAACCAAAAATATTCCAATAATAAGAACACCCTTCTCCTGCAGATGTCAAAATTATCACAAGATGAGGATCATGTACATAGTTACTATGGAGAATATACAAATGCATGCAAGAAAGTGCTAGAGGAAAGGACTGGGGATGGATGAACCCCTACCCCTCTGAGATAGAAGGGACTGGT